>NW_016107357.1:17181956-17228998 GCF_001604975.1 Cebus imitator | reverse complement strand
AAAAAAAAAAAAAAAAAAAAGATGGTGAAGGAGCTTGTCCTCCAAACATGGGCTCAAGGGGGCTGATTCTTTCCTTTACCTGTAGAGAAAAGTCTAGCGCCATGCACCTAAATGGGTCCAAAAGTCTTGCCTCTGAATGGAAACTGTTCAGGGCTAAGCATCAGTGTTTGAAAATAATGCCAAGTGTTAAGAGGCCCACTGCACTCAACCATGGCCCTGATATAAGCTCCTATGGAGCACAATCCAAGAATAAGAAACAAAAATTGTTTTAAAGTTGAGTTGTAAAAATGCAGCTTATTTGCATATTTGTCTACATCGGTGGCAAATAAACAATTACAATTTTATGATCCCAGCCGGAGTTAATTTTACTCTTTTTAATAAAGGAGAATTGTTAAACAAGTTTAATTTAACATAGAGTAAGGTAACCTGCATTCAAATCCCACACCTGCCACTTGACAGATGTGTGGTCTCAGCAGAGTTATTAATCTCTTTATTCCTCTGTTTCCTGATCTCTACACTGGGGACAATAAAAATATCTACCTTGTGAGGTTATCCTGAGGATAAAACAAAATAATCCACGTAAAACACTTGGCTCAGTACCTGGCACACTACGCATTTTCAATAATGTTAGTGATTATTATATAACTTTCACGTAAATAAATGCACAGATCTGAAATAATTTCTTTGGAAGACAGCTCAGGAAATGTGGCCACCCTAGTCCAGGTCACGTGACATCACTGGAAGTCCCACAGATCACCAGGCCACCTCAGTAACCTTCCTCGCCTGAAGAAAGGTTGGACTAGATCTGTGGTTCTCAAACTGTGCTCTTCCAATGAGTAAGAGAGATGGGATGAAGAACGGAAAGGGCGGTTCGACTGTTCTCTGCCTTGTCTGTTAAGTGATGTCTTACCTGGAAATTCTGCCACATTGAATTTCCAGGTAAGACATCACTTAACCGACAAAGATTCTGTGGCTGAAATCAATTTGGAAATCACTGGACCACACTGCCTCGGGTGTCCCCCAGCTGTTATATCCCATTATTCAGTGAAAACAATGAAATCTATAACAAGATAGAATGTTAGGCTTCACTGAAAAAGAAAAGCAGAGAAAGACCTGTGGGTGAATTGTTTATGATGTTCACTGAGAAACAGAAACGATTGTTCTGGGTTTTAAATATCTAGCAGATGTTTTTCTGTCTTTGGGTAGGGTCAACTAGGACACTTTCAAGTTTGTTTTTCTATCTGGAGAAAAGTCATTTAAAAATCCAACATTCCTTTTACACAGTCAAGTAAATATCTATCCATGTTTGTGAGTGGGTGAAATCTTTGTCTAGTTAGTGTCCAGGTCAAAGGTGTCTTGGTGCCCCGTCATCTACCTGTCTGCTGCTCAGTTCTAACTGTCTTGGAAAGTACAGGACATGGTCACCTGGACCTCCTTCCAGCAAGGCAGTCACTGTAGACCCTGCTCTCTGAGCTTTATTGAGTAGAAATGGATAAAGGGTAATAGATCTTAGGTTACACCCTTACTCTCTTTACAACACATCTGGAATAAAATGTGAGGTCACCAGCTTACCACCACCACACTCTTGGATGCGTCCAGCACATGGATTACAGGTGCACTGTATCTTGGAGCTATTTTAACTGCTGTGTGGGTTCTAAAAAGAGGGGTCAGAAAGAAAACACATCCATCAGCACTGACAGTTCCTGCACAACTCTTGTTCAGAGCCATTAGAGATAACATATTTCTACAGTGCTTTCCAGAGAAAGATTTCAAGTTGCTTACCTACAAATATTGAACTTCAAATTTTCCTTGTAAAACACAAATGACTTTTTCCCTACCCTAAGATGGGAAACTTGGCCCAGGCTCTGCAGAAGTCTGTGGCAGCATGAGGAAGACCTTGTCCTTCGCTCCATCAACAAGGGACTGAGCCTATGCATGACCTGGTGCTCATTAGCAGCCTGTGTGACCTAAAGGAGGTAACCAGTCCCAGGAAATCATACAGCTGTCATCAAGGTCAAGTTGAGTTCCCTCTTCCAAATGGGCTGGGATAGCAGCCAGGGCCCCTAAGGAACTGGGAACCAGGCAGAGGACACAGGACATGGCTGTCTAGCAGCTGCTCCCCTATTCATGGGAGACATCAACACTCCTTGGCCCCAATCCCAACTTGTACTCGCAGTATGGAACCCCAAATCCGCAATTCAACACAAAATAATACAGAGAGGCAAAAGCAAGAAAAATCTTTTATTTTTAATATTTAAGACTGGCTCAGCCCCAAATCCCTACTGCCAAACTTGCAAATGTTGGTATTAGGTAGAAACACCTTTTCATTCTTAAAACTACAGCTAGTGCTCAACTTATGACCACGATTGGTTCCGACAGACCGGTCGTAACACGATATGGTCGTAAGTTGAGTAGGCTATATGCACGCGGAGATGGTAGTGCTGCCGGAAGCTGGTCCGCACTGTCGTACGCCCAGCTGGGCAACGTTTGCGCTGCCAGACGCGGAGCAGTCGTGGCTAGCGATTGTGGTCGTAAAGTCTAATGGTCGTAAGTTGCATAGGTCGTAAGTCGATCGATACCTGTACCTAATTAACTGAAGTGGAAAACAAACTGCCCTCTGATTACTAGATGTTTATAGCAATAGGACAGACTATAGATCTGCCATTTCATGGTAGGACATAATGAATTAAAATGAAAACTGAAAATGTGTACAGTCTCCCTAACAGTGGTGAATCCGGAACCCTGGAGAGGGAGGAGAAGGGTAGACTGTCCACATCCTACTTCGAAGGGCGGCCAACAGCAGTCCCCACAAGATGGACAGTGCGTTCCGTCTTTTCTCCTCTCTCCTCCTCCCCAGAAGCAGCAGTACCCTTCCCTAAGTCAAGTGCTTTCATATTCTTCCCTTCAACAAAAATGTATGTTTGGAATATTATCTAGAATATGCTATTATATGAGAAAGAAACAAAGTAGCAGAATACCATGTTTAATGCAATTGCATTTTTAAAAAAACACCACCCTCAATCTTTTCCAAACAACCAACCAATCCTATATCTAAGTTTCTATATATTTAGAAAAAACACGGGGAGATACACATGAAAGTGTCCACACTGGTCATATGGGGGTTAGAGGTGAGGCTGAAGGTGGCAAGAGAGAGACTCAATTGTACTTTACATTCCTCTGAATTGTTTGACATGGTCTAGTAAACGTGGATTATTCAGGTAATTTTTAAAAGCCAAGAGACTATAATAGGTGTAATACATGTATGAGTGTGTTTTTAACGGGCTTCTCAAAGAAGGCTCTAAAAACTCCAGATAAGACCAGTAACACTTCACCTGTTCCATCTCCCTAACAGTATCTCCACTCATAAACAGGAAGCAAAGGACTACAAAGCCTTAAGCTATGAGAACTGAGCTGGAAGACCGGCATTCAGGGATAAGCCAATGAGTCAAGAGCCATCCTGGGAAGGCTGGGGTATGGAGTGGCGGGGGGCCGGACCATGGCCCTTGGGGCAGCTGAATGAACTCCATGGCCTCCTGAGACCCTCCTGTTTTATGCCTAGTGTGTGCTCAGGGAACAAACATTAGAAGATATCGTGGGTATTATGTGAGGAGAGGATATTTAAACAGTTGACAAAGCAGTTAGAGAAGACACAGCTTCTAGTTTCAAAACAACACAACTGAAACTAAGCTTGCTTCCTCATGTTCAGATGGTAAGCTCCTTGAGCACACAAATATGCCTCAATACAAATTCTGTGTAAAACATACACTCTTTAAGGAATAATTACTTCAAGCCTGATGACCATTACATGATCTTTCTCTTAAAGAGAACGTATACAATTTTAAATTTAAAGATCAACACAATTAATATTTATTAAGCACTCAAGGATTCCCACTCAATTCTGACCAATTCTCTCTTTGATGGTCATCTGGACAGGGGCACTGAGAAGAAACTGATGGATTCCACTGTTAGAAAATATACAAAAGCAAAGTGCTGCTTTCTAACATAAAAACTGACAAAGCTAGATGGCCAGAGGCACGAAATTTGCTTAGCCATTAAGAGTGCTTCTGGCTGCCATATAATTTGACTCCAATAATTGATTCTACTTTCTTCTAAGTTTCCACTCAAGCAAGCTTCTCCAGCTGTAAGACTTCTTTTTGAAGTCTAAAAAAATGCAAAATATCAGAATCTCTTCTCCCCTTCTTACACATAAAAAGTAAAAACCTAGAAACTGAGGCTGAATCTCAAATCCTGTCTCTGCTAAGTCACTCATGGACACTTAGGATTTAATTAGTCACCTCCCACACCTGTCAAACAGGTATAATGGTGTTAACCTCAGAAAATGTTTTTTAATACTATGAATAAGAACAGATATTCTATGCATTTATTTCATATTGTATACTATTACAGACTTAATTTATGGTCTTTTACACAAATACAGCATGGCCAGCACTTAAAATTTGGTGAGAAAAATGAGAGAAAGAAAAAACAGAGATGGGACAATTTAAGATAGAATCAGGAGTGAGATTAGCATATAAAATCCATTCCTGAAATCCTATACACTGGTCTAAACTCTCAGCTTCCCTGTGACCAATACAGAGAAGAAAATGAAATTACTTATAGGACTCAGTATCTTATTTCCTACAATTAAAAAAAAAACTCAGAAAATTAACTATAAGAAAATTGAGTTAATTTTCTTAACTAAGAAAATTACCTTTGAGTAATGTGACTTTCTGTTGAATTCTCCATGTATTTTTTTTTAAAGATATTTTGCAGTTGTTGGCTATAAATCAGTTAAAAATTGAAAGATGACTGCCAGATCTCAGGCCTTTGAAAAGTTCTGCGGCTAAAGGACCAGATTTCCATTAAAGTTTTTTCTAGTTTGTAAAACCAAAACCATCTATATTACAGATAGAAGAATATCCGATTTTCTATTCTCTCATAGCTACAGGTTAAAAAAGGACACTCAAAGCATATTTCCACCTATACTTAACCTCAAATCTATATAACTCTTTCAATTTCTCCAAATATCGATTCATCCACTAGACCAAGCTTGTCCAACATGCAGCCCAACACAAAGCATCCCAACACAAATTCGTAAACTTTCTTAAAACATTATGAGATTTTTTTGCAATTTTTTTTTTTGGTTCGTTAGTTATTCTTAGTGTTAGCATATTTTATGTGTCGCCCAAAACAATTCTTCTTCCAGTGTGGCCCAGGGAAACCAAAAGACTGGACACTCTTGCACCTGACAGCCTTAACCTTCGTTTTGAGTGTCTTGGGGGTACAGTTCTAGTTCTACTCAAGCTACTGTAAGCCACCTATGTCTGGGAAAGCCATAGGCTTATTTCCCCTCAGCAATGTTTTCATGAAAATGTGGAAATCCTGAGCTAATTAGCTACTGCTAAGTCCTCCACTGGTTTGTAGGAAATAATAGTAAGGGCTCTTAGATGGGCTTCTGAGACACTCCAACTCCTCAATGCTTTCTAGAAAAGGTGGCTCTCCTAGGAGATGATTTACTTATTCAGATGCAAGAGGCATTAACCATATATGAAGAGACTAATAAATCACACTTTATAAATTTAGAACTTTCATTATCCAAAGACAGCACTAAGACAGCAAAAGGCAAGCCAGATTGAAAAAAAAATCTATTTTTTCAATATATATATTTCTGATAAAAGAGGGCTTGTATATACTATAAAGAATGTGTACAAACCAGTAACAATAAGGCAGAATACCCAATTTTTAAAAAATACTTAAAAAGCATATCCAAATGGTCAATATACAAATGAAACTGTGCTCGACATCACTGATCAGCAGAGAAATGCAAACGGAAACGACAGCAAGGTATTACCACACCCATGACAACGGATACGACTGCAGAGGATGTGGAACTTTCAAAATGGCTGATGGGAGTGTAAACTGCTAGAGTGACTTTGGAAAACTCCGTGGCAATAGTTAATAAAGATGATCACAGGCATACCATATGGTCTGGCAATTCTGCTTCCAGGCAGAAATACACATACATGTGCACCAAAATTCATAAGAGTAAATGTTCATAGCAGCATTGTTTGTGATTGCCCTAAAGTGGAAAACTCCAAATGTCCACTAACAGTAGCAAAAGAAAATAAGTCACAGCACACTAGACAATGGAATACTACGTTTAAAAACAAAACAAAACACCCCTAACAACTATTGTAACAAAGCTGGACCTAAGAGACATGATGTGGGGCAAAAGAAGCCAGATCCAGGAGAATATATACAATATGACTCCATTTATATAAAGTTGAAATGCAGGCAAAACCAACCTATGGTGACAGAAGAAGGAACAGTGGTTACTTTTGTTGGAAAGGATGACTGGGTGGGGGAACCTGGTGAGGTTCCTAGGGTGCCATTAGTGTTCTATTTCTTGATCTGGAGGTGGTTACATGGGTGGGTTCCCTTTTGTAAAAACTTGTCAAGTTGTACATCTGTATGATTCGTGTACTTTTCTGTATAACTGCTAAACTTCTGTAAAAGCACTTACTTAAATAAGAGAGCTTGATAAAGCAAGACTTCAGGTCTCAGACCTCATCCACTGCCACTAATTAGAATGGAGTCAGAACTGGGGAATTCTACACTGAAGTTCCTGGAGGTTGCACAAGAATATTTTCCAAAGGCTGTTCCAGCACCACAGTGTAGAAGGGAATAGTTCCCGGAAGCAGAGCTACCTACTAGCTCTTATTTTCCAAGCAATTTCCGAGAAACTGCAACAGGCATAGACAAGAAGAGAACCAGAAGAGGCAGAGCTCATAGAGAAGCAAAGCACTGGAGAGTTGAAAGAAACCTTAGCAGGTCAGGGGACCCAGCTTCTACCTTTAGGCCAAACACATTCACAGTTTCCCAGACAATGAGAATAGGTATTTTGCAGTAACTGAAGAGATGTTGGTGATTTCCTATCTTGTCAATTCTAATTTGATATACCAGGCTATAACTGCTAAAAATCATTAACAGGGTAATACAGCCAATAACGCATCTTGAGAGGCTAGCCATGTTGCTTCTCAATGTTTTTTTTTTCTTTAATCTGGTAGGTCTTACATGGGAAATGATAAAATGGACTATTAGGTAAAGTTCCAATTTGCACAAGTAGCAAATTTCTGAGTGCAGCGTCCCACCATATAAAAAGGTTCTTATTTTGAAGCCAGCATCATATTTACATAACTCATAATGTATTTTAATTATGCTCATTCAAATATTTATTTATTCTACTTTACAACTGATATTAAAAAGTCTGTCATTCTGAAAACAGTCCATAGGTCCTCTTACCATTCTCTTCACTAAGCTTGTCATCAGTTACCCAAGACCATGATCAAAACCCATTATTAATGGTTGGCCATATCCCTTGAGACCAACTCTGCCATATTTCCTAGTACATAAGTCCTTTGTGGAAAAACCAATCCTAGTTTCTAATGTTAGCAATGATAATCAAACTATTGAATCCTTTAAGTATGAAGAAGAAGCTAATAGATACAAGACACATAATACTGTTTCTACTTATGAAGATGATCCATTCAAATTTTAAATAGTATGATGGTTAATTTCATGTATAAACTTGGCTAGGCCATGGTATACAGTTTTTGGCTAACCACAATCTAAATGTTACTGTGAAAATATTTTTTTTTAGATGTGATTAACATTTTAATCAGTAGACTTAGAGTAAAGCAGATTATCATCCACAATGTAGATGGACCTTGTCCAATCAGTTGAAGGCCTTTAAGAGACAAGACTAAGGTCCCTTGCTCACTTCCCACCCCTACAAGGAAGAAGAAATTCTACCTTCAGCCTGTCTTTAGACTCAAGAAATCAACTCTTACCTGTGTCTCCAGGCTGCAGATTTCAGACTTGCCAGCTTCCACCATCACAGGAGTTAATTATTTAAAATAAATCTCTCTCTCTACATATAAATACACCCTATTGATTCTGTTCCTCTGAACCACCCTATACAAATTGGCTTACTGTACAGTTGTTTCTAGTGCAAAAGGAACTCTGGTATACCTATAACCACACCTTTATTGCATTTCTGCATCAGAAAAATAAACTAGATGCTATGGGACCATTAAGTTCAATGTTCCAGCATGATAATGCTCCTGAGAAAGTGAACTGTGGTGGCATAAAAAGTCTAGTACCCACAGTTAGGGTATCACTTACCACATTTCACTATGATCATGATCCCAGGAAAAATCTGGTAAACAGAATAATTATCATGCGAACAAATTTGAACTTTCTCATTTTTACATTTTATACCTCTTAATGCTGCTAACCCAAAGGTTCCCAAAAAGCTCCCCTTTCAGAAACTCTACGAAGTGATCATTAGTTCATTCTTTCTAGACGGGTTTTCTGTCTCCAAACTACTACAAGGTTAGAGTTCCTTCAAAGGAACCTGTAATTATTCAACCAGACACCTGCTTCAAGACAGAGTGGGCAAAAGTTCAAGTAATGACTTTGTGCCAAAAACACAGCTTCTCCACTCAGTTTGATTTCAAGAGAAGAGTTCATTAGAATTCTCAGGATCTGAATCAGAAGTGAGAGCATTAAGAAAAAGATTATTGCATGCCAAAGAAATCCAAGAAAAAGCAAAGAATAGGAATTATAAAAAAGTTTTCTATAGCATGCTCTGTAAGTATTCTGGCTCTTGCCCAAGTGAAGACCAGAAAATTTTGTGTTTATATAACAAAAAGTCAATGTACTAAACATAAGGGAAAATCCAAAACAAAACAGGTTTAGCATTGTTTTTAAACACTGGCATTTAAGAGAATTTGAAGTGAGCACAAAGCTCATTAGTGTAACTTACCTTGAAGTGGTTGCTCCTCCAATCAACAATGGAATCTTTATAGCTAATCTCTCCATTTCCTTGGCAACAAAAATCATTTCATCCAGGGAAGGAGTGATAAGTCCTGACAGGCCAATTATATCTATTAAAAAAAAAAAAAAAAAAAAAAAAAAAAAAAAAAAAAAAAAAAAAAAAAAAAAAAAAGGACAGTGAGGAGAATAAAAGAAAAAGGAGAAAAATGAAGATCCATTTTTATAATAAAGACCAAAAGACTTAACATGAATTCCCGATTACAATTCTTTTTTTTTTAGATGGAGTCTCATTTGTTGCTCAGGCTGGAGTACAGTGGCGCGATCTCAGCTCACTGCAACCTCTGCCACCTGGGTTCAAGCAACTCTCCTGCTTCAGTCTCCTGAGTAGCTGGGATTACAGGTGCCCACCACCAAGCTTGGCTAATTTTTGCAGTTTTAGTAGAGCTGAGGTTTCACCATGTTGGCCAGGCTGGTCTCAAACTCCTGATCTCAAATGATCTGCCTGCCTCAGCCTCCCAGGGTTACAGGTATGAGCCACTGTGCCTATCCCCAATTTCTAATTCTAAGATATCTTTTCTGACTGGGGAATTTCAATTTATTGTTTGCTTCTGGTAGTAAATAAAATTTATAACTTAAGGTTGCAATAATTACTTGCCATAGTTTTTTTGGTAGTAAATAAGAAATCAACTTAAGGTTGTAATAATTACTTGCCAGTTTTAGGAAGCCATGCAATAGAAGATATCTTTAGCTCATGATTTCCCAGACTTGAATACATCACAGTGTTAAGAAGAAATACAAAAATGACTACACACAGAGAAAAAGAATCTCATACAACTGTTCTCCTATAAGAAGGTCTGTCCCCATCTCCAGTACTCGGTTCCATGGTTACTCACTCACCTCTCTCAGCCCCCATTAGGAATGGCAACAAAAGCAACCCCGTTTAGGAGCTGGCACTTGACTGTCTGTATGTCCCACAGATCCCTCTATTCACTAACAGACACCTGGGGGAATGACAGACACCTGGGGATATGACATTTAGAGAAATTCCCAAAGTACAGTTGCACAGTACCTGCTTTGTGGTCAAGAGCAGCTTTCAGTATCTTATCACATGGAGTCATGACTCCTAAATCAATAACTCTGAGGCACAGAAATGAGATATGGGAAAATTAATGAGAGCCCAGTAGAGACAAAACTGAAATAAACATTTTTATTTTGACCATTAAATACTGCTCTAATGTAAATGAGAATCAAGTTGAAATGCTCACTAAATATTGACGATTACCACCACAACTATCATTTATTCAGTACTTATTATGTATATGCCAGGCACCATGCTACGACTGCTTTTAAACAGCTTCACTGAGACATCATTCACATACCATACATTTCACCCATTTCATGTGTGCAATTCAGTGGTTTCTGGTATGTTATTTTTTTTAAACTGTGGTAAAATATATATAGTATATACTTTTCCATTTTAACCATTTTTCAACGTACAATCCAGTAGCATTAATTTCAGTTACACTGTCGTGCAACCATCACCACTATTTATGTCTGAAACTATTTTATCATCCAAAGCAGAAACATTGTCACCATTTAGCAATAACTACCCCTTTTTCTCTCCCACCCTCTCCACTCCATCCCCTGGTAACCTCTATTCTACTTTCTTTCTCTACGAATTTACCTAATCTAGATATTTCATATAAGTAGAACAATACAGTATTCATTCTTTTGTGTTTGGCTGACTTCATTAGCACATACCTTCAAAGTTCAACGATGTTTTGAGGCATGTCAGAAGTTCAGTTTTTTTAAGGCTGAAAAATACTCCACTGTATGGAGATACCATGTTTTGCTTATCCATTCATCTTTTGAAAGACACTGTGCTAAGCTTTTCACATAAGCAATCTCTTTTGTTTTTGAGACAGGGTCTCACTGTCACCCAGGCTAGAGTGCAGCGGCATGCTTACAGCTCACTGCAGCCTCAACCTCCTGCCTCAGCCTCCAGAGTAGCTGGGACTACAGGCATGCCCCACTAAATCTACAAAAATTTTTAAAGTTTTTGTAGATAGGGTTTCCCTATGTTGCCCAGGCTGGTCTCAAACTCCTGGGTTCAGGTGATCCTCCCCCCTGGGCTTCCCAAAGTGCTGGGATTACAGGTGTGAGCCACAGCGCCCAACCTGCATAAACGATCTTATTAAATCCTCCTAGTAACTCTATAATGAAAGCACTACTACGGGCCTCATTTTCATGAGAAGGGACCCAGAAAAATTAAGCAATCTGTCTAGTCATACAACTAATTAGAGGCAGAGTTAGAATCTGAATCAGTATCTCAAACCAAAATCCATTATTTTATCCATTTAGGCCAATAAAAAGGGCTGGGCAAGTTCCTCAATAAATATTTGTTGAACATGGAAGCCAGTGGGGAAGATCATCAGAAAGAGGTCAGGTCCTGCACATGAACAGCTGTCAGGGAAACCTGATTACTTAAGGCAAGAGAGGGAGAATGATTCAGGGAGCAGGTCACTGCCGGCAAGAGGGCAACACTCAAAGGAAAAGCTGACTCTAAATGGGCACACAGGAGAGACAGAGCAGGCCCTGGGACAGAGGAAGCCTGGAGCACACTCTCAGAGAACCAGATGGCGCCAGACAAATTTCAATTCATGGAGGAGAGAGCTTCCTAGAACTCAGAGGAAAAGGAATGGCTACCCTGGTAAATGTTCTATGAATTACCTATTTTAGAATTAATTATTTTATTATTTTATAGTTAGTACCCTTAATGTCATTTTGATAATTTAATCTTCTATTTGTTAAAAGATGTTGAAAAACTTATGGCATGCATTTTTACTTATTTCATTACATCAACAATTCTTAAAATTCAATAGGCAAAAACGTTTAAATAACAAGAACAAAGAATGCTTAAGAACTACGACACGACACACTGACTGGTCACAATGGGTGCTGAACACTGGGGCAGGAAGGGAACTGGCTTCTCACTATATGCCCTTTCAGACCACTGAATTTTTAGCTTGGACTCATATTACTTTTTTAAAAAGAAAAAAAAAAAAAAAAAAACTAGGACATATGGTATCTTCAGTAAAAATAAGACAACTTAAAATCAATGATAAGTATATTCAGCTTGGCTGGCACTAACCCGGTAGCAAAGACACACTGGAGGTGCTAATGATGCAGAACCACTGCAGGTTACAGCAGGAGCGAGATGGTGCCACACACTCCTTTTTTCCTTTTTAACATATTGAAGAAAGTCTAGTACCTGGATCTTTTATTAAACAATGACTAAGCATAGACTGTCACATATAAAACTAGGAAAAACTGCATACTGCTTTTAACTCAAGACAAAAAGGCAAAGCTGATTTCTTTTTTCAACACTGTATATGTTTTAAAATTCAACTAAAACTCATCAGTATGATGGCAAGAATCATCTTGCTCTTACTACTTATTCTTGTTTCAGCAGTGTTTCTCACAGGAATGTGTTACACGCATGCTTGCCACGTTTAAGGAAGAGCAAGGAGATTGTTGTGGCTGGAACATACATGGAGGAGGATAAAGTTGTGGGTGATGAATTCGAAGGAGGAAGGAAAGGCCAGAGCCTGGGTAGACTGCATCAGAATCATCTGGGGAGCTTTTTCCAAAATCAAACAACCAGAAGCCTGGACTCCATTTTCCAGAGATTGTGATTTAACTGGCCAGGGGTGGGGTCCAGGCAGCTTCCACTACACAAGGGCCCTACAGACCACTGCAAGGGCTCTGAGTTTTGCTGAGTGAGGGGAGAAGTCACTGGAGGGTTTCAACAGTGGAGTAGGAAATCTAACCTACATTTAACAGATTTACTTTGGACTGAACCAAGTCCAGGGTGGAAGCAGAGAGAATAGTTAGGCTGCTGCAAAAATCTAGACAAGAAGCAGTGTAGGTAGTGAGACATGGTCAGATCCTGGACATACCGTGAGAGCAGATCTGATGGGTTACATGCGGGTTATTTGGTGAGAGTAAGGATGACGCAAGAGTTTCGGCTTGAGCAGCAAGAAAAATGAAGTTGCTATTTATTCAAATGGGAGAGTTGGGAGGTGTTCACAAAATGGTGGCAATTAGTTCAGTTTTCAAAATATTAAATTTGAGATTTCTTTAGAGATCCAAATGGAGGTCTCAGGGAGTCAACTGGATATGTAAGTCTACGTTTGGGGGAGAGATCCACACTGGGGATACAACTGGGGACTTGTCGGTGTATCAGATGACACTGAAGTCACAAAACAAATGAGAAGACTTCAGCCCACCCTAGGCCTTCCTCCTCCCCGTGTCTTCCTGTCCCAGCAGCACCAGCACTACCTGAGAGCTTGTTGGGAGTGCACAGCCTCCAGTCCAGACCTACCCTAATCAGAATCTGACTTTTAACAAAACCCCAGGTGGCAAGAAGGCACATTATAGTTTGAGGAACACAAACCTAGACAGTGAAGACAGAGAAGAGGTCCACGGGCTGAGTCCCAGAACATGTCTGTGTTTAAAGACCACTCCCAGAAGGAGAAATCAGCAGGAGAGCATCACAACCACTGATCTGTGTGGTAAGAAGACAACCAAGAACGCTGATCCAGGGGCCTGAGTGACAAATTCCATTTCCAGCTTATTGACCTGCCTTTCATCTTGCTGGGGAAACGGTCAAATGTACTACTGACTAGAGGAGCACTTCCCACTTTGTCCACACATAGAAAACGACACTTATGGCACTGGGATGCACAGAGGAAGCTGTTCACAGCCCTGGGCAGCCAATCTAAGACGGAGGCCCCGCTCTACTCTCCAGCAGGAAGGAGAATGGGTTTCCTGTCACATCTGCGCTGAGAAACTGTTGGCAAGCTCTGAATGAGAATATGGTGTGGCAAGTACTACAATGGAAGCATTTACAATGTACTATATATGGGAGGCCCAAAATGGATGACAATTAGAAGCATCCTAGGGGGAAGCCTGAAATGAATTTTTTTTTTTTTTTTTTGAGACAGTCTTGCTTTGTCGCCAGTCACTAGGCTAGAGTGCAGTGGCGCGATCTCAGCTCACTGCAATCTTCACCTCCTGGGTTCAGGCAATTCTCCTGCCTCAGCCTCCCGAGTAGCTGGGACTACAGGCATGCACCACCACGCCCACCTAATTTTTGTACTTTTTAGTAGAGACGGGGTTTCACCCTGTTGGCCAGGATGGTTTCGATCTTTTGACCTCGTGATCCACCCGCCTCGGCCTCCCAAAGTGCTGGGATTACAAGCATAAGCCACTGCGCCCAGCCTGAAATGAATTTTGAAAAATTAAGTGGGTATTAGCTGAAGGAAACAGGGAAGTCTAGGCAGAGACCAGCACTATGAAGGCCCAGAGTCCTGATCCAGCTAGAATCCCAGGGTATGTGAAGTCGGAGAAGAGGGTACGGGTCAGATCCAGGCCTGCCCTCTGCGCCTGCTACCATTCTGCCCACCTTCCCGCTCCTTCCCTCTCACCTCTACCGCAACCTCCTGTTTCACCCCTACACATAACCCCATCTTCCTTGACTCTCCCTCAGTTTCCTTTTGCCACTTTGAGCCATACCCTATGTCTGTAGGCCTCTCCCTGTAATATTTTGTCACATGGGAGGCTAAAGAGAACAAAAATGAATGTTACAGAAGATGCTGATTTTACAGTATTTGTTTTAAAGTGCTTAGAACAGAGGTTGGGTATGGTGGCTCATGCCTGTAATTCCAGGGCTTTAAGAGGCCAAGGCAGGAGGATCACTTAAGACCAGGGGTTTGAGTCCAGCCTGGGCAACATTAGCAAGACCTTGTCTCTACAAAAAAAAAAAAAAAAAACTTTTTTTAAGTGCTTAGAATAAAGCTATGAGAGGAAACATTTAATCTGGACTACTAATCCAGAAAAAAAAAAAAGTTGCACTGAATGCAACTTTTTAGCAAAGGCATCTGATACTACTTAAGAATAGTATTAGATCTTTAAAAAAAAGAATACATAGAATTTCAAAAATAAACTGTAATATGAGATAAAAAGTCCTTTTCCTCTCCAGAATAAATTTTAAAAAGAAAATAAAACTTTTTATTAAAAATAAATAAAATAAAATATAATAAATAAAATAAATAAAAATAATCTGTATTCTTTTAAGGTGACTGATACTTGCTGTCATTTTACCCTTTATTTCTCAGTTAACTAAGGTGGCAGCCTATCTGCTGCTCCTGCAATTCACAGATGCTACCACTAGATGGCATGTGTTTCCATCCAGTCTACAGTCCCCAGCCAAGGTTTCCAACCTGTACCTAAGCAGTACCAATAGGGTCTGTTGCCATTTTTAACACATTTTAAAAAAATAAACAAAACAAACTCTTGGTCTCCCCTTCAAAAAATGTATCAAAAGCCCCTAACTAATTATCAGTGAGCATGTAAAGTGCTCAGGAGAGACTGGATTACTACATCCTTGACAGAGACACAGTCATGTTCCCCACTCAGCTGAACGTTCCAACGTTAGACAGTTCTGAGTTATTTTCATGCTTAGCCATATACTGCTGTTTTACTCATACTAGTTATATTAAGAACCACTGGTTATCAGACCCATGTTTAAAAATATTAGACATATGATGTACAACTTTAAAATTTATCTTGAAACAGCATGTTTTTCTATGTAATTAAACTGTGGATTATCTATTAAATGGAAAATGTCCTCTTTTATCTTTTCCTAGTTATTATTACAGAGTATATCTAAAATTAACCTCAATGGAATAAATCAAAAATATTTCCAAATATTCTATATTATTTCTTGGGGGGAATTCAGATGATAGACATAACTCAGACTAATGCTAGACAGGTTCAACTCTAGACCATTACAACAAAGCAAGTAACTCAATAAAGTGAGTCACATGAATTTTTTGGTTTCTCAATGCATATAAGTTGTTCACACTACACCGTACTCTATTATGTGCAAGGTTCTGCATATAAGTTGTTCACACTATACCGTTCTCTATTATGTGCAAGGTTCTTTGAACTGGCTGCACCATAGGCCATACCCTAAGTCAAGCCCTGGCAACCCCCATGACTCGCACGTACACCCCTGGATGGTCTCCCAGAGCCAGAAAGTCTGAAGAATAGCTAGCTCCTACAAAGCCCAATTAACCAACCTTGGGACATTCCACCATTGTTCCGGCTTAACTGATAAGCCAACCTTGTGACACTGGACCTTGTGACACCTTCCCAGCGACACCCCCACCTACCCAGCTTGCAAAACCACCCTGAACTATAACTTCTGCAACTTTCCACTGCCTACCCCAAACCAATAAAATCAACTATCCCACCGCCCTCCACTGACTGGGTCTTTTCAGATTCAGTCCACTCGCACCAAGGTGAATAAACAGCCTTGTTGCTCACATAAAGCCTGTTTCGGTGGTCTCTTTTTTCAGAACATGCTTAACATTACGTGTGCAATAGTATTACATCTAAAAGAACAATGTATATATACCTTAATTTAAAACATTTATTGCTAAAAAAGACACTAACTATCATTTAAGTCTTCAGTGAGTTGTAATCTTTTTGCTGGTAGAGGGTCTTGACTTGATGCTCATGGCCACTGACTGATTAGAGTGGTGGTTGCAGAAGTCTGGGGTGGCTGTGACAATTTCTCAAAATAAGACAACAGTGAATTTTGCCGCACCAGTTGACTCTGACTTTCACAAAAGATTTCTCTGTAGCAGCGATACTGTTTGACAGCATTTTACTAACAGAACCTCTTTCAAAATTATAGCCAATCATCTCAAACCTTACCACTGCTCTATCATCTAAGTTTACATAATATTCTAAATCCTCTATTGTCATTTCAACACTGTTCATAGCATCTTCACCAAGAGTAGATTCCATCTCAAGAAACTACTTTCTCTGCTCAGCCTTGCTGAGCCATAAGGATAATACATCTGTTGAAGTTGTATTACGAGACTGTAACAATTCATTCCCATCTTCAGGTTCCATTTTTAATTCGAGTTTACTGTTGCTATTTTTACCACATCTGCAGTTACTTCCTCCACTGAAGTCTTGAATCCCTCAACATCATCTATGAGGGTTGGAATCAACTTCTTCCAAGCTCCTGTTAATGTTGATATTTTGACCTCCTCCCATGAATTACAAATGGTCTGAATGGCATCTAGAATGGTGAATCCTTTACAGAAGGTTTTTTATTTATTTTGCCCAGATCCATCACTATCTGTGGCAGCTACAGCCTTACAAAATGTAATAAGACTTGAAAGTCAAAATTCCTCCTTGATCCACAGGCTGCAGAATGGATGTTGTGTTAGAAGGCAAGAAAACAATATTCATCTCTTTGTACATCTCCATCAATTCTTGTCACCAGGTGCACTGCCAATGAGGAGTAATATTTGAAAGGAATCTTTTTTTATTGAGCAGCAGGTCTTAACGGTAGACTTAAAATATTCAGTAAACCATGCTGTAAACAGAGGTGCTCTCATCCAGGCTTTGTTATTCCATCGACAGAGCACAGACAGAGGAGATTTAACATAATTCTTAAAGCCCTAGAATTTTCAGAATGGCAAATCAGCACTGGCTTCAACTGATAGTCACCATCTGTGTTAGCTCCTCACAAGAGAGTCAGCCTGTCCTTTGAAGTTTTGAAGCCAGGCCTTCACTTCTCCCCTCTAGCTATGAAAGTCCTTATGGCACTTACATCCAATAGAAGGCCACTTCATCTACATTGAACACCTACTGTTGAGTGCAGCCACCTTCCTCAGTGATCGCAGCTAGATCTGGATAACTTGCTGCAGCTTCTCCACCAACACTGGAACTTCATCTTGTACTGCTATGTTAGGAGACGGCTTCTTTCCTTGAACCTCAGGAATCAACCTCTACTGGCTTCAAACTTTTCTTCTGCAGCTTCTTCACCTCTCTCAGGCTTCACAGAATTGAAGAAGAGCTCTCTTCAATTTGGTATCCCTGTGGCAGCACCAAACTGCTCTAGGTGAGACTCTAGCTTAAGGGAATATTGTGGCTGGTTTAATCTTCTATCCAGACCACTCAAACTTTCCTCCAATCAGCAATAAGCCTGTTTTGCTTTCCTGTCATTTGTGTATTCTCACTGGAGGAGCATTTTTCATTTCCTTTAAGAACTTTTCTTTTGCATTAACTGTGCTATTTAGTTCTATGCAAATCCTCAAATTTGCGATTCTATTGCATCATATCTTCCCCATTTAAAAAATATATTTTGTCTCTAAACAGAACTGTCCCTTTTAGCCCTCTTTATTTGTTTTATCCCTACAAAGAAAAGAACACTGTTACCATTTTGTGAGATTCACTACAACAATGATAAAAAGCCATGAAAGAGAAGGATTAGACACAGAATAGTTTGCTGGACTCACTCACTAGACTGGGTAATTCCTTCAAGTATACTAGCGTGGTACTGACAGTAAAAGTACACATTACTCCATAAGGCAATCTTCAGGGACACCTGTCTACTAGCTGACACCGTAAAATTAAGCTCACCAATGGAAGAGTCTATGTGTGACCATACACAAACCAAAGGGGTATTTGACATGAAGTCTGTACGTTCACTTGTTTTTGTAAAATAAAAGTAACGTTTCATCTAAAGGTGTTTCTCCTGTTAGACTTATTAGCAAAGATAAGCAAACCGTCAATGCACAACACATCGGAACTGGATGTGTTGCAGGAAAGCCTCAGGCTTAGTAAGCAGTCTTCACAACTGTTGACATTTGATTCCAGTAGCACCCTGGAGAAATGCCACAATGTTCCTCGGCTTCTTAAAATGTCTTTACTGGAGAACTAAACATTGCTTGTATGATACTCTTAGCTAAGTATCCATTGACCGAAATAAATAATGATAAAACACATGACAATGATATCTCAAGAATCACTTTTAGGAAGTTTACCTACAAGTCACCTTCTTTCATGGTTCTTGTCCCATTATTAAAGCTGAACATGTACCTGGCTATTTAGCCTGAGAAATGGTAAACTTTTTCAAGGAGAAAAGTCAACTAAATCATTTTAGTGTCTCTAGTATAATGCCTGGTATGTAGTAGGTGAGCTATAAACAATTATTAACTGAAGTGAATTTTCACTGATGGTGATGAACGCAAACAGAAATCAACAACCTCATGTTTGCAAAGGTTAAGCCAATAGCAGAAATGCTTTGTACACTTCAGGAAGCCAACACCTTATCTAAATATTTATTATATAGGTAAAATTTCATCACAACTACCTGTCTCCAATAAATTTATCTTTTTAAAAAATAATACAGACATGGATAGAAATAGTATTCCTCGTTTCTAGGACTAGGAGAGAATGCTGTCTTTAGAGAGCAAGTGAACAGGTATATGGAAGTACTTGTGAAGACAGTCAGAGGGAAAAATTGCCTTCCTGACACTGCTCCTCTGTCTCCAGCCTTCCTGAAAGGTTCTTAGCTGCATTTAATTAGCCTAGAAGGCAGAGATGGATACCAATGTTGACAGCAGGGAGAGAGCTTAGAGGATAATTGTTACTTGACAGCAAAGAAGAAAACTCAGGGGCACAGGGATAGCTCCAGTCAATTTTCTTCTCTGTCTAGAGAAAACAGCACATTAGAAAGAAGTCCAAGACTCAAAAGGACTGTTGGCCAGACATGGATAGGGAAGGCATTATTTCTATTAGGGCTTTTAATTACAAAGAATATGTTCAAATCTAAGCTAAACATATACTTACTATAGGTCATCAGCTCTCACATGGAAATGACTTGGTTATGAGTATTTACTAATTATAATGAGATATATCAGAAAGGGGCTTTATTTGTATAAAACATTCCAAAATCTAGCTTAATCATCACCAAGAACACAGGATCCTGGTTCTAAGCAAAGTCAATTGAGACTTGTACAGATAAGGTCTTCCTGGAAAACTCCATTTAGCCAAGTTCTCATAAGATCTCAGTTCTAAAATCTGAGTTTATTGAAAGGAAAAAGAGGATATGATGAACACCACTGGCCATAGGAAGGAACCTGATATTCCAGCCATTAGCACCTCTGTCCCAATATCCAACCCCAGGAATCCTCTGGGCTGTTTTGATCCCACTGGAATAGCTTTTACTATTCTTTATGTCCTTATTGAGCACAGATAATTACTAACTTAATCTGAAATGCTGTGTTCACTGTAGAAAATTCAAAAAGTAAGCAAACAGTAAGCAAAAAGAAATTAAAAATAACCTCTAACATCCACTGCCATGCCCCACTCTTCCCACCCATTAAAGAATTACTCTGTTAAAAAGCTTTCATTTTTAAATGGAAAAGTGGTTGAAAGAGGTGAGGTCCTAACTTACCGGAAATTATTGCAGCCAAGGACTACTCCAACTATGTTCTTGCCAATGTCGTGCACATCGCCTTTAACAGTGGCCAACACGATGGTGCCCTGGTAAGGGTCCTGGAAAACAAGCCAAGCAGCTCAGCAAGGTGGGGTGGTTCAGCACCGATCACCTAGTTCTCCAGAGCCAGGCACAGGCCAGCACAGCAAGCAATTCAATATGACCAAGACCACCTCAAAGACAGACCTGGAAACCAAAGCCCAAGCAGTCCAAAGGAGGCCCACCTAATGTGCCCGCCCAAGGGGCTTCCACCAAGATTGGGGGTCCCATCCTTTCAAAGAACAGTTGGTATTCACACACAAAACAGCCCCACAGCTGAAGACCACATCCTTAACTTTGGTTGGGGGGAACCTATTTGACACATGTCTACTGTTAGCAATTAAGGGAGAGGCCAGGGAGAGGAAGAGGAACAGGTTAACTGTGTATGTTCCACTGGAATCTGAAAAACCTCCACAACAGCCCAGGCAGGGGGCACGTGAGCATCTTTCCTCAGCACTGTTGTTCTGTGCACAGCCGGCATCCCCACTACTCCCCACAAAGAGAAAAGAAGCAAACAAAACAAGAAGGATTTTTATAAACTCTGTGTCTGAGCCATTCACAAACACAGATCAGTTTAAAAATTTGAAATCCTAGGGACCAAAGCTGCCTGAGCTTCACAGGGAGCTAAACAAGGTCAAAAAGCTTAATGATTTACTCTGGTGGTGCGGCCAACAAGAATTAAATTGAATCCAGAAGTGGTGCCAAGGACCTCACCAGCAGAAAGAGAATATTCAGTTAAGAGTTTTCTAAAAACAAGCATGGCTCAATTACCTCAAGGGCAGGCACAGACAATCGTATTGAGTAGTGCCTAGCACGGTATTTGGCACATCACAGGAGTCTGTAAATGATCAGTTAATGAAGAAACAAAGGAATGAACTCGTTTTGCCTTGAAAACGTGGGATTTGACTGAAAAATTTTATCTATATTAAAAAATATTATAAAGCTACATTCAGAAGAAAGTCCCAGAGTATTCTGATATTTGGTTAAAAAAGGGACAGACATGGGATCCTTTCTCTGTTTTATCCTCAATGACAAACACAGCCAAGCCCGACTGCTTAGGCCCCTACCACCACCTCAACAAGTCTTCCAGGTCAACTCATTTAAGGGCCATAGGCCTGAACAGAATGACTTGCCTCTTCTTCTACTGTGCTGTTAAGCACTCTGGTTTCTTCTCTTTCTTTTTCCATAAAAGGGATAAGGTGGCCAACAGCCTTCTTCATAACCCGCGCTGACTTTATAACCTGAGAAAAAAGCATAGGATCAGGCATCTTTACCAAACCACAGGAACAACTGCTGATGGCCACCTGTGATATTCTGGCACAAATTAAGAATGCATGCTTTGACAACAGGCCAGCTACACTGGAGTCTTTTGACAGCAGGCAGAATAAAGGATAAGCTTCCCAGAGGAAAAGCCAGTGAATAATAAGGTACAACAGAAGGAAAACAAGGCTAGAAATCAAATGTTATAATTTCTGTCTTCTGAACTTTTGCTTGTTGTTTTTTTCTCTATCTAGCAGGCACTCTATCATGTACCCAAGAGTTCTATGTATCCTTCAGGACCAGGTTTCCCACCATGAGCTCATTCCAAGCCTTCTCTTCGCAAGTCCCACCTTTACAACTTACTTAAAATTAAGCCTTACATTTAGGCAAGGTGAGGGCAGTTTAGTTTCTCAAATGCCGCACGGCCACTAACCCACATGCTCAACAAGTATGTGTTAACTGACGTGGATAGTCGCTGCTATAAATCAAAATAAGAGTTCTGGTTTTACTTTAAACAAGCCATTTAATGTACCATTATTTAAAACAGTAACATTTGTCTCAAAACACGCATCCTTACAGATGAACAGTGCCTGTTCAAATCAAGTCTTAATGTTAGTAACTCTACGTTTATCTTGGGTTTTATTTTACTTTTGGGGGGCGGGAGAGATAGGCATTGGGGTAACAGATGATACAAAAATTAGAACATAAAGATTATGATAGATTACGTTGCTAAGAATTTTCAGATGATTTTGTAACATCCACATCATTCTAACAATGGACTTTTCCAGACATGACTCCTAACTATATTTAAAGAAGGAATAACTAGACAATGCAATTGAACTCTTGTCCAAATTAAACCTGAGAAATATACCCCAAATCACTATTTATTAAATGGCAAAGGAAAGAGTCAATTGTGAAAATGTCTCCCCATCTTTTGCCAACCTGAGGTAGAAACATTTTTCCAGCTCCAAAAAGATCACCAACAATTTTCATTCCATTCATCAAGGGTCCTTCAATTATATTGAGAGGTCGGGGATATTTTTCTTGGTTTAACCTTGCTTCCTCAGTATCCTCAATAATGTGTTTTTCAATGCCCTAAAAAAGACAAAAAGAAAAAAAAATCACTTAAAAAATTGGCTTACCTCCACAGAGCCAGCATGAAAATGCTTAAGTGCATGGGTTCCAGAATCAGAGTGGATGGGTTCAATCTGGCTTCCTATCACTAATTTAGGCCTCAATTAATTCAATAAGCCTCAGTTTTCTCAATTAGAATATTACAATAGTATCTCATATGTTTATTTTGAGGATTGAGATAAAGTGCTCAGCTGGCTTTATTGATACAAGGTAAATACCTCATATACTTCCAAAATAGAATGTTATATGCAGTAAATACATACAATTTTATATGCCAATTAACAAAATGCTTTAAAATGTACCTCAGTAAAATGAGTTAATAGAGAAGGCCTAATAAGTTCAAATGCATCAAAAAATACATTTTGTTTCTTAGTGTTTTACCAGATTATACATTAATAAATACCTGTGGTGAAATGAGTAAGTTTTCTCACTGTAATGCTGTAGGGTTGGGGGAGAAGTGACACTGGATGGGGCTCTTAAATGAAGTTCAAAACCATGAAGCCTCCAATGACTTATCCAACCTTCACTGCCAAGCCCCTCTCCTCCAGGGTCCCCAGTTCAATGATCCTTGGATGGGCTGACTAGCTCCTCGAATTGCAATATGTAAATCTCAAAAGGCCCAAGAGTTAAACGTTAAAATTCAGAGCCAAAACAAAACAAAACAAAACAAAACTCTGAGATTCTCCAGACTCACACATGAGGAAACTGAAGCCAAGAGATTATTGATCTTGTGTAAAGCCTAAAATTCCAACTATGAAACTGACTTGCTGACCAACTGACAGCAACTTGGTCCAGGACAGCATTCACAGCCTCAGCACTACTGACACTTGGGAGGGAATATCCTTTGTTGTTTAGGGCTATCCTAGGCACTTCAGGATGTTTAGCAGCATCCTTGGCCACAGGATACCAATAATACCTCCTACACACAGTAATGACAATCAAAATGTCTCTGGACACTGTCAAATGTGCTATTGTCGGGGGTGGGGAGTTTGGGAGACGGGGGCCTCCTCAGGTTGAGAGTCATTGGTCTGGGGCATCTCCTTCTCCAGCTACTGTCAGTACCACACCTCCAGGAACAGCATCAGTCAGCCACAATGAGCTGCCAGCCCTCCAGTTCAGGCTTCTATAACTCACCTTCACAAGGGCATACTCAAGACGTTCTTCAACAGGGCCATTTCTCCACTCATCAGTCTGAATAACCTTCTTCCCTCCTTGGCCATGAGTCTGAATTGAAATTGAAACCAAGAAATGGATACAATTCATCACTAACCATACTGTTTGATGGCAGAAAAAAACAAAACAAAACAAAAAACACCTTGTGTCTTATTTTTTGCTTTTCCAGCCCCTAGTAGACTGTCCAACATAAAATAACATCTCAATGAATGTTTAAGGAAAAGAGAGGGAAAAATGAGAAACCTTTTAGGGTTTAAACTGTTAATATAGAGACAGAGTAAGGTTCCCTTCTTTTCTTTCCTTCTTTTCTAAAAATAACAACTTGAGACAATATTTCCAGGACAGTAAGAAAAGCTATACTCCAAACCTGATAAGCCTTCAAAGCTCTCAACAAGGATCACCATTACCCACAAACAGATGCAGGCAGGCCACAATGAAGCTAAGTCGGACATCAAAGGTGGGCACAACTAAGAGACGATGTACGACACAGACTACGCTCTCAAGGACTCGCCACGGTTATGGTTTGAAGGTGTCCTCCAAAAGTTGTGCTGGAAACTTAATCCCTCTGTCCCCATGAATGGATTAATGAGGGATGGATTAATGCTGCTACCATGGAAGCAGGTTTGCTATCTCTCTGGCTCTCTTGCTGTGGCCCTCTCAACGTGAGATGCCCTCTGCCATGTTACGACACAGCAAGAAGACCCTCACCAGGGGCCAAGGCCATGCTCTTAGACTTTCCAGCTACCAGAACTGTGAGCTAAATAAAATTCTTTATAAATTACCAAGTCTTTGATATTCCATTAGACCAAAAGAAAACAAATTAAGCCATATCATTAGAGAGGTAGAAAATCTATAAAGAAAGAGAATATATGTCAAGGGCTGAATGAGTACATAATACAGACTAGGTATGTAGGAATTTTGAGGAAGGAATGGTTATCGTAAGCTAGGGTGGCAAAGAAAGGTTTCAAGGAAGCTGAATGTTGAAAAGGGGCAGATTCAGCAAAGGAACAAACGTGCAATGATTATAGCACATATGACAAATTGCATTACTTTATTGTTTCCTCCACCTCAACTGGTGGTACCAGCTGCCAAACCAGAAACCTAAGTATCATCCTTGAATCTCCATTCACTATTCAAGTTCAATCAAAAAAATCACCTCATCCTAACAATTATACCTTATATTTTTCTCTCCATCCCGCTTCCATTTTCACAGTCCAAGAACTAAGTAGTCTCCACAGACCAGAATCATTCTGGTCTCTGATTCGTCTTCTACACTGTAACCAAAAGGATGCATCCAAAATGCAAATCTAATCCAACTGCTCCCTCTGAAAAACATCTCTGTGTAAGTTTCCTATTGCTTTCATGACATGATACTGACTCCTTGCCATGCCATCCAATGCCCTGATGATGTGGTTTGGCTGTGACCTCACCCAAATCTCCTCTTGAATTGTAGCTCCCACAATTCCCACATGTCATGGGAGGTAACTGAATCATGGGGACGGGTCTTTCCAGTGCTGTTCTTGTGACAGTGAGTTTCACAAGATCTAATGGTTTCATAAAGGGGAGTTTCCCTGCTCAAGTCCTCTCTCTTGTCTGCTGCCATGTAAGACATGCCTTTCGCCTTCCACTACAATTGTGAGTCCATTAAACCTTTTTCTTTATAAATTACTGAGTCCTGGGTATGTCTTTATCAGCAGCATGAGAATGGACTAATACACCTGATCTGGCTTTCTCCTATAGCTTCATCTTCTGCTATTCCCAACAAGCTTCAGCCATCCAGAACACTTCTGTTCCTTATGCTCTCCATCACCTCTTCACCTCCAGGCCTTCACATGTGTTTATCTGACATAATTTATGCAGTACCTACCACAATGTCAGACTCTGGCTAGCTGCAAATATCCCTCCCCTGGCAGGGACCACCAGCACTGCACTCTACCCTCAAACCTTGGCCTGGCTACCTCCTTTATTTCTATGAGGCCTCACCTGACCTATCACTTCCTCTGGGAAGCTTTTCCTGAACTCCTCTAGTTTGGGGTCAGAATCTCCCTCAGCCTTCTAGCATCCTGTACTTCCCCTCTCACAGCACTTGCTGTGCTGGGTGACAATGGCCTCTATACATTTTTGCATGTGTCACTGAGCAGCAGGCTCTGAGAGGGTAGGGGTACATCTCTCTTACTAGTTAGGTCCTCTCAGTTCAGTCAAATGAATGTCACAAAGCAACACTTCAGTAAATATTAGCTGGATGAATTAATGCTAAACAAAGACTGATTTTACTGGAGTAATATTTGTCCAGGGTGGCAGAGGCCAAGCCACAGAGGGACAAAAATCCATGCTGTGGAGTTTAAATTTAACCTTCCAGGCAATTGCATGGGCAGAGATGGGAGACATTATTTAAAGTTCTAAAGCTGCAGAGTAACATTCAAAGTAACATTTTTAAGGGAATCACAAGAAGGGAAGAATATTTTAATAGTCCATGACGAAGGCCTGGACTCAGCAGTGGTAACAGGAGGAAAGGAAAGGACAAATATAAAGGCATTAATAGACAACGACTAAGAAGGAGAGGAGGAAGGAACTGGGGAGACTCCAAGATTGAGGGCCAAGGTGGTAAGTGCAATAATGACAACACAAGGACTCTTATATGTTGAGAAACCTGAACGAGATAGTAATTAAAAAGGAAAAAGTCCTAATGCTCACGGTCCCATCACTGGATACCTGTAAACACCATTTGTTCTATTTGCCACACAATCAGACAATTCCTGCCTGGGGGATGGAGTTTTGTAAAAACAAGGCAGCATGTTCCAAACACTCTTGAAAAAAGGAACTGGTGTGTTCACAGAAAAATACCACAGTGTGCCAGACTTACAGGGCTGGAAGGCGGCAAAAAATATATGATGATGGACAGAGGCAAAGGAGGATACAAAGGGCAGTAAAGAATTCACTGCGTGTTGGAGGCTGTGATGTCTAAAAACTATCCCACCTGATAGCTATGTTCTAAATCTGATGAACTTGATTCAGGGAAGCAATACTTAAAATGAAACAGTACTGTTAAAAGCAGTACTTCAGAAGTACACAGTGGCATGTGGAGGCCCATCTCACTTTTCATGTAGTTATTCAATAGGGATTTTCCCATGATATTCATACAAGGTGCTTCATAGTTTTCACACACTAGGGAAGACCAGACCCAGGCATACTGTGGAAACCTAGTAGATGAAAAGCTACCAAGCAAACTGACCAAGCAATTGTCATGTCCATCTGGCTACTCCTTGTACCTGTACGTATACAAAGCTAATGAGAAAATTACTTCTTCCTGTTCTAGAGTTGCTTCTGCCTCACAGGGGCCTCATGGTTGTGTCGGTAATAAAAGTGAGTAAACTGCTGCAGAGAAAGCCAAAGAAGAATGTGAGTTCAAATGGCAAAGGGAAGGATCAAGGCCAAGTCAAAGAACAGAAAAATTTCCCTGAAAGTATCGAGAATATTCTCAAGCACCAGGGTCATTCCAGAGCCATCCTATCCAGAGCAGCAATCCTTCCACTCCATTGGATGCCTGGCCTCCATTAGGGTACTATTTAATAAAGATCCTCCATGTAAATTACATGGTATCCAGAAATTTTTATTATCAAAAATAATTTACTTACCACAGGTCAGCCTGAACTAAATTAGGAAAATTATTTTTCAAAAAAATCCCATTACTCCCCAAATGTGAGACTGGAGAGCCTTGGAAGCTCGGAGGCAGCACTTTTCCCACTAGTTTCAATAATATATCAGACAGGAATTTGGGTGCAATAACCAAAAGAGATCATTCTCTTATAAAAGAGACAAAAACCCCTTGACTTATTTCCCTCATAATATTCCTGCTCTTCATGCTCCATTTGCACTCAGTGCATTCTAAGGAATTGCTACAGAGCTGGCGACTCCGGGGAGTTGAGTATACCTGCTTTGGTTATTATCTTAACAGCAACAGAAGTCACCTCGAATGTAGACAGCCTCCCTGACAGAGAGGTCAGTGGCTTATGAGAGGCCCTCATGGTTACATTAAGAATGAGGAAATTCTTATATGATGAATTGTTAAGCTCTTGCAATTGCTATTAAGACTTCCCTCACACTGGCAGTGCCTCCGGGGCAAAACCTCTTGACAGCTCAGCATGATATACAGAAATGAAAACTTGTAAGCAAATGCTAAAAGTAAATACAGACCAAAAGAATGTCTAGCACAAAATACGATGCCAAAAAAACCTTAAATGGGAATGGTCTCACAAATAAGGAGCCCCTTTCCTAAGTAAGAGGGCTGCCTCCTCTGGACAGATCAGGAAAAAGATGAAAACACATCATTTCATGGGTTAAGAACTCTCTAGTATGACTTCATGATTATAGAGGCTATGATGCCCCTTTGGCCTTCAACAGAACTCGTTAACAGTTATTAATGAAAGGCCCCCTACTTGGTAGAAGACAGACCATGACTCCAAGCTGACTGGTGTTTAACGCCCATGTCTCAATGTTCAAAGAATAAGACACGGCTAAGCACTCTGTCTTATGTGAGCAGAAATGGTCAAGAAAATAGGAAAAACATAAAAAATCGATGGAGTGTTTCTTAAGTAATGCACTGAGAAGTAGAACTTCACTGCATTTGCCACAACCAAATAAGATATTCTGTCCTGGGTCCATATGAGAAACTATAAATGTTTTTAAGGAACTGAGAGGAGGGTCATGTGTACATTGGCACAGTGTCTTTATTGAGCCTAAGGCTTCCACAAGCAATTTCAGAAATCTAAGTCTTACTACTAGTAAGGCTGATAAAACAAGGACGTGGTTAATCCCATATTGTCCTATCCTTCTTCCAGAGCATCTCATTACTCTTCCGTGGAAAAGGAACACTTGGCAGTTCTATCAGAGCTAAATTCATATTCTAACATGGAAAATATTAACAAGGTTGGCAACAGACACAAAAACATCCTACCACTTTCTCAACATGCTTTGTGGGAAAAATATTTCCCTTTGTCATCATTCTCTTCAACAGATTAAAATGCAAGTCCTTTTGAGATAAAGATCTCAACTTTCCTTAAACTGAATTCCAGGAAGCAGCACCTACGATAGATACTTCATGTGCCTAAGACTGTGCCCAACCTATAAGTGAGAAACAAGCTGATGTCTGAATTAGCCATAATTATACTCATTTTTTATAGATCAAATGTGTATAGAACTCAAGCCTTGAACTGCAGAACTTTGCCACAGATGGACTAGATCCTAACATAAACAGGTATACAAACCAAAACATGTAACAGTGGGGACCATGTAATACTAACATAGCCACACAAGAATATTCAGAACAGCTATTTTAAATAATGAGGTAGAAAAATATCAAGTAAAAGGAGAGAGATCCAAGATGGCTGATCACTAGCAGCTCGGCATTGTAGCTCCCAGTGAAAGCACAGAGAACGAGAGGACGCCACACTTTCAGACGAATTTTTGTTGCTCACACACCAGGAGATTCCCAGCGGAGGAGCGTCATGGGTCGCCAGCGCGACTCTTGTGGCTGGCGAGGTGGTTTTGCTGCTGCCTTGGTACGGCGGTTCTTGGTGCAGAGTCAGAAAAGCACTATCAATCTTAACGCCGCTGTTTTGGCCGGTGCAGTGGGTTGCTCAGATTCCAGCACTGGGAATCAACAAGTTGGACGTCCACTCAGAAACCCAATTACAAAGACGGTAATTATAAAGATCACAGATGGATAAATTTATAACGAAGGGAAGAAAACAGCCTAAAAAGGCTGAAAATACCCAGAATCAGAATGCCTCTCCCTCTACAAGGATCACAGTTCCTTATCAGCAACGGAACAAGGCCTGATGGAGAACGAGTGTGTTCCATTAACAGAAGCAGGCTTCAAAAGGTGGATAATACGAAACTTCTGTGAATTAAAAGAACTTGTTCTAACCCAATGCAAAGAAACTAAGAACTTTGAAAAAAGGTTTGAGGAAATGTTAACAAGAATACATAATTTAGAGAGGAATATAAGTGAATTAATGGAGCTGAAAAACACAACACGAGAACTTTGCGAACTATGCACGTTTTAACAGCCGAATCGATCAAGCAGAAGAAAAGATATCAGAAGTCGAAGACCAACTTAATGAAATAAAACAAGATGACAAGATTACAGAAAAAAGGATAAAAAGGAACGAGCAAAGTCTCCAAGAAATATGGGACTATGTGAAAAGATCTAATCTATGCTTGATAGGTGTACCTGAATGTGACGAAGAGAATCAATCCAAGCTGGAAAATACGCTTCAGGATATTCAGGAAAACTTTCCCAACCTAGCAAGGCAGGACAATATTCAACTCCAGGTAATACAGGGAACACCACAAAGATATTCCTCAAGAAGACCAACCTCAAGGCACATAAATCACCAGATTCACCAGGGTTAAAATGAAGGAGAAAATACTGAGGGCAGCCAGAGAGAAAGGTCAGGTTACCCAGAAAGGGAAGCCCATCAGACTCACAGCAGATCTCTTAGCAGAAACCCTACAAGCTAGAAGAGAGTGGGGGACAATATTCAACATCCTTAAAGAAAATAACTCTCAACCCAGAATTTTACATCCAGCCAAACTAAGCTTCATAAGTGAAGGAAAAATAAAATCTTTTGTGAACAAGCAAGCACTCAGAGATTTCATCACCACCAGACCTGCTTTACAAGAGCTTCTGAAAGAACCACTACACATAGAAAGGAACAACCACTATCAGCCTTTCTAAAAAATACCAAAAAGTAAACAGCATCAACATAATCAAGAATTTACATCAGCTAATAGGCAAAACAGCCAGCTAACATTAAATGGCAATATTAAACTCACATATATTATTATTAATTCTAAATTTAAGTCAACTAAATCCCCCAATCCAAAGACACAGACAGGCAAAAAAAGCCAAAACCCATCGGTATGCTGCATCCAGACCCATCTCACATGCCAGGATACACAAAGACTCAAAACAAACGGATGGAGAAAGATTTACTAACCAAATGCAGAGCAAAAATAAAAAAATAAATAAAAAGCAGGAGTTGCTTTAAAGCAGCAAAGATCAAAAGAAGCAAAGAAGGATATTACATAATGATAAAAGGATCAATGCAACGAGAAGAGCTAAAGATCCTAAATATATACACACCCAATACAGGAATACCCAGATATGTGAGTCTTATAAAGAGACTTAGACTCCCACACAATAATAGTGGGAGACTTCAACATCAATATTAGACAGATCGATGAGACAGAAAATTAACAACGATATCCAGGATTTGAACTCAGATCAGGAACAAGTAAACTTAATTAACATTTATAGAACTCTCCACTTTAAATACACAAAATATACACTCTTATCAGTACCACATCACATCTATTTACAGGTTTCAATGAAATATTGGTTGGCTGCTTGTTTGTTATTTTCTTCCCTCATTTTTTTTTCATGTCTCTATTATTAAGCACAATTATAGGCATACCCATTTTTAGACGGCATTCTAGCCCGGGCAATAAAGCAACGCCCCCGTTCTCTCTCCCTCTTCCTCTTTCTCTTTCTTCCTCTCCTTCATTTTTTTTTTTTTTTTTTTTTTTTTTTTTTTTTTTTTTTTTTTTTTTTTTTTTTTTTTTTTTTTTTTTTTTTTTTTTTTTTTTTTTTTAAAAAAAAAAAAAAAAGTAAAATGGAAATATGTTCCCAGTACACTGCTAAGAAAAAAGTGTTACCATAAAAGCATCTAAAGCATAGTTCTATTTTTGGAAAAACTGTGTGTATATGTACCTATGCATGCATATTCATTTTGCAAAAAGAAAAAAAACTCCTATTACTTAAAGGTTATAACAAAATCTCAAATGTTTAACTTTGGGTGATAGGATTATAAGTGATTTTTATTTTCTTCCCTTGCTTGCCAGAATTTTGTAAATATTCTAGAACTAAAACGTTACTTGGTACAAGAAAAACAAACTTTACATCTTAAAATAAATTTAAAGGAACCTAAGTTCAGAATATGGACGCAGCCTAGGCATGGTCTGTTTATCCTTCCTTGCCCTAGCTACACCACCATCTCTGCAACTCTCTGTAGATATCTTCAATGACCCAAAGACATGATTAGATACTTGCTTCTATTCCACAATGAAGGTCTACTAACTGTAGATGAGTAGTAAATTCAAAGATAGGAAAAAAATCCATCTATTAGAACACTTGTCTCTCTACCTGGGCATATCTTAACAGCTTCTCAGTGGCCTCAGGGTCTTTATTCCAGATGAGATCTTCACACAGCTGCAGAAGTTCCTTATGGATATCATTATACACAGGGAGGTTTCCGGCATTCACTATCCCCATGTCCATGCCAAACTAAGAGCAAGACAAATAAAAATGGGAATTTACAGTTGTACCATAAGTCAGAGATCAGCAAACTTTTCTCTGTAAAGGGCCAGATAAAAACTATTTTAGGCCGTAGCCTCTGTCACAGCTACTCAACTTTGCTGTTACAGCATAAAAGCAGCCCCAGACAAGACATAAGCTAATGGGTGTGGCTCTGTCTCAAAAAAATCTTATTTACAGAAACTGGCAGCAGGCCAGACTTGGCCCACACACCACAATTCGAAAACCCTTGCCCCAAGTAAAGTTGGTTCCCACAGGGCAAACAGTTCTTCTACCATACCTTGATTGCATGGTAAAGGAAAACCCCATGCATTGCTTCTCGAATGGCATCCATTCCTCGGAAGGAGAATGATAAATTGGAAAGACCTCCACTTATTCTGGCTCCAGGTAATGTTTCCTGGCAAAAATTTTAAAATATGAAAAGATTCCCCTATCTTGCCAAAAGCAGCAGTCACATCTCTTAAGTTTTATACAGGAATGAAAAGTTAAAAAAAAGTATGAAGTTCAAAGTAATTCAGAGCTTGTTATTAGACATACACCAAGGCTTCCATATTATGGTGCTTCAAAAGTAGATTTTCTTACTAAGACTCCAATCTCCCTAAGGAAAACTACAAAATTCTACTTTAATTTTGTATACCTTGAGAGTGACCATGATAAGACTTAATATACACTGAGTGTTCCATAAACTATTTCCTGGATAAATGACAGAGAAAGAGAAAGAGACAGAAAGACAAACAGTGTCTGTCACACGTACACACACACACACACACAGAGACACAAAGAAAGGAGTTCCTTATTCATTGAAAGCACAAATTATTCATTGAAAGCACAAATTATTGTGCTTTCAATGAACAAACTCCCTAGTTCACTATAAACTTGACCAACCATATAAGGACAAAAGGAAATTGAAGTACCTACCATACCTATGACAATATCAAGCATCATCAGGCATGTGGAATAACAGGAACTCTATCGATTCAAATAAAAATTGGCTCAAGAATCTAGGGAGACAGTTTGTTATTACCTACCACTATGAGCCAACCATTCCACTTCTGGGTATATGCTACAGAGAAGCTCAGGCATGTATGTGTAAGATACATATAGAAGAATACTCGGAGCTGCATTATTCATAATGTCCAAAAGCTGGAAACAAACTAGATGTCCATTAACAATAAACAGTTAATTGTGATATAGTTATACCATAGAATATTATACATTAATAAAAATGAACAAATAGCTACAGCCACACAGAGAAATCTTTAAAATGAATTGAGTAAGGGAAAAAAAGCATGAAAATATGATTCTATTTTTATTAAGCTCAAGAGCAGGCAAAACTAAACTATATCATTCAGATGTTCAATTTTTACTATTTTGTGGTAGTTATGTTCTATAAAGTCATTGCAAACACTGAATTAGGGAATACTGGAGCACTGCCCATAGGAGAAATACAGGGTTAGGTTCCTGTGAGCCTCTGATCACATTTTTGTCAACCAATCAATACATAACCTTGTTTTGTGTGTTCATGTTAAGGTGCTTTATTTAATATGTACACTAAATTCACCACCAATGGCACTATAATTCATGTCTGAATGAAGCTTGTCTAACAAACATATTTCCTCCATAAGGCATATCACAGCCTTCTTGCACTTAGGAACACTAGACAGCACTAGGATGGGACCATTTTAAAAACTGACCTTACCAGCAAAAAGCATTAAAATATGAACAACACGGCATTAGACTGCAAAAAGGGCATCTGTATGCAGGATGAGAGCTAAAATAAGAAGGCATATCACTGCCCTGTTCAACCTCTTTGGGAACATATGGGTTGGGCCACTCAAATTGTCCACTACTTTGCATATGGGTATGTCTGAGTAATTGCAGAAGTGACAATTGAGTATTGATTTTAGGGTCACAAATAAATTTCAGTGAGTATATGAATCTGCAAATACAAAATCCATGGATGATGCAAATCAACATATATATTCTATGTATATAGGCAATAAATTTATGAAGAAAAGCAATAAAGTAGCATAAAACTCAGGATGACAGCTACTTTATAAAATTGAGAATGAGGTATAACTGGAAAAGGAGAGACAGATGGGGGCACTAGCTATGCTCTATTTTGAGACCTAAGTGAAGGCCCTTATATGCTTCATAATTATTTATTAGGTTCTGTGGTTTTTTTGTTTTGTTTTGTTTGAGACAGGGTCTCACTCTGTCGCCCAGGCTAGAGGGCAATGGCACGATCCCAGCTCACTGCAACCTCCGCCCTCCTGAGTTCGAGTGATTTCATCAGGCTCTGTTATATTCTCTAGTCTATTTTACACAAGTTAAAACTCTACTAAAGAAAAAAAAATAAGGTCCCCTACATTTCAGAAAAACACTTTCCTAACTAAGAACAAGAATGTTAACATTCCAGCCAGTAAATATATACATCAGCTCTAACCATTCATTAGACCCATGGGATAAATGTGAGCCATGACTTGGGAGAGAAAATGCCTACACTTACTTTAATGACTTTTGTTGCCTGGATAAAATTAATGGCATACAAGTTGTGTTCTTCCATCCCAGTACCAATGGTTAGGATATTTGGGTCAAAAATGATGTCATTCGGATTAAAGCCCAGTTTTTTCACAAGCAGATGATAGGCCCGGGTGCATATTCTGATTTTGGTGTCTGTTTCTGTTGCCTGGGGAAAAAGAGCAAAAGATATATTTTGAAATTTAAAAAAAAAAAAGTGTTAACTATTAAATAGAGCATATTTCACGCACTGAAAACAGTGTCAATGCTTGGGTTTCACAGAAATCTAAATGCCACGCTGCTTACCATCACTTATCAAATTATCTCAGAGGAGAAACTGCTTTAAAGATGTCTTTGTGTTTTCACAAACACAGCAGCTATACTCTTTCTGCAAAAAATCAAATCTTATACACATACACACATATGGTATATTATGAAAAAGCTTCTAAAAAAAAACATGCATGTAACAAATCAAATATTACTAAAGAAGAGATTAACAGATATCCCTTCCTCTCTTGACCTGCCTGCAGTGTCACAACCTATCACCCACGAAACACTGCCATTGCTTTCTCAGATCTTCTTGCAAAAACACTCTAAGTATATTCAAGGATATGGATTTATTCCTCACCTCCACCCATCATAACACTGGCTTGTTAACATGTGTCTTAAGTCATAAATACAAATTAGTCTTTACCTTCAAAATAATGTCCCTAGAAGACAAAATAATATTACCCTTCAAAATAATGTCCCTAAAAGGCAAAACACTGACTCCAGCATGGCATATCCCCCAGCTGCTTCCCATCACCCTCAGAACCACGGCCTACACCTCCAATCTCATCTCCTACCATCTGCCCTCTCCTCTACTCTGCACCCCCTACATTGCTCCTTTGGTGTTTCTGAAACACACCAAGCTGGTTACTACCTCAACAACTTTCATTTACTGCTGCCACTACCCAGAACATACCATGACATGGCTTTGTGCTTCGTATGACTCAGGCTTCCGCCTAAGTACCCCTTTTCCGAGCCTACCTTAAAACACACTCTCAAAACCAGCTCACCTCCACCCTTCCCCACCTCCTCCATTCTTCTTCAGAGTCTTTCTTTCCAGAAACTGTATGATTTTGGCAATGTCTTTAGCATTTTTTGGTTGTTTTATTCCTCATTAATTTGTAAACTCCTCTCCCCTAGCTAGAATGCCAGTCTTACTGTATCCCCAGGGCCCAGGGCAGGGGCTATCAAAGTATGTGCTCAACATTATGTATGAATGCTGCTTTTACCCAAAGCATTTCTAAACATTGTCATGGAAAACTGTCTTCAGATCAAATTTACAACCTCAACACAGGGTATTCAACAAATTAAATCCTGAATGATTTCTGGTTGCATGAAAAATCAAATCTATTCTTAAAAAATGATTACTTGCTATCACTACAGTGATGAGAATAAATAAGTCACAATTCTGAAGGCCAATTCTCAATGAATGTGAAAAATGTTCTTGAAAAATGGCCAACCCTGCTGAAATCTGTGTTGTGTGTGGTCTTCTGTGGAGATGAGGGGGTGGGGACACTGACATAGCTCAAGTGCATCAAGTGAAGCCCTGGACAGCAGAAATGAGGAGTAGGGAAATTATGAAAAGAACTCACTCTTAGATCTAGTCTTTTGATGCTTACTACTTTGGTATTCTTTTTCAACTGTTTTCTTTGGTCCCTAATCGCTCCCTGCAGCTGGTGGGGTCAGGTTTCACCTCTGCTTGGGAGGGAAGTGCCTCCAGGACTTAGCAGACAAAAGGACCCAGGGAAAGCGAGACAGGAAATGGTCTTTGTGGCCTCACTGCAACAAGGCTTTAGGGAAGGTGGCAAGCTCTCATCTTCCTTAATGGAATTTTCTCAATGCTCACTTCCTCTGCCTTCAGTTAGAACGAAAAGGTTAAGGTTGAGGCTGAGATGTGTGTCAGGAAAAAGTGGTCAGAAACAGGTCAACTGCAGCTGCCTTTAGTCTTAAACCTTAAAAGTTCACCCTTCACCAGACAGCCCAATAGAGTTCTAGGCTCCAAGTTCATGGCCCAGCTAAGCTCACTAAGAGAGAAGGCACAGGGGTGACCAGTGCTACTAGTATTACTTAGTAACCTAGTCTGGTTGGTAGATGAAGAAGTCAAGGTCCTGGTCATTTCTCTCCTGAGCCATGAATATTATCTGGCCACGTAGGGCAGGTTGAGGTGAATAGTATGTTACCTACGGGAGAGTAGGGTATGGGGCCCAGCTGCGTACCAAAGACAGCCCTGCTTGTGGAATAAGCAGGAGCATCCTCACAGGACAGGAATTCATTTCTAGAACCAAAACAGAGTCATCGACTCTAACCTCCATAAGGATGAAGCCCTCGTCAAATTGTTCTCGTGGTGTCTAGCACAGTATCTGTGTCACAGTAACTGATAACCTCTGTCACTCGATTAAACAAATGACTCTCAGAGTGCACAGAGCATTGGTAAACAGGCCTTTGTCAGGAGCAGGTCATATCATGTTAGATTCATCAAGCTTCTGTCTTACTCCTCACCAGGGCTGTGGGACAGACACACTAATAAAGGCTCTATCATGCTTGTGGATTTCACAGATCCAGTAAAACAGATCGGGAGCTTTACTACATCAGGAAGGGCTTTCCACCCTGGTTGTACATTACGATAACCTGAAGGGATTTTTGTTTGCTTGTTTTTTATAATAGTAACACCTCACCCTAGACCAGTTAAATCAGAATCTGGAGATGAGGCCTCAGCAAGTGTTTTTTAAAAGCCCTTTAGTGATGCTAATGTAAAGCCAGGGTGAGAACCGCTGCCAAGTGAGATGTGGCACCTTCTTCCATTGGAGTAGAAGAAAAACTCAGTGAGACTTTCAGCAGCAAGAAGGAAGGAATAAATGCCATTTGTAGCTTTAACAACCAGGTTTACTCTTAAGTCATTGACAACCTAGACCGTGACCAGTAAGTAGAAGGTGGCTTCATTTAAGAAACTCATGGCTCAGATTTTGCTAAAATATCAGACTCTCAGGGAGAAATGCAATAAAACAATTTTTGATTTAGTCATCAAGGCAGATACTGTGAGGAAGAGAAAGACAATGTGCTGAAGACACCTGGATTCTTTAATGTAGTCTGACAAGGAGCAGAGATGGAACAGGGCTAACTTCAGAGGTGGGTTAAAATTTTAAAATCGAACTGAACTAGTTGAAAATGGGCAAGAGAACCCTGGAGGAAGCAGAGGCCCATCCTGGGGCTGTAGTTAAAAAACCAAAAACAAAAAACATAGGTGGAAAGGGATGTTTGTGCCTTTCAAGAGAGACACTGACAAGTAGGAAGGGAAACACTAAAGAAAGGGAAGTTTCCAAGGGAAAAATCTAAAAATCACTACCAAAGGAAAAATATTTACCCAAGAAAAAATAAGCCAATCACAACAAAAACAACAAACAAAACATATATGAATGATCTAGAGATTTCCTACTTAGGGATAATTACAAAACTCCATTGAATGAGTAATTGGAAAGACACTCCATGTTCCTCAATAACAAATCTAAACACTGGCAAGATACCGATTCCTTGTTATTTTCCAGGTTAGAATTAATTATATGAATCAATATCCAATGGTTCTCCATAATTAGAAATTTATTTTCAAGGCATTTTAAACTATGAAAAAAAAAAAAAAACAGAAAAATGTGTTGCATATATTATTCTTTTATATAGTTTACACATGTGCAAACAAAAACTAATATAGGCCATTCTGCTATTATGTGATAATTGTATTTCTAAGAAACTTCACATCATCAAAAATTGTCATACGAAAAAGTTATTTTTGTGAACCCATGTATTATATGAAAAACATTTAAAACTCATTTCATTTAGAAAAAGAGAGCTAAATCTAGAGTCAGTATACTTGTCCCACAGAAATTTCAATAATAAAAAGGTGTCCTGTATCTTGTTACATAGAGTTAAAAATAACAGTTGGTCAAAACGATTAGCAACAACAGAAAACACAGAAATGCTTCCCTGCTGCCTTTCCATCCAGAAGTCTCAGGCCCAGTGCCCCGTCATATCTGATCTTGACCTTGCAGTTTTTTTGCAACGTGGATCACAGACATTAACCAAAGACTCAAACACAGCAGCCAGATACTGAACCAAAGCTGGTGTGCCTTGTTTAGTCACATCAGTAGTTTCCCATTTGAGAAAGTTGGTTTTTTCCCTATAACCAGTGGTGTCAATCCAGGCAAAGCAAATCCCGGTTCTTAACTGACTGCTACATCCAACAGCATTATGAGAACTCAATCAACAGAAAACATGCCTTTATGTAAAAATACCTGTATTGCTAGCCTCTTAACTTTGGAAGTATACAGGATCTTTGCTTTGCTTTTTATAATTTTCAATATTTATGACTATTTGATGGTGAGCATACATGCTGCTCCATAATCTGCATAATATTTAAATATTCTGGAGAATAATCCAATAGAATTATATTACCTAAGTTATCTATTTATCTTCAGTTGGGCACTTGATTTGTTATATTTTCCATAATGTTAGTGCAAAATCCTTGCATATATAGTATCCTTATGCTGTTGAATTCTTTGTTGGAATAATTTTCCACAAATAAGATTATGAGTTCAAGGGATATAAACAATTGTTTGTGTCTTGACAGGTATTATTCTGCCTTTCACAAGGGCTGCACCAGTTTATACTACACTCTGCAACAAATGAGGCTTCAGTTTTATCACTGCTGTATCTACAGAGACCTTGACCATCTTTAATTTTACTGACTTAGTAGGGATAAAACATTACCTTAATGCTGCTCTAATTTGTGTATCTTTCATAACTAGCAAGTTAATCTTTTATCCCTATATTTGCCTTTAATTTGTGGTCACAGTCAAGTCTAAATTGGGAAAACCTATCCTTAGACAAGATCAAGCACTAAGCAGTGCCAATAAACAAAGCATGGAGTACAGTAAACATGGGATTTGGAAACATACACCAGTCTTCAAATGAGGAAGACAAAGGGTGAAAACTTGGTTCCACTATATCCTAGATATGGCATCGGTCCACTACAAAATGGGATGGCTGCCACCTCAGGTGGTTACTCTGAAGACTAAATGAGACAACATCTGCTGGTGGTTTTCAATCAAAATATGCATGAGAATCACCTCTAAGGCTTTAAATGTTTAGCCAGGCCTCATCCCAGACCAAATGAGTCAAAACTCAAGGGCTGAAGTCCAGGCGTGTGTATGTTTTTTCAAAAGCTCCAGCAGTGACTGCCCTTCCCTGTCAGAATGAATCTGCTTTGCACTCCTGGTTAAGCACCACAGATCCCTAAGGCACATCATTCCATTCTCACTCTGAGTTGACCTTGCTTCCAACTTCACGGAGAAAACAGAAGCAATTATAGACTCCTGCCAGTACATCAAGCAACATGCCTGCAGACCTACACTCTTTACTCTGTCTTCTCTTCTGCACTTTGAGCAAACTGCCCAGCTACTGATCTAAAGCCACCTCTCCACTCACACAGTGATTGCCATCTCTCTCAACTCACAAGGTCATGGCTCTAACAAATGCTTCCTTTCTCTCCTGCATCAATTCCTCTCTCTCTCTCTTCCAGATCATTCTCATCAGCTTAGATGTTTTCACAGCATCTACACACACACACACACGCACACACACACACACACAGCACACACACACATACCCTTTCTTAACCTCATTCCATCCCTGGTTTCCACCCTATTTCTTTGCTCCCCTCTATGGCAGAACTTTAAAAAGTTGACTATACTGCTGCTTCTGTTCTTCTCCTATTCTCTCTTGAACCCACTCCAATAAAGCTTTCACCTCCTTGGAAACAGTACAGCAAGATCATAAATGACCCCATTTCTAAATCCAATGGTAAACTCTCAGTCTCATCCCACTTGATTTATCCACAACTCTTTAAACAGCTGATCATGCCCTTTTCTTTGATGCTTGCTCTTCACGTGGCTTTCAAGTGAACCCTCTATTCCGGCTCCCCTCCTGCCATATAGGCTGCTCCTTCTCATATCCTTCTCTTCTCCCCAGCCCCCTAAACGCTGCAGCTCCAAGACTCACTTAGACCTAGGGCTTCTCTACAGTCATTCCTTTGGTGAGCTTCGCTAGTCTCACATAAATACCATCTATGTACAAATAATTCCCAAATAAAGGAATCCTATCTTCAAGCCACACTTTGCCCATGAAATCCACTCATTTACACAACAGCACACTCGACGTACTCACCACATACTATGTCCAAACCCAAACTTCTCCTTACCCCATCCCAAACCTGCTTCTCTCACAGTCCTTCTTACCTCGGTAGCTCCTTCCTTTCAATTGCCCAAGCCAACAAATTCTGAAATTATTCCTGACTCCTCTTTCTTTGGCAACCTATACCCAATGTGAATGCAAATCCTATTGGCTCTATATTAAAAATATATGTAGAAACAGATGACTTTTAACATCCTCTTTTGCTTTCACTGTGGCCCTAACCATCACCGTATCTCATCTGACAGACCATTCTCCACGAAGAACCAGAGACGTTTAAAACATAAGTCACATCATATTTGCTCCTCTGTTCAAAACTTTTCAGTGGTGCACCCGCTCACTCAGAGTAACAACGTTAACCAGAAGTGTTAAGGATGGCCTACAAGACCCTATGTGATGTGACCTGCTACCTTTCTAACCTTGCGTGTTTTCCCAATCTCCTCCCTCCCCTCTCCTCCAGCTACTCTGGCTTCCCTGTTGGTTTTCAAACATGACAAGTATGTATCTACCTCAAGACTCCCTCTGCCCAGAACACTCTTCCCCTACATGTTCCACATTTTCACATAGCTCGCTCACCTAGGTTTCTGCTAAAACGTCACATCATCCACGAGGCCTTCCCAAACTCTCCTACATAAAATAACACTCACCCACCTACACACAGGGGGGGTTCATTCCCCATCCCCTTTGTCCTCTTCATTTCCCTTCACCGTATTCAGCACCATTCAACGTACACACATACTTGTTTACTCTATTTTTTTTTTTTTTTTTGAGACAAAGTCTCACTGTGTCACCTAGGCTAGAGTGCAATGGCATGATCTCGCCTCACTGCAACCTCAGTTCCCTGGGTTCAAGTGATTCTCATGCCTCAGCCTCCCGAGTACCTAGGATTACCGGCGTGTGTCACCACACCTGGCTAATTTTTGTATTTTTAGTAGAGATGGGGTTTCACCATGTTGGCCAGACTAGTCTCGAACTCCTGACCTCAGGTATTCCACACACCTCAGCCTCCCAAAGTGCTGGGATTACAGGCGTGAGCCAGCGCACCCGGTCAATTATTCATATATACATCTACATACATATATATATATATATATATATATATATATATATATATATATATATATTTTTTTTTTTTTTAATTTGTTATTCCCTTTGTCCCTAAGAATATAAATTGTACAAGAACAGGGACTAGGTTTTATTCTCTGCTATCACCTCAGAGATTAGAATAGGGCCTGGCACGTACTAAGTGCTCAGGATATATTTGAAGATATTTGCCTCATTAAAAAGTAACGAGTTGCTACATATATTTTTAAAACGAACATTCAGATAACAAAAAAAGAGCTTCTGGAAAAAGAAGAACTCAATAGAGGGTTTGGAGGATAAATGTAGATATGAAAATCTCACCAAATGCAGAGCAAAACACCAGAGCTGGAAAATAGGAGGGAAATATAAGAAAATTAGGCAACCTATCCAACACATCCAACATCTCCACCATGTAAGTACCAAAAGAGAAAACAAAGTAATTCAGGGATACTTCTACCACTGCAGCTGTGAGTTTCACAACGGAAAGGCCTACTGGGTGCCAGCATCATGGATGGCTCATCATCTTGAGAGTTCCCAACACTGTGGAGACAAAAGATTACCAAAGCCTCCAGAGAACAGAAAACAAGTTTCACAAAAATAATCAAGAGTTAGAATAGCACTGGACTTCTTACCAATACCAGTGGGAACCAGAAGACAATGGAGCAGTACTTTCAAAACACAGAACAGCTTCAAGTTTGTACTCCTATGCCCATACAACTGCCAATTAAGTTCTGACATGTAAGGTTTCAAAAATATTTACTTCCATGTTTTCTTTCACAAGAAGCTACCAGAGGATGCACTCTACCAAATGACCAAAAAAGGGAGGAACCAAGAATGAGGAAATTATGAGTTCTAAAAACCTAAGAGAAAGGAAAATGGAACCCCAGGAGGAAGGTAAGGGACAGCTAGCAGTGACAGTTGTGCAGCTGGCCTACTGAGCAGCCATTCCCGGTCACATCAGAAGACCTGGAGGGAGAATTCTCCAAAAAAGTAAAATGGCAGTCCTCTTAATGAGTTTGGCTACACGGGATATTGGAGGTTTTATACAACTAGGGGACAATCTAAAGGCAAAATACATAGAAAACGAAGCAAACAGAAAGATAAGCGTTACCTTTGTAGAAAACAAATAGTGAGAAAGGATAAGCAATCATAGTATACTATTGCATGTCTCAGCTTTTACACTGTTTAATAATGTAACCACTGAAAACAATTATAGCTCAAATGAACTGTATCGGGAAGGTTAAAAGTAAAGCTGTACAGAGTCAGGGCAGTGGATGGTGAAAAGCTAAAAAATCTTTTATCACTGTAGGATGTCAATAAATAAAAACTAAAACTGGAATTTCAAGATGAAGAGGTAGATGCTACAAGAATCAGTTTAGAAAGCTGAAAGTGGCTGCCTCAGGATCTAGAAGGCTGAGGACTTTTGTTTTTCACAAGAAGCCTTACAGAACTATTTGTCTATCTGCAGAATTACCAAAAGGTTCCACCACACTAAACATGTAGTGGAAGATAACTAGATACAACTTTTCAGATGCATAGTTTTAACAATGTGCCTCAAAATAGTAAATGTGCACACTCTTTGACACAGCAATCCCACTTCAATGAATTGACTCTAAGAAAAATCATTCTACAAGGGGAAATAGCTGCATGAATTGGTCACTGAATTGTTCATACTACTAAAAAATTAGAAACACAATTTCATTCAATAATAGATAGTAATTAAAACATACTGAGATGCAATGTAACCATAAAAGATGGAGTTTTAATCCCTATTCACTAAAATGGGAAAATGCCAACATGACGTTGAGTGGGGGAAATGAGTTGCAGAATGGCAGGTATAATCTTGTTGATACAAAACTTTCCATTTGTTAAAAGCTTTTTTGTTCTTTCTCCACGTGGCCATGTAGCTTACTCTCTCATTTCACTCTGGTTTTCAAATATTCCCTCCTCGGAGGGGTCTTATGAGACCACCTCTTCTAAACAGGCCAACTTTTCCCTGACAGCCTTTCACTCGACCATTTAAAACAGGCCCTGATGACAGAAACCAGATCTCCTAGGCCTGACTCCCAGCACTGCAAACTGTTAGCTGTGTGGCAACCGCAAGTCCTGGAACATCTCTGTGCTTCAGCGTCCTCACATGACATCCAAAAATAACAAGAACACATGCCCACAGTTTATACACTGGGAGGAAGAACTGATTTAAGTGTGTTGTGTACTTGCTTGGTGTGAATTAAGGTTCAATATATGTTAATGATCAAAATTATCTCTCTTTTGCATTCTGGATTATTTGAATTTTTTCACAATGAAAGAAAATGTATCTTTCACACAAAAAATAATACATTTAAAATTTTTTATTTCAAAAATAGAAAAGAAAGAAAGGGAAGAAAAAGTACGTATAATCCTACTACTTGTTAATTGTCAGTATGTCCCTATTTGAGACCATCCCTACCCCCTCAGTTGACAACCATTCTTTTCTCTGCTTATACAGACACACATATATAAATGTAAGTACTTTTATATTAAGTAAAATTGGGATCATGTCACTCATTTTTTTCATTTTTCAATATACTGAAGACATGGTTCTATCTCCTGATTCTTTTCAACTTCTGCACAGTATTCTATGCAGTAAGGACCAAGGTTTAAGCACTCCCTTAGGATTGGACATTTAGAGTGTTCTCAAGGCCGGGCGTGATGGCTCATGCCTGTAATCCCAGCACTTTGGGAGGCCAAGGCAGGTGGATCATCTGAGGTCAGGAGTTTGAGACCAGCCTAACCAACGTGGTGAAGCCCAGTCTCTACTAAAAAGACAAAAAATTAGCCAGGTGTGGTGGCGCACGTCTGTAGTCCCAACTACTCAGGAGGCTGAGGCAGGAGAATCATTTGAACCCAGAAGGCAGAAGTTGCAGTGAGCCAAGATCACACCACTGCACTCCAGCCTGGACAACAAGCGCGAAACTGTCTCAAAAACGAAAAAAAGGAAAAAATAAAAAGAATGTTAAGGGAACTTGGAGACTACACAAAAAAAAAAAAAAAAAAGAAAAAAGTGTGTTCTCAGCTTTGTGCTAGCACAATGCTACAATTAATGTGAACACATATCCTTATATACTCAATCTTATTACTAGATTCCCAGGAGGGGCTTAAGCATAAGAAATAGATTTTTTTGTTGTTTTAAATAGGTACCAAAATATTCATAAAAAGTTATGTGAAGTATAAAAGATAACAATAATGAATGTATCACACAGTTGAACTACCATTGTATTTGAAGTTTCCCATGTGCCTCACCCTGATTCTATGGCAGAGATATTATGAAAGCTGCCATTTATCAATCTTCTGATTTTTTCTTCTATTTGATAAAGAAAACTAATCTCATTATTTATTTTTTATTTCTTTAATGCTTACAAAACTTAATATCTTCTCATAAGTGTATTGGCTATTTGTTATCTCTTTTTATATAAACTGTTTATTCATTTCCTTTGTCCATTTTCCCACTGGGTTGACTGAGGTGTTTTGCTTTCTGACTCACATAAACTCTTTGCATATTAGGGATAGTCACCTACTGCTATTATTCATGTTGCAAACAGCTAACTGTATTTTAGTACACGGTTGGAAATGGGAATCTAATTTTTATTTTTTCCAAATGCATACCCAGTCATCCCAATAGCATTTACTGAATAATTCAACCTTTCTCCATGAACTCAAAGACTTTACTATACATCAGATTTTCATACACAGTCATTGACCACATAAGGACACTTAAGGCAGTGATGGATCACATACACAGCAATGGTTCGATAAGGTTATAATACCATATTTTTACTGTAAACTTTCTGTTTCCATATGTTTAGATACACAAATACGTATCACTGTGTTACAGCTGCCTACAGTACTGAGTATAGTAACATGCTATACCAGTTTATAACACAGAAACAATACACTACGCCATCCAGCCTACGTGTGTAGGTTATCCCACCTAGGTTGGTGTAAATACACTCTGTGATGTTGGCACAATGACAAAATCACCTAATGATGTATTTCTCAGACCGTATCTCCACTGTTAAGTAACACATGATGTATGAGTGCATACAGATACATGTACGCATATGTACATGAATGTACACAGAAATAGATATATATGTATGTATATATGTAGCTGTTTCAGACTCGCATTTTCTCCCACTGCTATCTAACCTGGGTAACACAATGGATTAGGCCAAAAGAAATCACTCACCTGTCCTTCTTCATCAAAAGCCATGACCACTACAGCAGCTCCAAACTTTTTAATCTTCCTGGCCTTTTCCAAGAAGTCCTCCTCTCCTTCCTTCAGACTAATACTGTTGACAATGCACTTCCCTTGGCAGCACTTTAACCCAGCTTCAATCACAGCAAAATTGGAAGAGTCAATGCACAAGGGTACCTGAGCTCAAAGGGCAAGAAAATCACAGAGACGCCACAAGTCACTATAAAGTACTTTTCAAAGCCTCCAAAGTATTATCTATTTCTTCTTTAGAAAAATAAACAAATAATAGTAGTATGTAGAGATAGAATTTTAATATACTTGTTCTTTAAGCCCAAAATACTTGGAGTTATTTCAGTCTTACGAGATATGCCATGCATCAGCCAGGGATTTATAACTTAAAGATCACAGTTGAACATCAGAATAAAATCAGCGTGATCAGTTCACTGGCTTCAGTACAGCACGCTTTCAAGTGCATAAGCCCTGAGGCAAACACCTCAAATAGGATTTAGATATCCCTGATCTGACTCAGGGATTAATGTTTAGCCTCGTGTCCTTTGGGAGTAGCCCTCTAGCCAAGTTACTCAAATTCAACCGTCCCTTTAGAAAATCAAGTTCTTGGCCGGGCGCGGTGGCTCAAGCCTGTAATCCCAGCACTTTGGGAGGCCGAGGCAGGTGGATCACGAGGTCAAGAGATCGAGACCATCCTGGTCAACATGGTGAAACCCCAT
>NW_016107357.1:17175411-17181766 GCF_001604975.1 Cebus imitator | reverse complement strand
AAAAAAAAAAAAAAGAAAATCAAGTTCTTTACTGAAAAAAAAGAATTTTAATATTAGAAAGGAAAAGTAGATCCAATAATCAACAAATGCATATGACTAAAATACAGGACAAAACTGAAATGCACAGTTGAGAATACGTTCCTTTTAATTCATACCTCTGTTCCAGCAAAGGTGAAAGGAAGGGTTTGAAGAATGAGATTGATACAAAGAAATGAAGTAAGGCAACTAATCTAGGTTGCATTATTTTTATATTTTTAGAGACAGGGTCTTCTTATGTTGCCCTGGCTGGTCTTCAACTCCTGAGTTCCAGTGATCCTCCCTACTCAACCTCCTGGGTAGCTGAAACCACAGGCACATGCCACAGCTCCCAGCATAGGCCACATTATTTAATTAAGCCACTCAATAAATAAGTGACTACCATATTAGGCCCATACAGGGAAAATGGTAAGAAAGACAGGTCCCTAGCTCCACTGAGCTCATAAAAACAAATAATTAAACAAGTAATGACATAAAGTGCGGTAAATGCTAAAAGCTTAAGAGAAGCACAGACTGCCATGGAAGTATATTTCAGGGGCACCAAACCCAGTCTATGAAGCAAGGAGAATGGGGTGGGAAAATTCAGGGAAAGCTTCCCAGGGCAGGAAACATTTCAACTGAGGGCTGAAGAATGAATAGTCAGCAATTTCCTAAGCCATACCACCAAACAAGAGCAAAAAGGAACAGGCACTCTATCCATTTTGCTTTTTCTTAGCTTGTTAGTAATGAGAGGTTTACCAGGAAAAGGGTTAAATGCAATGACAATACCAGGCCAGTGTATCGGCTTGCATTTGCTTGCTGATAGTCTGGTGTTCCAACCCTACTGGTGAAGGTGTTGGTAAAATAATTTTATGATTTACCCCATGGGTCAAAATTTGGCCTTCAATAAATTGTGGTAGTAAGGCAAAACCAAAAAAGATAAATTATTGTAGCAATCAGAACACTAATAATTGGGGTCCTTCACAGTTGATAAAGTACTTGCCTCTTTACAACTCACAAAGGAGGCTTGATGATCCCGTTTTAGAGATGAGGAAAGAAAGTAGGGTCAATTGTCCATTGACTTAATTGAGCCTTACAAGGCAAGTCTGCCCCTCTTCCCACTACTAAGCTGATAAACAACTGGCTATACCTCTGATTCTGACTAACTTTGAACAAGTTATTTTGCTTCTTTGTACCTTAAATTCTCAAAATATTTATTCCCGGAAGAATGATGAGACTTTTTAGTAAAAAGTTTTAAGACACAAATGAAAGATGGGTAAACGTAACTCAGTACCTAACACAGACTTCTAACTTAAACCTGCTGAAGCCTAAAAAAAAACCAACAGCTCAACCTGAAAAACGCAACTCTTAAAGAACTAGGAGGTTTCTTTAAAAAAGAACTTCAAAAATCACTTCTTGCCAGGCACAGTGGCTCACAACTGTAATCGTAGCACTTTGAGAGGCTAAGGTAGGAGGATTGCTTGGGCCTAGGAGTTCAAGACCAGCCTGGGCAACACAGCAAGACCCACCCTTTCTACTAAAAAATTTTTTTAAATGATGCGTGCCTGTGGCCCCAGCTACTCAGGAGACTAAAGGGGGAGGAGTCTGAGGCTGCAACGAGCTATGATTGCATCACTGCACTCCAACCTGGGCCACAGAGCAAAACCCTGTCTAGGGGGCAGAAGGGATCACTCCTCATGATAAACTTAATGGCAGAAAAACAACGTAAGATTTTTAAAAATTTTAGCACCCATTTAAAAATGTTTAAAAGACTGACATAAAAATCAACTTTCACCTTTTAAAGAACAAATGTAAAAGCTGACATCATATCTTGATTGAATCTTGTTTTATATTTTTGTCTTGATCTGATAAACCCAAAAGTTTTCTCCTTCCTGTTGTAAGAAAGAATTCACTGAGTTCCCATGCCTATGGTAGGAATTTGGCAGAAATGGGTAAGTATATCCTTCACAGATACGGAAAGTGGATTGTTAGTCTGTCCAGACATCTGAGGAGACTCAGTTCTCATGAACAATCCCAGAAGGCCTGGAAACAGTCACGCTGAAGCCCCGGCTATCTCCAAGATCTGCTTTATAGAGAAAGGTTATCATTATCTGAGCAAGCTGACAATCAGAAACCATTGTGCTTTCAATGTCAAGACACAGAAAACCAGTTCTTGAGTTCACAGATAGATGAGACAACTAGCAAAGTTAAATGAGTGACAAAGTGAGACAAGTAAATTTCCCTGACAAATATAAACTTTGTAATAACCTTTGCAATGTCTGGCTCGGAAGCAATTAAGTTGCAAAATCGGGTCATTGCACTTGGACCATCTAGCATGCCATCATCCATGTTGATATCCAGCACCTGGGCTCCCATTTCCACCTGCACTTTGGCAACACACAAGGCTTCCTGAAGGAAGAAAGAGAGGAAGCAGCATTAGGAAACAATAATTTGAAAAAAGGCTAATAAGCCAATTCCTTACCCGTCCCAGTAATCCTTTCAAATTATACAGACTCACCTAGCCAGGCTCCCTGACTCTGGGCCTGCTGTCCTCCCATCACTCATCACAAATTAACCTTTCTTACACGTCCCTCTTCCATCACATTATCTCACTGCTCAGAATCCACCAAGGCTGTTTTCCTACCATAAAGATTCTAAGTTCCTCAGCCTGGCAGTCAAGGCCCCATCGTCTTACCAAATCAAACTTCCCACTCTACCCCCACTGGAGTCTTCACCCAGCCAAGTCTGTTCCCACCTCTGTGCTGCACATCATGTTGTCCCCTCTGCTTGGAACACAACCCCTTTCCCTTCCACATTGTTTATGACCCAGCCCCATCTCCTCCAAAAAAAGTCCTTAGAGAAGCCATCCAAACGATGTAGCTCTTCAGTATTTGCCAAAAACTATACAATGCTTCGGTATCTGCCAAAATGATTCATTCCAGGCTGTTAATAGGAGTTACATGAAAAGAAATGTGAGTTAAATAAATTTCAGCAGGTTTTTATAATACTGGAAAGCTTTTCAAATTCTTTAATGCGTTATTACACACTGCAACCTTCCCGAAACAGAATTCAGCATTTCCCACTTATGACCATCTAAGGAATACTTTGTAGGATAAGTGTTCCAAAAAGTCTTATGTACCTCCCACTCTGAATGCTGGGCAAAATCTACATGTTCCATAATACTTTCTAACTAACATGGCAAGACTTTTTGTTTGTTTAAGTCTTCACTGTACACTTCATGGTGCAATAAAATAAGCAAGGATAAAATCAATAGTAGATGCTGATGTCTTGATCTTTTTTTTTTTTTTTAGCCCAAGAAAATAAAATAGAAACTTTTAGCACTCATTGTGATAGAACTGCCATGAAATCCTATGGCGTATGTCATAAGGAAACACCATATGTACTGAGCCAAGGCTGCACAGAGAAAAAGGATCACAATTAAATTCAGTAAATCTGGGCCAGACACAGTGGCTCATGCCTATAATCCCAGCACTTTGGGAGGCCGAGACAGGCAGATCACTTGAGGTCAGGAGTTCAAGACCAGCCTGGCCAATATAGCGAAACCCTGTCTCTACTAAAAATACAAAAATTAGTCAGGCACAGGGACATGTGCCTGTAGTCCCAGCTCCTCTGGAGGCTGGGGCAGAAGAATCACTTGAACCTGGAGGTGGAGGTTGCAGGAGCCAAGATTGTGCCACTGCACTCCAGCCTGGGTGAGAGAGTGAGACTCTGTCTCTAAATAAATAAATAAATTTGGTAAATCAAAAAATGTTTTCTAGTATCAGTACTACTTAATATAAAAAATAAAAATAAGTGCAAATCACAATCCTGGTTCTTAAACAATTTATATCTAGTTGGGGGCACATGTCACAGTCCCATAAAAAACTACCAGGCACTGCCATACAATATGTGGGTCAAATGCCAAGATGATCTCAACATCTAGGAAAGGGAAAGGTCTCTACGAACCAAAATGGAGAAAGCTAACTGAGAGGGAAGCATCTTCAGCTGGCTAATGAGGGATGGATTGGAAAAAACAGATAGCAGATAAGACAGTAGGCAACAGAGGTCAAAAGACCTGGAAAATGAAAATGCCAATATCTGATCTATTTCTTAAGAATCATGGAATAACAGCATCAAGGTCTAACCTTCACAAACAAACTCAGAGAGATGAAGTGGTTTGTTTAAAAGACATATGAGTTAGGCAAGAAAACAGGACTGGAACTTCTTTCAGGTCAATGCTCTTTTTATTAAAGCCCAAAGGGATCACTAAGTCATAAAAGCTAGGCTCTAATGAAGAGTCACCTGTTCCCACCTGTTTCTACTGCCCCCTCCTACTGTTTCCACTAGGCAGAGATAGCAGAGTGATTAAGGGCACATGCTTGGTGGACCTGGGTTCTATCATTTACTTGCTGTAAAACAACAGGCAAGTCAATTAACCTCCCCAAGCATCCATTTCTACATCTGTAAAATGGGGATAACAATGGTACTTATCTCTACCAGGCTGTAATGATTAAATAAGTCATGACATAAAGTGCTTAGTACAGTGACTGGCACACAGAAAGATCCTATTAAGCGACAGATATTATTACTTCCACCTATTTGCTTCTTCCTAAAATGCTCTGTCGAATCCAAGAGCTGAAAGGAACACCATAGAATAGGCATAAGAATCAAAACATAATAGAAACATGGGCAACTGAAGAACACTACATGGCTAGGAAGAGTCACTGGCAATTCAGAAGGAAGCAAACATGAACAAAGGCACAGTCAGAAGACAGCCTCTTGGAATGTTCAGATGACAGATCAGGATGGGAGGGCAGTTTAATACCTAAGTGAAGACGACAGAATGATTGACTAAGGAATCTCAGTTTTATCCCATATCCAAAAAAAAGTCACCCTGCGGAACTTCTGAACTGGGGAGGCCCATGATGGATGCATACAAGAGCACTGGAGAGCAGCAAGAACGAGGGGAAGAGGACTGCCATGGGGAGTGGTGGAACCAGGCAACCAGGCCCTGGCGATGTGCCAGCTGAGGGACAGAGAAGGAAGACACACTTCCGGGGATGCCATCAGGTAATGACGAGCAGATCCATGAAGGGGGATAAATGGGTTCTTTCCTTGTTAAGAAAACTAAATCAGCTCTGGTACTGGTTTCTGGATGATGTCCTACAGGCTGCAAAACCTTAGAGTGAGAAAAGTTGGATGATAAAGTTAATTATCATTAAAGCCAGACCAAATTCCTCCATTTTTACATTCATATTTTCATAAGAAAATCTATCCAGGAGTCTTGGGTATGCTCTGCATGGATTAAATTTTGCTCATCCACAGAGTGACTGAGCTTAAAAACACCATGGCTAAAACTATCACGTAAACTTTCCAAGGCAAGTGCCTATTTCTTTCCTTTGTTTATTTTAGTCTACAGCTAACAAGATCAATAATACCCTCAACAGTTGGCATTTGATGCGGTCATAAGAAACTGATAGGAATTTTCCTGTCTTTCCCTTTCCCTAGAAGGATTTATGAGAAGACAAAACAAAGGGCCTTCTCAAATTTTTTAACTTATTTCATGAATAATAGAAATAGCTACAACCTGGATCCCTCCCATCTCATCCTACTTCATACACCAAATGCACCACTTTTTGACAAATATTGACAATAGCATTTTCAGTTTTTCAAAGCCTTGTCCTCCCACCAGCCCAGCCTGCTGCAAACACACATTACCATCTTCTCACACTTCCTAGCAGCTCTGCTAATAACACTACCAAAGGCAGAGAGCTGTTTCATTTTACATGCTGTCTAGCCAAAGTCATGGCAGATGTCTCAGGGGTCTTATTAAGATGCTCACTTCATAGTTTCCTGCCATGATGAGTTTAGCAAACTTCCTTGATCCTGCAACATTACAGCGCTCTCCGATGTTAACAAAGTTGGTGTACTGTCCAATCCTGAAGGGTTCTAGACCTTAAAAGGAGAAGCATTTTGAAAAATTTCTGCAAAGGCATATGGATGACATAAGACAGACAGACATAAATGTATTCAATAAGAAAGAATTTCCTGCACCACAGCCCATCTGAGCAGATAGGAGATCCAGCATGGAAACAGGACCACAGTCATCTCTAGGGAGATTCTAATGCAGCAAAGGCTATTTGTTACAGCTACATTTACAACCAGAGCTCTCAAAAGAAAAAATATTTCAGAGTTTTATGTTGCAAATACCCTAAAGGGCCAAGTCGTACCATCTTTAAGAAAGAAGGAAAAGGCCGGGCGCGGTGGCTCAAGCCTGTAATCCCAGCACTTTGGGAGGCCGAGGCGGGTGGATCACGAGGTCAAGAGATCGAGACCATCC
>NW_016107357.1:17154047-17175216 GCF_001604975.1 Cebus imitator | reverse complement strand
AAAAAAAAAAAAAAAAAAAAAAAAAAAAAAAAAAAAAAAAAAGAAAGAAGGAAAAATAATGATCAACCCCTATTTAACCAAGAGGTTGCGCAAAAGCCATGGAGAAAGCTAGAATTGAAAGATGGGTGTTCCACAGCTGTCTGCTCAGATATCAGTGTGATGCTAGAGGGAGTAAGCTTCTTAAATCCTACCCACAGTATGTTTACAGTGTTACTTCATTTCTTTGATCCAGAGGCTTAGAACCCATAAACAACAAGGCTGAATCAGGGCCCCAGGTTGAGACCTGAGAGACAGGAGTCACTGTGGCAGGTCTATCACTAATGAGCTGACTCTAGGAAAGCCGAGTGGACTTCTGGTGCCTGTTAATATCATCTCCCCCGTCACTGGCCAATTTAGGGGCAAATATCAGGTAATACATGTGGATATTACACTGAGGTAAAAACACACAGTGTGAAGTATCACTACAGAAAAGGCTCTGAACTGTTTTTGTTCTATTCACTACATTTAAAGTATGAGGAGAGGCAGTCTCATGAAATGGTTATAGGCAGGTTCTCGGGACAGACAGCCTTGGGTTCAAATCACTTACCTAAATGAACAACCTTGGGACAACTTCCCATATGCCTCTGAGCTTATAAAGACAGTAAAGTTTCTGCTTTATACTGTTTGTTATTGTAAAAATGAAACTGAGTAATATCGATAAGCACAAACTTAGCACCTACAATCATTGCTGTCATTGTTAATCAAAGAAAATGGCTCTTAAGACCTTTGCCAAAGCACTGACTAAGGAAGAAACAGATACAAGGCAGAGAAAAATAATGAATATAAACTGGGTCATTATAAAACCACTCCAGGCCGTTTGATTCCCCAAAAGAGACTATCGCTTTCCACAGTATTGGCTTATGATTTTCCTTCCATTTGGCAAAGATCCTCATGCCCCCAGCCTTCCAGGCTAGTCTCAGGGTATGCCTGATCCTCGTCTGATCCTGGGGTTCCCAGGACGGGCAAGCGGGAAGCCAGCATTTCAATGCTGACATTTTCGTGTGACTCCCCTACCAAAAGCATCTCACACAAGGTGCTTATGATCTATTATGAATGCAAAGTACTTGATACAAAGATCACACTTCTCTCAAGTTTGTGATTTATAAAAAAACAATTTTAAACAGTGCATTTGATGTCACTCTTTTAAAATCTGATGGAACTTGACTGTTTAAAGCAATTTAGCAATAGTGTATGACATTCAAATTGGGAAAAAAAGAATTCTTTTATTCTTATAAATTATTTTTTAAAATCTTATATAAATGGCTCCCTTGTTTCAATTTTGGCAAAGCCTTAATGTTTTCCACTGTTAGTGCTTGGTTGGAGTAATGCACTAACATTAAGTTCTAGGGGTGAAATAAATAAATTTTCCTGCCACACCTCTCTCTGACAAAAGCCACTTTTTCTGGAGTGGGGGGGTATCGTAAACCATGAATCCTACTTTTCCCAATCTCATCCTCTACCTTCTGGAGTATTTAAAAAAAAAAAAAAAAAAGCTAGCCTGAACACAGTTGTTATCTTTATTAACCCAACTTCACACTCACTGATTGGGATTAATTCTATTGTACGTCCTGAGTGAGAAAAGTAGACACTACTTTTGCTGTTATTTATTTTACTTTTCATAGGACAATGTATGAAACAAACATATTTCAATTCAGAGAGATGTTAAATTTTAAGCTATTAAAACCCGTAATTCCTCATATGTGTTATTTGCAAGTTCTCTAAAAATCATACCTTTTCTGCTTAAAGTTACCATTTAATACACCATGAAGGTAATGTAGCAAAAATAAAAAATTTAAAGTTATTTTTCTAACAACTGGCCTGATGACCTAGTTTACTAATATTCCTCGTTTGAACACAAAATTCATGTCGAAAAAGGGAGGCTAACTACCTCAAAGGATTGCTGAGAACCAAGGAGAAAAGAAATACCACAAGTCTTTGTAAATTCCTAAACATGTGGCAAATGTAAGATTACAACAACAATATTTTAGAAACATACAATTTTCTAGGAAGATGCTGCTGCCATTACCAAACATTATACCTTGGCAGTTTGGAATTTTCAATAACTAGTATCAACCTGAAAATTAAAATTGTTAGGCTGTGGCCGAGAATATGGTTTCAAAACAGTACACAATAAAGACAGGACCACTGAACTCCCACCAAGGACTCTACCTGGGCAAATCACCTGGGCCTTCCTTCATTTTTACCCTAAAGTTGACGTCATTGTGCCCCAGCCCTGGAAAACCAACGAGTTCTTCACTAGAATTCATTTAACTGCCAAGAATGTATGTATTCTTCTCTGATACAGTAAGCAAGCTGCCTAGTACAAATATCACTACCACTTAGAATAATCACATTCTACAAATGGTTTCTGAAATCACGAACACCATGTCTTTATGACTTACCAGACAGTAACATATGTCCTTCAAAAACAGTGTCAGGTGGAACTCTAGGCTTGCAATTTTTCACAGCTTCAGCAATTTCCCTGAGTTGAAAAAGAAAACACTATATCCATTAATCCAGAATAAAATATATTTAATGAAGCTAATTTCAAAACTAATTGGGACGATGAAACTATGTATATTTAACATAATTATGCATATGATTATATACCTACTTCCAAATGTGCGGCAACAATTATGTCTTTTAGTTTTCTCAGCAAAGTAGAAAATTAATCTATAAACTGTAACTTTTTTTTCTTACAATCTAGTATGGAGGTGCATATAAACTGTAACTTTTATGTGCCTGCCTGTCCCCTATGCTGGCTGGGTTGTTTTTACTTTCTGAGACATGAACCTGGAGCTACATGACAGTTTCACGAATGCAAACAGCAAAATTCTTCCCATCTTCCCCAAATCCACAGATGTCTTTTACTCTGTCAAATCCACATACACACATTCCTACTCAAAATTTGAAGAGAAAAAGGGCTTCACCTTCGACAAGAAGGAGCAGGCAGGAGCAGAGGGGCTAGGAGAGGAGGGAATTGGGTCTAGCGGATCTGTTTTCACTAGAGCATACACACAGTTGCGGGGCAGGGTGTGGGGGTAGGTTCATAGCCATAAAGCACTAAAACTCCAAAATAATTACTCTTAAAGATTTGTTTTAGTCATTCACACTCTCTTTAACCTTATCAGTTTTAATGAATCATGTCTTTGATCAACCAGAAAAATCTGGCTACTCCACTAAATTTATCAGGACCAGTAAGAACTGCTCTACTCTACTGTCCCCAAATTAGAATGTGAACATCTAAGTAAAAGAAGCAAATATATAAACAGACAGATATATAGATACACACAAATATACACAGACATTTAAAACAACTCCCCTTTTTAAAGAGAAAACAAAAAGAGATAGTTGCTGATCCAAAGATAAGTGACATTTAACTACTGATAGCTTTCAGACATTATTTACAAGATATTTTAAAAACAATTAAGAGTCTATCACATCAGTCAACAAAAGCAGTGAGTTATAAGGTAACTCAGTAGAGTGAACACATTATACACAAGAAAACAAACTTGGAGGCCAGGCGTGGTGGCTCACGCCTGTAGTCCCAGCACTTTGGGAGGCCGAGGCAGGCTAATCATGAGGGCAAGAGATTGAGACAATCCTGGCCAACATGGTGAAACCCTGTCTCTATTAAAAATACAAAAATTAGCTGCGCGTGGTGGTGCACCCCTGTAGTCCCAGCTACTCAGGAGGCTGAGGCAGGAGAATCGCTTGAACCTGGGAGGTGGAGGTTGCAGTGAGCCGAGATCCCACCACTGCACTCCAGCACTCTGGCCTGGCAACAGACTCAGACTCCAAAAAAAAAACTTGGAACAGTGAGATGACGGACCTGAAACATGATCATCAGTCACTCCAGGGGAAAAAACAAATATCAACAGTCCTAAACATGTTCCATTTCATTGAATTCCAATCTTCCTATAAGCTATAAAACTCTAAAGAATTAAACACATGGTCATGCTCGTTTCACTCCCTTCCTTCATATGCTTACTTGAAAACACGAATTAAGCAACCAGTGAAGACACCTCTCCTGACCTCAAGATACCTGTTGTCTTATTGTCTTTTCCTTCCATGAGGGAATCTAAAGGAGGCCTGTATTTGCCCACAATAAATAGGAGCTGTCCTCTTAGAGCATTCAAATATTACTCAGGTATTTAAGGATAGAATATCATAATATCTAAGATTTGCTTTACAAAATCCAGCGGGAAAAGCTGAGGGACAGATGAAATAAGAATTGAAAAACACTGAAAAGTATGGCAACTATGTGATAGGCATATAGAGGTCCATTTTATTATTTCTCTAAAATTTTTCATAATATAAAGGTGTATGAACTTACTAGGAAGGGCTGCCATAACAAAGTGCCCAAGACTATGTTATGGCAGCTTAAATAACACAAGTTTATTTTCTCAGAATCTGAGTTGAAGGTGTCAGCAGGGTTAGTTAGTTTCTTTTAAGCCCTCTCCCTTGGCTTGTAGATAGCTATTTCTTCCCTTTGTCTTTAAACGGCCTTGCCTCTGTGTGCACATCTGTGTCCTGTTCTTAAAAGGGCACCAATCATATTGGATTAGGAATACCTGTATGGCCTCATTTTACCCTAGTCGCCTCTTTAAAGGCCTTATCTCCAAATACAGCCACATTCTGAAATAGTAGGGGTTAAAAGTTCAATATACAAACTTTGGAAGGACACAATTCAGTCCATAACAAAAGGTACATCTTTAGGTTATTGCCTGATCATCCATTTGCTTTTAGATATATTGTCTATAGGTGATTATTACCTGATATGATCTGGTGTTGAACCACAGCATCCTCCAACTATATTGACCAAGCCATCCATAGCAAAATCCTGCATTTAAGAAAAGACAAAGTTTGAGCAAGTTCATCTGAAGTCTAAACTCATTACCACCAATTCAATATAAAAGACATCTATTCTTCCTGAATAACTAAGACTACACTAAAAACAAAGTTAAACACACTTAACTCTAGATATAAAGATGTCACATACCCTAGACATAGAATAAAAGCAAAGAATAGTTCAAATGCTGTGAAATCCTTTATACTATTTAAAATGCAGTGAGAGGATGGGTATGGAGGCTCAAACCTGTAAACTCAGCACTTTAGGAGGCCAAGCCAGGAGAATCACTTGAGGCCAGGAGTTTGAGACCAGCCTGGGAAACATAGCAAGACCCCATCTCTACAAAAAATTTTTAAATTAGCTGGGCATAGTGGCATGTTTCTATAGTATCAGGTACTCAGGAGGTTAGGTGGGAGGACTGCTTGAGCCCAGGAGTTTGAAGATAGACTGAGCTATGATCATGCCACTGAACTTCAGCCTGAGCAACAAAGCAAGACCCTGTCTCAAACACATAGAAACAAAAGATAAAATTCAGTGGGAGATTTGCCTATCTAATGATTTTTTTTTTACCCATATGCTGAGCTGAATGAATGTGAGCTGGATAATGCATTTTCAAATAACATAAAATAGAGTATCGGTTTTTAAATTTACATTAATTTAAAAATGTTTAAATAACAATTCAGTTCCTCTATCACACTGGCCACAATTCAAAGGCTCCAAAAACCATATAGGAGTGGCTACATAGGGGACAGCATGAGTCTAGAGTTTAACGATAGGCTACTAAATAAAGGACACCGTAACTAACAGACAATGTCAAAGAAGCAGAGCAAGCGTATTGGAAAGATCGTCTACAAAGATAATAAAATCATAAGCCAGATATAGTTTAGGAGACAATGTCAGTGAAACAGAAGTTAAAATTCAAGGAACAAGGGGAAAGAAACCCAGGGATTAGTAGATAAGTGCAATAAGAATTGGCAGTGGACAATATGGTCTCATGACCAAGGAGTAAACAATGGCAGGTGCATGACAAACAGGTAGAGTGACGGAGGTGACAATGGGGGGGGCACATACTCCACCCAGCAGTCTGAGGGGTGTGAGAGCAGAACGTCACAATTTGGGAAGGTTGCAGGGGAAGCAATGTCTCAGAGAAGAGCCAAGTCTCAATTAGTTTAGAGTGAACCTCAATGGGAATTTTCCAGCAGCCACCAGTGCCAGTTGAGAATAAGGATGCTGACAGCCCTTCCCTGTGCCTCTACTACCTTAATTTGGAGTAAACCTTTCTTTGTTTTATGTACATTGGGATTTCTTCAGGGGAGAATTCTCCTTCTAAAAACTCTAAATCTAAAATTCAGTCTCTCTGTCTCTCTTAAAAAGCCAAGTGAAAGAGGATCCCTGACCTTTAGGTGCTTGGCCATCATAGAGGGTGTTTCATCATAGTCACCAAAGGTGTTGGGAAGACCTGAAAAAGGAAAATTCAACCATTACTGCAAATTGCCTTAACAAATATACACTGGATTTGTAAAGACTTTAGGTTGATAACCAAATAATTTTACATTTATATTAAATGGTGATTACTTGCAAAAACAAACACATAATATTTATACAGTCAACACAGAGACACCCCCCAAAAACTTTTTAAAAATCACGGAGGAAAATGAACTTCATTATTTCTTTTCCATTTGAAAGAAAAGATTCTATTCACTGTTAAGCAAAACAGAATGCCCCAAGCCCCACTCCTTCTCATAAGGGAAATTCATTCTTGTTACTAGTCGCTTAGGGGTGGGAGTGGAAGGAATGCTTCATAACCCCTCAACTAATAAGCAACTAACATGCCATTAAAAACAAACAAAAATCAACCAGTCTCCTTTCAAATAAATGTTCCCAACTAAGACTTTAGCTTATAACCATCCAATTTCTTGTTTTATTTATTATCTGCTTCCAGTTATCTTACTCCTGGTGGGAAATAAAATTTATTGTGCATTAAAATGATGTATTTTGAGAAAGAAGGCTGGAAAATGACTTTTAGCTCTAAATAGCTAAGCAACACTCAAATACATTCACAGGGAAATCTGGTTAACCCAGAACAAATTGCCAGTATTTAATGGGACAGTTTGAGAACTGCCTACAAATATCTTCAAAACATTTACATATAATAAACTGTATGTCCTAGCTTTCAGAGAAGAAAAAGGTAACACCACATAAGATGACTCTTCTGCTCTTCTACTAATAGAGTGGACCAGAGAAGAAGGGTCACTCTTCTGGTCACTTCCACAAGGCTTATACTGTCACCAAAGGCAAGGCTCTGGTCAGTTATGTGACTAGGCTCATTCCCAGAAGTTAAGTCCTATTCTGAAGCTTCAGGCTGAGCGAAATTCCCTCAGGTCTACAGGGAAACACTGGTCTGCACCCAAATACTCTTCACTTAGAACATTTCTGTTAAGTGTCAACTATACCAACACCTACAAAACAAGCTTTTTCACTCAAGATCTCTTACCTCATCTACCTCATGTCTTATGCTATTTTTATCTCCCCATGTGTGACCCCCTTGAAACACATACCTGCATTGGGATAACAGAGGACATAGGCTGTTGTACATTTTCCAATTATTTCAATAAAAGGTCTCATTTCAGCTGCACCCAAAGCACAATTTAATCCAATGCTAGAAAAACAGAAAAAAAATATTAGAAGCATCAACTTTCATCCATAATATTTATACATATAACAGTTATATTCAGAGACAATATATCTAAGACCAAGTGGATAATAAATCTCCTCATTCAAAGCACTTTTATTCAACTACCAACAAAGCCATCTCATTGAGGTCCCCTGCAGCACTAAGTATTTTTGCCAACGTCTCCATCTTCAGATAATCTCACAGCTGATGGACCCTGCCTATAGATGGACTCCATCAATCAGTTCACAGATTGCCTAATGGTAAACTGTGGGACAGAAATGTCAGCAAACTAACACTGCTAAAAAAAAGATCTGACCTGAAAGCAACATTTAAAAGAAGGGAAAAGGAAATCTTGGTGGTAGAAGGAACATGGAATGGCAGAAAGAAGCCACCCTTAAAGGCCAGAAGACCAGGACTTAGTGCCTGCCCCACAGGTACAGTCCCTGCTATCCTACAAGGCTGTCAGTGTGTGGTGGGCCTGAGATCTTCCCGAATTTATGAATCAACTATGAAGCTACTAGACTATGTGATCCGTAATGTTTTCGTAGTTTACTTTTTTCCTTTTATTGTGATTCCTAACTGCAAGGTGGCATCCCAGGCATTTCAGACAACGGATACTCAACCTACAGTAATATACTCTTATTTTTACAAAAGTACCACAGTCATGCAAAATGTTAACATGAAAACTAGAAAAATATACAGAAATTCTATGTACTATCTTTGCAACTTTTCTGTAAATCTGAAATGATTCCAAAATTAAGTTTATTTAACAAACAAACATCCAATAGCCATTCATTAAAAAAAACTCAGCAAACTAGGAATAGGGGGACATTTCCTTGACTTGATAAAGAATATCTACAAAAAACTTCCAGCTAATATCATGCTTAATCATGTGAAACTAGATGCTTTCCTGCTAAGATAAGAAATAAGGCCAGGATTTCCACTCTCATCTCTTATTCAATATTGTATATGAAGTCCTATGCAATAAGAAAAGAGAGAAAGTAAAAGGTATACGTACGAATTGGAAAGGAAGAAATAAAACTGTCTGTTCACAAATGACATGACTGTCTATGTAGAAAATCCCAAAGAATCACTAAAAACTCCTTGAGCTAATAAGCAATTATACCAAGGTTTCAAAATATGAGGTAAATATACAAAAATTGTTTACAAAATATGAGGTAAATATACAAAAATTATACCAGATATGAGCAACCAAAATTTGAAATTAGAAATACAGGCTAGGCATAGTGGCTCATGCCTGTAATCTCAGCATTTGGGAGGCTAAGGCAGGTGGATCACTTGAGCCCAGAAGTTTGATAGCAAAACCCTACCTCTGGAAAAAAAAAAAAAAAAAAAAAGAAAGAAAAATTAACCAGGAGTGCTGGAGTACACCTATAGTCTCAGTTACTTAGGAGGCTAAGGTGGCAGATAACTAAATTTGGGAGGTTGAGGCTATAGTGAGCATGCCACTGCATTCCAGCTTGAGTGACACAGTGAGAACCTGTCTCGGGGGAAAAAAAAAAAAAATCCACAAAACCATTTACTCTAGCACCAAAACAAATTATCTTGGATCATTTGAAAAAAAGTATAAAATTGGATCTATATGAAAAAACTATAAAATTCCAATTTAAGACATCAAAGTGAATCTAAATACATGAAAAGGTATTCCAAGTTTATGAAGAGGAAGACTTAATATTGTTAAGATGTCAATTCTCTCACTTGATCTGTATTCAACACAATCCCAATGAAAATCCAAGCAGTTATTTTGTGAATATCAACAAACTGATCCTAAAGTTTATATGGCAAGACAAAAGTCCCAGAATAGACAACACAATAACGAGAGAAAAGAACAAAAGTTGAAGGACTGACCTACTGACTCCAAGACTTGCTAAAAAGCTAAAGCAATTAAGAGAGTGTGGAATTGGTGAAAGAAGAGACAAATAGATTAATGGAACAGAATAGAGTCCAGAAACAAAACCACACAAATATATTCAACTAATCTTTGACAGAAACAAAGGCAATCCAATGGAGAAAGGATATTCTTTTCAATAAATGGTGCTGGAACAACTGGGCATCTGCATTTGAAAAAGTTAATTTAGATACAGACATTACATCTTTCACAAAAAGTAACTCAAAATGGAAGACAGACCTATATATAAATTGCAAAACGATTAAAATTCTGTAAATAACACAGAAAAAAATTTGAATGATCATGGGTTTGGCAATGAGTTTTTAGGTAAAACACCAAAGGCAAGATCCATGAAAAAAAAAATTGATAACCTGAACTTCACTAAGATTTAAAATTGTTCAGTGAAAGACAGTATTAAGAGCGTGAGAAGACAAACCCCAGGCTAGGAGAAAGTATTTGCAAAACACATATCTGATAAACGATTTGCTATGGTTCGGATGCGGTTTGTCCACGCCAAAATTCATGTTGAAAGGTAATTGCCAATGTAACAGTGTTGGAAGGTGAGGCCATTACAAGGTGGTTAGATCATTAAGATGGATTACTATCTTTCTCCAGAGACTGGGGTTAGTTCCCTGGAGACTGAATTAGTTCTCAAGGGAATAAACCACTTCTTTCAAGAACAGGCTGTTATAAAGAAGGCCAGTCTCTTTTGTCCCCTCTCTTTCACACATGTTAACATGCCTTTTCACTTTTTGGTCACGCTAAGAAGCAGCCCATGGCCCTTGCCAGATGTGGCCACTCAATTTTGAAGTTCTCAGACTCCAGAATCATGAGCTAAACCTCTTTTCTTTATAAATTTACCCAGACTCGGGGATTCTGTTACAGCAATAGAAAGTAGACTATGATAGACTTGTATCCAAAATATACAAAGAATTGTTAAAATTCAACAATAAATGCAATTTTAAAAACTGTTTAAAGAGCTGAACAGACCTCTCACCAAAGAAGATATACAGATGACAAGTACACATATGAAAAGATGCTCAAAATCATCATATGTTTTTAAGGAACTGCAAATAAAACAAGAGACCTATCAGAATGGCTAAAATCCAAAACTGACATCACCAAATGCTGGGAAGGATGCGAACAACAGGAACTCTCGTTCACTGCTGGTGGGAGTACAACATGCAACAGCAGCTTTGGAAGACAGTTTGGCAGTTTCTCACAAGACACATAGTCTTACTGTAAGATCCAGCAATCCTCTCCTTGTTATTTACCCAAATGAATGGAAATCTACTTATGTCTACACAAAAACCTGCCATAAATGTTCACGGGAGCTTTTTTTTTTTGAAGCAACTGATGTTTATTTTCTGTCAGCCTTATTTCCATGTTGCTTAAGAGCCCGTGCAAGAACAGCGTAAGACCACTCAGTGGTTGCTCCTACCCATCCAGTGGCCTGAGCAGTGGGAGCTGCAGACCAGGCTTCCGTGGCAGGATGGGCGCTCCAGTCTTCAGTAGGAACTACTGCATACGCACGGAGGGAACCTGCATGCCTCAGACCAGTGTGCAGCCTCAGGCTGAGTAGCAGTGAACTTAAGAGCTGCAGCAGTCCATTCGCCCTGAAATTCCTCCTTGGCTACGCCTTTTCTGCAGCAGCCTGCTCTTTCAATCTCTTCAGGATCTCTGTAGAAGTAGAGATCAGGCATGACCTTCCACAAGTGTTCATGGGAAATGGTGCCACACATGTGCAGAACTTCCCAGGCCAGCATCCACCACATCAAACCCAGCAAGCGAGCTCCCTTGTTGTTGCATGGGATGGCAATGTCCACATAGCGCAGAGGAGAATCTGTGTTACACAGAGCAATGGTTTGTAAGTTAATATAAGATGCCTCTGTGAAGCGGAGGTTGCAGTGGGCTGAGATCGCACCACTGTACTCCAGTCTGGGCAACAAGAGTGAAACTCCATCTCAAAGAAAAAATGCCTCTGTGAGAAGCTGCTGGTTAGCCCTTGAGTTAGTAACCACAAGAAGCAGTGGCTCCCAGGAGGCTGCTTGGATCTGGCTGGTGAAGGCTGCAGGAGTAAAGCGGCCAGCAACGGGGGTGGCTCCAGTGGCAGGAGCAAACTTCAGCATGGCCCTCTGGCCAGTATTCCTGGAGGATATAACACTGACATCAGCAGGGTTTTCAATGGCAACAATGGCACGAGCTGCCAGCAGAAGCTTCTCCCAGGTCCTCTTCAGATTTATGATGTAGGTGCCATCACTTTTCCTTTTACAGATGTACTGTTCCACCTGGAAGTCAAGATTGGTGCCACCTAAATGGGTTCCTGCTGCCAGGAACTTAAGAACATCCTCCTTGATTTGCAGGAAATCAAGGGCTCTGGACATTGTGAAAGTTTCGCTTTAAGTTATGACAGGAACCCAGAACAACGCCATATGTACCCCTCTGTGGGTAGCACGGAAAGGCCATAGGAACTTTATTCATAATTGCTATAACTTGGAAGCAACCAAGATGGTTTTCAATATGCAAACGGAAAAAAAAACCTGTAGTACTTCATCACAACGAAATATTATTTAGTGTTAAAAAGAAATACATATTCACAGCGGAATATTATTTAATGTTAAAAAGAAATAATCTATCAAGCTTACAAAGACAAATGAACCTTAAGTGAACATCACTAAGTGAAAAAAGCCAGTCTGAAAAGGCTACATACTACGTGGTTTCAACAATATTTCTATTCTGGAAAAGGCAAAACTACAGAGAGTGAAAAGATTCATTGCCAGCGAGCTGGGAAAGAGGATAAGTAAATGGAACACAGGGGAATTTTAGGGCAATGAAACTATTCTGTATGATACTGTAATGGATATATGTTACTCATGATATATTTTTCAATACCCACAGAATATACAAAACCAAGGAATATATAAAACCAAGAAGGAACCCCAAGGTAAACTATAGGCTTTAGTTAACCGTAACATATCGATATTGGTTCATATTGTAAGAGGTGTACCACACCAAAAACAAGCTGTTGAAAATCGGGGTACTGGAGTGGGAGACTGTATGAGAACTCTCTGTACTTTCTGCTCAATTTTTCTGAAAACCTGAAACTAATCTAAAATAAACACAATTCTGTGATCATTGATGCCTGACAGAATCACATCTCAGTTAAGACTGCTAGGTCCAATGCACGGCTAATTTACAGTCCTCGAATAGACCTACTCAGTTTTGTTCTTTTACCTGTTCCCCTTGGAATATTCTCTTTAAAAAAAAAAAAATCTTACGCTACTGTCACCAGACTCAACATCACATAAAAATGAAAAACTTGACTGTGTGTGGTGGCTGACACCTGTCACCCCAGCACTTTGGGAGGCTGAGGCAGGCAGATCACCTGAAGCCAGGAGTTCAAGGCCAGCCTGGTCAACATGGTAAAACCTTATCTCTATTAAAAATACAAAAACTAGCTGGGCATGGTGGCACACGCTTGTAATCCCAGCTACACAGGTGGCTAAGGAACCAGAATCACTTGAACCCAGAAGGTGGAAGTTGCAGTGAGCCGAGATCATGCCACTGCAGTCTAGCCTGGGCGGCAGAGTGAGACTACGTCTCAAAAAACAAAAAATGTTAAATCATCATGTTATTGTTAGAAAGGATCCTAGACTTTTTCCCAAACCCAGTTCTAACATTAACTCATATTTTCATTAGTTACATGACTTCAATTCTTTATATGTTGAATGAAGAAAATAATGCCTGATCAGTTCTCAGGGTTAAATATAAAGTTCAAATTAAACCATATATGAAAATGTCTCATAACACGGAATTAACCTAAATGCCCATCAATGATAGACTGGATAAAGAAAATGTACTATATGGACACCATGGAATACTATGCAGCCATAAAAAGGAACGAGATCATGTCCCAGGGACATGGATGGAACTGAAAGCCATTATCCTGGGCAAAGTAAAGCAGGAACAGAAAACCAAATTCTGCATGTTCTCTTATAAGTGGGAGTTGAATGATGAGAATACATGGACACAGTGGGGAACAACACACACTGGGGCTGTCAGAAGGTAGGGGGTAGGAGGAGGGAGAGCATCAGGAAGAATAGCTAATGGATGCTGTGCTTAATATCTAGGTGATGGGATGATCTGTGCAGCAAAACACCATGGTTACATGTTATGGTTACATGTTACGATTACATGTTACCTATGTAACACACCTGCACATCCTGTACATATACCCCTGAACTTAAAAGTTGGAAATCATAAAACAATAATAAGAAAGATAAAAACTCAAAACAAAGAAAATGTCTTATAAACTATACGGTTCTTCCATTGCTATGACCTCACTTGGACACATTCATCCTTTCTTTGGTTAGAAAACTCTGTCTCATGTTTTTAAAACCTAGCTCAAAGCTGTCTCTAAATCCCACAAGAACTCCATTACTCCTATGTATTGCCAGATTTTTATTCATAGTTCTGTACAGCACTGTGTATCTTATATTTTAATTTACTTATGCATTTCTCCTAGTGTGGACTATTCCACATTGGCCTGTATTCCAGGGCTTATAGTAGTATTTCAATAAATACTTGATGAATTAGCAGTAATATAAAGGTTCTATCCCACTGCTCTATAGTTTGTGATAATCACAAATCTATAAGCAACAGTTTCTTACATATATGTAAGAATATGTGTCCTTTTCACATATTATTTGCTCCTATCTGCTCCTACAGTCTGTCAGGTTCATAACAAAATAAAGGCCAAATACATTCTCTCTGTGAGTAGGCTGTAGTTGAAGTCATACAAAGGATTATTTTAAAATTTTTTAAATTAACCACTGAGTGGATCAACAGTCAGAATTAACTGAATGGTTGCTTAAGAAATAAAAACAAATTATTTAGATCTCAATAAAACCTCATCTCAAGGCTCCTGCAGGTGAGACAGTGTCAGGAAGAACATCCTCTAAGGGGCCCTTGAGAACTGTTGGCAAACTAAAGGCTCCAGTGACACTCAAGACAACACAGAGGTTTTACCTAACCGCTAGGAAAGATTCTATCATTATTATTAAAATCTTGGATTGGTGTGGTACACCTATTACAATGTGAACCAGTATCAATACATGATTAGTAACTGAAGTCTATAGTTTACATTAGGGTTCATTCTTTTTTTGTATATTCTGTGGGTTTTGACAAATACATCACAAGTAACATATATCCATTACAGTATCATTTACTTAACCACATAACAAACTAAGACCTGGCAAAGGGGGTGGGAAAAGAGAAAGACAACAAAGGGAGGAACGCTCGAAATATTCACAGATAGGCAAAAGAACTTTAAATAAACTAGACAACGTTTGTGTCTTCAGAGACCTCTACATTTCCTATCTTCAGTTTTCCTGTTAAATGTTTATTAGATCCCTATTATGTGCCAAGAATTCTACTTAACACTAGAGAAATAAAGATGATGAGACTGCTCAGGAAAACCTCATAAGCTGTGAAATAGGTCATCACAACCCAATTTATTACGATGATTTTCTTAGTTATCAGGCCCAATCAAATGTCTGTTAAGGCACTTTAAATTAATGGCACCTTTTAAGAAATCACAATATGACATTAAGTCAACTGTAAGATGTACTCTGTAATTACAAACATTTAAGTATGAAAAAAAGAACATCAGATAATTGGTATAATGTGATCTAATACAGTGGTAAACAGTATGCTCCTGTTCCCAGATCCTCTATTTACTTCACCTTGGGCAAGTTACAACCTCTGAGTCTCAGTAACCTTCTTGTTAAAATGGGTACATTAATACTAGTACCTGCCCTCAAGGTGTTATTGCCAGAATTAAAGAAAGAACTCACATAAAGCTCTTAGAACAGAGCCTGGCACACAGCAAACTCTCAACAAATGTCCATTATTCTGACTTATTATAGCAAAGGCTAAAATAAAAGTAAACAAAGACATCGACCTGGGCTAATGAGAGGGAGAATGTTCACTAGAGGGAAGTTTCCTGAGGTAAGTCTTAAAGGCTAAGAAGAAGTCAACAAAGTGAAAGGGTATGTAGGAAGGGAAGAGGGGGAAGGGGCGAAGACGACCAGCAGAGCTTCCGGGCAAGAGGAATACAAGAAAAAAGCCCAGAAATTTAAAAAGTCCAGGCAAAATACAGTATACATACTCAGAGGCTCTTCCATGTCACTCAAAGTACACAATTTAAAACATTTTGATATGAAAAATAAAATATAAATAGGGAGATATTTTTAAATAGATTGTGAAAGTCACGTTAATTTAATTCTTTAGAGAAAGGGTCCTGCCATGTTGGCCAAGCTGAAATGCAGTGGTTATTCACGGAGCTATCATAGTATCCTCCTGCCTCCACCTCCCAAGAAGCTGGGACTACAGGCACACACCACCGTGCCAAGTGCTGTGTTCGCTTTACAGATAAAAACCTGAGCTTTAGAATTCCCACTTTATTCCCAGACAGATTGCTTCTGGTTGCCTCATAAATAGGGAGTGGCACTGGCCTAAAATTTGCAAAGCACTGCAAACTATAAGGGGCACCTCTACAGACAAACAGGCAACCATTTGGAAGTATGAGAACTCTCCCAGTCCCTCAAATTGACCCATTTAGCCAGTGATCTTCTACATCCTTTAGGGAAAAGTCTGAAAGTACTTAAAGAAAAGTCAATATAGCAGAAGTGTGGACAGTGAAAATATGTGAAAGCAATCCCCTCCCAGGTCATATTCCACAGTCATCAGAAAAGGTTCCTCAAAAAAGAAAGGAAGTCAAGGAAAGATGGATCACTCACCAGAGCGGGTCTGCATGAGACACACTGATGACGAATGCCTCTCCTGTCTGTCCAGAAAGAGTCCGGCCACTTTTATCAACAATCGTCCCTGAAATCTGAATTGACAAAGTAAACGAAGTCAACAATACAGACTCAAGTTAAGAATATAGGTTTAAAGACAAAATAAAATGAACAAGCTGACTTCCTTTGTCCTTTTACAAGTAAAAGAGCTGTGGAACTCAAAATCAAAGGGAGCACTTTCTATAACAGTTAGAATAGACACATGCCAAGAGACTTGAGGGAGAACGCAAGAAGCCACAGAAACAGAGACAAGGGAAAGTCCCTGAGGCAAAAGCAATGACCAAAACAGCCTTGGATTTCACATGTCCAGTCTCGTTAGAGGCAGGTTTCCCAGAGATAACCTCGAGTCGTCCTGACCTCCTGCTGTTAAACATTGGATTTATCTAACACCCATGTTTTGATTTGATTCAATTCTCATCAAGCAATTTTAGGACTCACAGAGAGGTACGCCTATTGAGTTAATAAACTGGCAGTCTGGTGTCTTCTGTGTTGAGTATGTGGCCATCAGCATGCAAGTCCAGCCCTCCTTAGGCCCTAATCAGTCTTGAAGTCTTTAACTTCAAGGACCAATACAGTGGGCTTCTTTTGAACAGCTTGCCTTCCACCAACTACTTCTAGATTCATTTTCCTTGCCTCTCCAGATAAAAGACTGTTATTGATCTAGAAGTGGTGGGAGGGAAGTGAACAGAAGTTAAAGTAGATGAATTCTAAAAGATACTATCAACAGTTCTACTATGCAAGCGGGGAAAACATGCTCAAAAGAACAATTATTAATAAAAGACAGAATGTATTGTGCAAACACATTAGAACTTACAAAGATAGGCCGGGGAGCATATGTCTCCTCAAAAAGTTTTTGGAGTGCAAACAAGGCTGCCTGTCAAGGAAAAAAGGGAGAATGCCTTTATTTCTGAGGCTGTGTCCAAGGTTAGTATAACTTCCCAATTAGAAGGCACCCTTTTCTAAGACCTCTTCAGATAAGATATGCATCAAGCTCTCTAGGAAGAAGCATCTTCCTTACAAGGCCCAACCCCAGCACCCCTTTCTCAAATGTAATACTGTGCATATTAAAATAAAACAAATCCTGACTTAAAGTCCACCTAGAAACTACTGCCTCTGAGGAGGAGCTGAAGAGCTATTCTTTCTTCCTTTTCTCAATGAAAATTAAAAGTAAATAAATAACACTCAGGAGGCTGAGACAGAACAACTGCCTGAGCCCAGGAGTTCAAGGTTGCAGCTAAGCTGTGATCATGCCACTGCATTTCAGCCTGGATGACAGAGCAAGACCCTGTCTCAAAAATAAATAAATAAATAATAATGTCCCTGCCTTTCATATCCTTTCATATACATGGTTAAGTATGTGAACCTACAGCATCACTTCCAGCACTGTGAAAGACAGCATGAGCTGAGATTAGGTAGAAAAAGTACAAATCCCATGTTACTCTGTGCTGTTCTGTCCACATTTTAAGTTCCAGGCAACATATCTCTTTTTGTCATTACGGTGCTTGATTCTAAGATAGGCATGTTTTCACAATTAATTCTCTGAAATCAGAACGCAACCTGTAATGTGTCCCTTTCCAGTGATGGTAGGTTTTTTTCATGGAAAGTTACTAAATCAACAATATCAGAATTTCCATTTTAGAACCAGACAAATTGATCCTAAAGATCTTATGGAAAACAAACATATAAGAATAGCCATGAAAGTTCTGCAAAAGGGGGTGGGACTCAATAAAAATAAAAAAAAATCTAGGTCTACCAGTTACTCAGACATATTCTAATGTTATGGCTAATAGTCCACTAGTGTCACATCAGCAAACAGATTACTAGAAAACACTAGATCCAAATGCACTCTCGAATTTTGGATGATAAGGATAATGCTCCACATCATTCCTATCACTGGGAAATAACAGGATGTTTAATAGATGGTGGTAGGAAAACTAAACTTTAGAGGGAAAAAGTTAGCGCTCGATTTTATTTCTCACTCCAAAATAAATACCAGATGCATTGTGAGGGAAACTAGTTCTGTATAATCAGAAGAATGTGTGCCACACATTTGAAACTTAGAAACAACTTGGAAACTCAACAAAACCTATCCTTAATGTTTTATCCCCGAATGTTAATCCCTCTTATTTCCAATCTAAACAATACTGTGACTCTTTTCAAATGTATATATGAATCTCATTTCAAATATATTCCTTATCTTGTTTGTTACTGCTCTTATTTTCAAAATGTGTATCTGAATTCCTTTTAAAATTATAATTTCTTGGCCGGGCGCAGTGGCTCAAGCCTGTAATCCCAGCACTGTGGGAGGCCGAGGCGGGTGGATCACGAGGTCAAGAGATCGAGACCATCCTGGTCAACATGGTGAAACCCCGTCTCTACTAAAAATATAAAACATTAGCTGGGCATGGTGGCGCGTGCCTGTAATCCCAGCTACTCAGGAGGCTGAGGCAGGAGAATTGCCTGAACCCAGGAGACGGAGGTTGCGGTGAGCCGAGATCGCGCCATTGCACTCCAGCCTGGGTAACAAGAGCGAAACTCCGTCTCAAAAAAAAAAAAAAAAAATTATAATTTCTTTACTGGAGGTTCACAAAACAATTTCTTAAAAGATATATAAAAAGAACTTAATAAAAGTGATATGTGAAGAGTGAGGTAGGGTAGGCAGCTAGCTTCAGGCTGGTAGTGGCTCTCTACATTCTTCCTGCTTGCAAGTATTTTAGAAAATGATTTTTTTTTTAAGTTCAAAAATTTGGGATCTGTGGTCTTATTTCCACAACAATTAAACATTTAATGCAACCGTAAAATACTAGGGAGGAAAAGGCCATTTTTCCATTTTTTTCCTCTCTTTGACCAAGGAGTGCCTCTGTAAGTATAATCTCCCCTCTCCCTCCATAAAAAAATAGAATCTGTAAATTCAACCATACAACATTTAAGAAAAAATCTCCTATACTATTAAAGCACACATACACACAAAACAATGCCACAACACTACCACCATCACCACCATAAATAAAGTCAAATGTGAAACAAGCCAGAGGACAGTATTGCTACTCATGATTGACAAGGACCTGATTTCCTCAGTAAAGGACTCAATTTTAAAAAGCCAAAGTCCAATAGTAAAAAGGACAGAAGACATAAACCACAGAAAAAGAAATATAAATGGCTCTAAAACTGAAGAAAGATGCTCAAGAAATATGCAAGTTAAAACTACAGTGAGGGACCACGTGTCAAACTGAAAAAGGTCAAACAGTGCTAGTGAGGGTGTCGTGAAACCAGCACTATTGTACACCGCCTGCTGAAGGGAGTATAAATGAGTCCAGTCTCAAAGGAGGGTAATTTGACACTAAAGACAAATATTACCAATGCACATCCCTCTGATTCAGCAATTTTACTTGTAGAAATATATCCTATATACTGTATAAAAACATATGTATAAGGATATTTGCTTCTCTCCCCATACACTTATGTGTCTTTGCATGTATGTAAGGAACACACACACACACACGTACATGCATGCTCATATCTGCATAGTATCTGTCAGGACCCCCAAACTGGTAATTATAGTTGTCTCTGGAAAGGGAGCTAGATAACTACAGACTAGGAAAGGAAAGGAAAAGAAATTCACTTTTCACTCCATATATTTATGTATCTTTCAAATTTAGAACCAGCAGCATGTATTTATTACCTAGGGACATATGCACTTATAGTAGCTGTATATGAAAATATTTATTTTCCTAATTAGAAAAAGTTACTTTAACAGCTTCAAACGCAGATTTTTTCAAGTTTTTCTTATTGTACTGGCCTCAGTTAAAAATATTCAAGAATAAAATGGAGCAAATACAGGTAATTTATTTAACTTTGATAATGGTTAATATTATCTTCTCCCTACATTAGGGGACTCACCCATAGCCCTCACCCCCGCCCTGTCTGTTTTTTCTCCCTTAACTCACCTTGGCATTGGCAGTATCAAAAACAGTTTCAATGAGTAAAATATCAACCCCGCCATCCAGAAGTCCTCTGGCTTGCTCTTGGTATGCTCCAACAAGCTCATCAAATGCTGCAAAAAATAAATCACACCCAGCACATCAGTCATCAGTAATCTCTGAATGGCCCTAGGGTATCCAAGTACAGGTCTGGCACCTGTGAACTGTTGCTGGTTTACAATCCATAGTTTAAGAACATGATCTTTTGTAAGAAACCAAATAAAGAAATGTGGCAGGGACAGGAGGTAAACAAGTAAGCTGAACGCAGTTGTTCCTAAACGCCTGCCACATAACTTCCACTTCCCATGTATGAGCTGAGAAGAGGGACGGTGTATGAATTTCTTGAACATGTACCTCATATTCAACATCTTTGAAATACATCATTCTTTCCATAGCTCATTTCAATCAACCGGTTAAGAGGTAACTGTGAGAAACATGCCACACTGACGTGGGTAGGTCACAAACTGAATTCAAGTCACTCACTGTGGTAAACGGCTGTAGGGCCACAGATTTTGTCTCTGGTCTTACACCGACTCTGTCAGAGAAGAAACCTGTCTGGTGGGCAATTCCAGTCTCAAACAAAAAGTGTTCAATCACCCCTAGGTAAAATTTTTGTTATAAATGTCTTGGGTTGGCCCGGTGCAGTGGCTCACACCAGCACTGTGGGATGCCAAGGAGAGCAGATCACTTGAGGTTGGGAGTTCAAGGCCTGTCTGGCCAACATGGTGAAACCCCGATTCTACTTTAAAAATACAAAAATTAGCCCAGCACGGTGGCACACACCTGCAGTCCCAGCTACTGGGGAGACTGGGGCAGGATAAGCATTCGAACCTGGGAGGTAGAAGCTGCAGTGAG
>NW_016107357.1:17140962-17153934 GCF_001604975.1 Cebus imitator | reverse complement strand
TTAGGTTATCTATTTCCATATGGGCGATCATCTCTCTCCCTATTTTATCTCCCAACCAAAAAAGAAAAAATGCTCAGATATCTAATAGAGAAGGCTATACTGTGAAGTTATGCTTGCTGTCTGAATATACAGTAGGTCCTCCTGTAACATCTTTGACAGGTTCTCGGAAATTGCAACTCTGATTAAGACAATATAGAACAAAACCAGTATTTTCTTATCAATATTATAATGAAATGCTGTTGAAGGAAATGACATTATTTGAGGGCCTGCTATGCATCATTTTGCTTAAAAGTGCAGTTTTCAAGAACGTGCCGATGACATTAAGTCAAGACTTACTGTACTCTACCTTGTACAGCCCAAGAGCAAGGAGAAGTTAGCTCCCCACTGGCATGTCTAGACAAAAGAGAGTGTCAACCACACATAAGCCTGGTATGGGCAACTCCTGGTGAAAAAGCGTGGTATCATGACACATAAAGTTCCATAAACCAAAACCCTACAAACTATACTTGCTTGATCTCATCATCTGCACAGACTACACTGCCAGATATGGTATCATGACTATTCAGCTCTGTTATTTTAATGCTTTTTGTTTTTAATAGTCCTGATGCTTAGAAATTGACCTAGACACTTGGATTTCTTTTTTTGTCAAACCCCAATGTAAGTATGTTTATATATGGTAGCATATAAGATTCATAATGCTAGCATGTTGATATGATTTGGCTGTGTCGCCACCCAAATCTCTTCTCGAATTCCAACATGTTGTGGGAGGTACCTGGTGGGAGGTAATTGAGTCATGAGGGCAGGTCTTTCCCGTGCTGTTCTTGTAATAGTGAATAGGTCTCATGATATCTGATGGTTATATAAGGGGGAGTTTGCCTGCACAAGCTCTCTCTTTGCCTGCTGCCATCCATGTAAGATGTGGCTTGCTCCTCCTTCCCATCTGCCATGATTGTGAGGCTTCCCCAACCACATGGAACTGTAAGTCCATTAAACCTCTCTTTCTTCTGTAAATTGCTCAGTCTTGTCTTTATCAGTAGTGTGAAAATGGACTAATACAGATGTCTAGATAGTTTGGACTGTCTTCTGATGAATGAGGATATAGTGAGCTATTTTATAACAGACCAAAAACCTAATACCCAAATTTGCTCAACTTCTGAGTTTAGTTTTGTTTTCGTTGGTTTCATTTCCACAGCTGACAAGGCAGCATTAACACAACACCATACATATTTGAAAGCAAGTTCAAACAATAATCATCATCATAGCTAACTTTTTATTTAGATGTCTACTATATTTCAGGTACTGTGGTATATCTTTTACATGGATTAAGTCAAAGTAACTCTATGGTAGATCCTGTTATTGGTTCCATTTTGCAGATTTATAGCCTACTGAAGGACAGAGCTACTTGCCCAAATCAATGATTGTATGTGATAAATACTCACTGATGTTCCTATAATCCGGTCTTTCCACAGATGGGGACACGGAGAGTGTCTTATTAGTCGGACCCAGAGCTCCTGCCACAAACCTCTTAATTCCTTTAGGAGAAGAAAAATAAGTATGAAATCTCTAAATGGCTGAACATTTTTTATTGTGACTAGCCAGTAAGATTTTTTTCTAGAACACATGTCTATAATCTTTTGTCCATAACTCTGAAATCCAAAAAGCTCTAAAAGGCCAAACTTTTTTCTCAATTTGACAATAAAACTTGACCTCTCCTAAACAGATGATTCATAGATTTTGCTTATATATATTTGATCATGGGGCTGCACCAGATCCCACCAAGGAAATTATGCCATAGAGGAGATATGCACATATTATCACGGAACCAGTCCCCAAAACTCTGAATTCTCACACAACTGACTAAAACATTTCAGTAAGTAATCCTTTTCTATTACCACAGTTGTGTTTGGACAAATTCCCTCTCTTCCTATTTTTATGAGACCTTGAAGGTTTTGAACTTAACATAAGTTCTGCAAAATCACCTCACGGTAGCATTTAACTTGAAATGCTCTCCAGTACCATATTGCAGGCTCTTCACCAGCAGGAGATACTAAATCAGGATTAACAATTATAAAGTCTGAAATTGGAAGTATGAAGTAGAGCAAATCTTTCTTTAATAAATTTTCCTCTAGCCTGGAATCTAGGTGCTTCTAAAATGGCGTGGGAAGTTGTGTTCATTCACACAGAAGCCAGAGGTCGTACTGCTCATTACCTTGATGACTTTGGCGACTCAATAACCTGAGCTATGCTATATTTAACTGGAGAAGACTATCAGCTAATTGATAAACCAGCTTCTGAACAGGTTACAGGCCCAAATATTCTTTCTCATCCCCAAAGCTAGGCAATAATGTGGGCATAAGAAAAATGTCCTTATCTCTCCCTGCTTTAGCTGGTTCAGTATCCTCTGACCTGTGACTCTGTTGGAGTAATAGTCTATGCACTGCCATGAATTTAAACATTACCTCTTAGAAACAGAGTTCCTATAAACTGCATTGGTCTTCATTAGTATGCTATGTATAACTTCACAGCAATTTTGCTTTCCTGTTGGCAACAACTTCACGTTTCCAAATCTTAAGGTGCTCCATTTATTTCTCATATTCTTTTCCTTCCCTCAAAGCCTCCTACCAGCTGGTGTCCAAGCATTCTGATGGCATCCAGCCAAGAGGCTAGTTATTTCAGGAGCCACTTCTCAAGTCCCAGCACGACTGATTCTAATGCCACACTCTTTTGTGTGCTTCACAGAGCCTTCAAGGACATCAATAGTAAAGCGGGAATGCTGGAAAGGCAGTATCTCTACCTGCATCAGCTAATCACGGAAATGACAGTACCTTTAAAAAATGAGATCAACTATCCTAATAATAGCCAAGATAATCAAAACGGCCAGCTGTTACTGTAATCACCTGATGAATTATTTCAGCACTAATTACACGAGAAAGTCAGGGGCCTAGCTATAAAGTCAGGCTAAACCAGGGTAAAAGAGCAAATTCTGAGCCCAAGGACCACAGGGCTGGCATCAATTCAAAGGTGTTGAGTGTTTGATTATGAAACTGCAGAGAAGTAATCTACAAACATGTAAAATACAGCGTTTCCAGTGTTGCTCCTAAGCCAAAGGCCACATAAGGAAAAACTGCAATAAAGACACCACATTATAGCTGAGAGTATCAAAGGAACCACGTGTGCAAAAAAAGAGAAGAACATTCCTTACCTGTCTGGAGAGTTATCTCCTCGGCAGCTTTTCTGGCCACTCCTGCAGAGCACTTGTTCATCCGGTAGGCCTAATACATATCAACCACAAAAGTTAGCTTGTCCTTCTTTTCCTCCACATGATAAGTAGTGGATTCATGACCATCAAATACTCAGTTTTCTTCAGTAAGGAAATGTACAGTGAATTAATCTGAGGTCTGAGTGAAATCCTAGCCAAGAAGGCATATCAGCTCCAGGCTTGAAAGGCAGCAAGGATAAGACAAGAGTCCTTGGGGAATGCTTTTAGGTTCTCCTCCCAAATCATGAGCTAGCTGGTAAAAAAAAGGACAATCCCTAGACAGCTAGCATGTCAGAGAATAACCTGTGTGGTTAAATATTCTGAGAATTAAGAAAAAAATATAGCAAATGGAAAAAGCATGGGGGAGGCAAAACATGTGGATTCAAAGACTAGTCCATCACTGCCTGACCAGGCAGTTCCCACAGTAACTTTCCCAGGCCTTGATTCATGTACAACAGTTGGAATCAGTAATTCTGAACTTTTTGCATATAATTAACCACCTGAGAATTTGATAAAGGACTATGAACACTCTCGTTAGGAAATAAAAAGCAAATATGCACATATACACACAGTGTTCCCTATGATTTAAGGAGGTTCAAGGTCCTCCAGAAGCTCTTCCACAGACCAAGTCAGGAGAACTTAGACTTGTGATCTTCAGGTTCCTTTGAATTCTTAAGGTCCTATGTGTCTTGAATACTCACATCCAGTAATTTAACACCCAGAATATCCTAAATAGATGTTGGCAAACTGTGGCTCATAGGGCAAATCGAGTCCACTGCCTATTTTTGTAAGTGAAGTTTTACTGAGATAAAGTATACCCATTTATTTCCATAATGTCTATAGCTGCTTCCACACTACATGATGGAGTTGAGTAGTTGCAAAAGACTGTATATAGCTAACAAAGCCAAAATACGTACTATCTGGCCCTTTATTTAAAAACGTCGGCCAACTTCTGCTCCAAAACGACACAAAAGTAACTGTAAGACACTGCTTACATGAAAACAGAATAATGTGTCTGGAAATATCCCACACAAAAATCGGGACATTAACATCTACCATAGATTTCTATAATTAAGGTTTTATAAAATTTAAATATGGAAGCATCATGTCAATTAAAAGGAAAACAAATCTGCCAGTAGTAATCATTAGGATGACTACCATCAAAAAAAAAAAAAATAGAAAATAAATGGTAATATTGACACTCTAGTTCACTGTTGGTGGGAATGTAAAATGGTACAGCTGGCCGCGCTCGTGGCTCACACCAATGATCCCAGCACTTTGGAAGGCTGAGGCAGACAGATTACCTGAGCTCAGGAATTCGAGACCAGCGTGGGCAACATGGCAAAACCACTTGTCTCTACAAAAACTACAAAAATTAGTAGGGCATGGTAGAGCACACCTGTAGTCCCAGGTACTCAGAGGGCTGAAGCAGGAGACTTGCTTGAACCTGGGAGGCAGAGGTTGCAGTGAGCCGAGATCGTGCCACTGCACCCCAGCCTGGGTGACAGAGTGAGACTCTGCCTCAAAAAAAAAAAAAAAAAAAAAAAAAAGAAAAAAAAAAAAAAAAAAAAAAAAAAAAAAAAAAACGTACAGCCACTTTGAAAAACAGTATAGCAGTTTCTCAAAAAGTTAAACAGAATTATCGTATCATCTAACAACTCGATTTCTGTGTATATATACAAAAAAATTGAATGCAGGGACTTGAATAGATGTTTGTATACACATGTACATAGCAACACTGCATATTCACAACAGCAGAAAGGTAGAGGTGAACCAAATGATCAAGAGATGAATAAGCAAAACGTGGTATACATATACAATGGTATATTATTCAACCTTAAAAAGGAAGGAAATCCTGACACACACAATGACATGGATGAACCTTGAGGACATTACATTAGTGAAATAAACTAGTCACAAAAGGCCAAACACTATATGAGTCAACATATCTAAGGTACCTAGAATAGTCAAATCCATAGAGACAGAAAGTAGAATAGTGTGCAGCGGCTGGAGTTGGGGGTACAGAATGGGGAGGTATTGTTTAATGGACACAGAGTTTCAGTTTGGGAAAATGAAAAGGTTCTGGAAAAGGACAGTGGTGATGATAGCACAACATGTGAATGTACTTAATGCCACTGAAGTGTACACTTAAAAATAATTACATTAAATTTTATGTTATGTGTATTTTATCACAATTTTTTAAAAAGGAAAGAAGCAAAGGCTGCCAGCTAATACTTAAAAAGGCCTCACAATACTGTATGCATACGGCCAATGATTATGCCTTTATCAACAGCTACTGCATAGTAAGTATCATTTCTATTTGATTATGACTTGCCCGTTAAAGAAGCCAGTTGGAAAATGAAGGGCCACTATGTTCATAAGCAGAAGGGATTCACACCATTCTCCCTGTCTCATCACCAACAACATACAACTAAGCATGAGCTTGACTCTGCAGCTTCTGGCACTTTCTCACTAGCAACTTCTGATGTAGCAAAAGCTCACAAGCATCTAAGAAACGTGGAACAACGGAATTCTTACCAAGTGTTCAAGGCCATAGTCAGCTTGGGCAATACTAGTGCTGCTAAAAGTATTTGTTTCAATAATATCTGCGCCAGCCAGCAAGTATTCCTGCAACAAGAGATTATAATGTCAATTATGAGTTTTAGAGTATCTTGTCCCTCCAGAATAAACATGCCCTTTCATCACCACGATTATCACCAACTATCTTTTGACTACTTACTAAGAGTAAGGTACTGCACTAGAAGGTAGAGACGCAAAAAGGTTTAAGGATTTCACAGAAAAGCATGTGGCATGAAAAAATAAACAAGAGAACTTGAATTCAGACAATCTTAGCAGGCTGTTATAAGAATTTAAGCAAGTCTCTTAAACTCCGAGTCTCAGCCTCCTCATTCAAAAATATTATAACCCTAATTCACAGGGTGGCTATTTGCTAATATAAGGTAACACATCAGCCAGGCATGGTGGCTCATGCCTGTAATCATAACACTCTGGGAGGCCAAATTGAGAGGACTGCTTGAGGCCAGGAGTTCAAAACCAGCCTGTGCAACATAGAAAGACCCTGTCTGTAACCAAAACAATACAAAAAATTAGCCAGGCATGGCGGCACATGCCCGTAGTCCTGGCTACTCGGAAGGCTAAGGCAGAAGGACTGCTTGAGCCTAGAGGTTCGAGTGAGCCATAGTGGGCTAAAGTAAGCCACAGTAGCACCACTGCATTCCAGCCTGGGTGACAGAGTAAGACCCTGTCTCAAAAAAACAACAAAAAAGATAATGCATCAAATGTCTGGCACATAGTGGGCACTCAACAAATGGTAGTTCTGTTCCTTCTGTTCCCTTATCTTCTTCCTGCTTTGGCACAACCTGATCCCCACCGAGAAGTGTACCAACTCAGAGATCTCAAGATCTGACCACAATTTTTTCAGTCTATATCTCCCAGTCCCTCTGAACCAGCGTCACATCCTTAATGAAACCTTGAAGATCTTGATACTCCTTTGTGCTCTGTCTTCAAATCTCTTCCTAGCTTCACTCTTTGGATTGTCTCAACCTCAATCTGACTGGCACCCTGAATCTCCTGACCCCCCTGACTTTCCAGTACTGAATAAACCCAACCCTCTCTGAAGCCGAGGAACAATGCCTGAAGAAGCACTGGGGGATGAAAACCAAGACATGCACATTTATAGTAACAGTAACAAACATCCTAAATATCTACCAATAGGGAAATAGCTAAATAAACTATAATATATCCACTTTATCAGGTGCTATGTGACAGCTAAAAAAAAAAACCACTGTGTATATCTACATATACTGACATGGAAAGATTCTGCGAAGTATTATTGAGTAGAAAAATTAAATAGAATGATATGTAAAGCAAGACACCATTAAATTTAAAAAAGCATACAGAGAGCACTATGAGTTTTCTACATATATATATGTGTGTATATATATATGTATTCCTTCAAATATGCATATATGAAAATGCATAACAAAAGGATCTGGTACAATACACACCAACTAATATCAGTGGTTATCTTTGAGGAAAAAATAGCAATTTAGAGTATGGTCAAATGAGAATTTATTCTTATCTATGAGATTTATTTTACAAGAACTAATTTTTTTTTTTAAAGAGCAAGAAAAATTGAAAATAAACTTAAACCTAGGAATAAGGAGATTAGTTAACTGATGATATGTACATAGAATAGATTATGAAGTTATTAAAACCATGTTTCAAAATATTTAATACTCATGGTAGATAAGTAAAAAAATGCAGGCCGGGCGTGGTGGCTCACGTCACGCCTGTAATTCCCAGCACTCTGGGAGGCTGAGGCGGGCGGATCATGAGGTCAGGACATCGAAACCATCCTGGCCAACATGGTGAAACCCCATCTCTACTAAAAATGCAAAAAATTAGCTGGGAGTGGGGGCGCACGCCTGTAGTCCCAGTTACTCGGGAGGCTGAGGCAGGAAAACCACTTGAACCCAGGAGGCAGAGAATGCAGTCAGCCGAGATCGCGCCACTGCACTATAGCCTGGGCGACAGTGCGAGACTCCATCTCAAAAAAAAAAAAAAAATGCAAATTATAAGACAGTATGAAGCAATGTAATCTCAATTTAATTTTTTTAAATCCAAGTATAGAAAATTAGACTAAAATATGAAACACATGAACGGTAGTTGTATCCGAGAATTTTATAATGGGTGAGCACCAGCTTTCTAGATCACAGACAGCATCTTCTCACTGTGTCTTCATGGCAGAAGGGGTGAATAAGTGCCCTTGGGCCTCTTTTACAAGGCCACCTCCTAAAACCATCACATTGGGAACTGGGACTTTACATATGAATCTCAGGGGGGTCATAAACATTTGGACCACAGCAGTATCCTTAAAAGAAGAAACATGAGAGTTTTTTGTCCTCTCTCTGCTCTCCGTCATGTAAAGATACAAACAGAAGACAGCTATCCATAAACAAGAGGGCCCTCACCAGACACAAGATCTGCTGGCACCTTGACTGTGGACTTCCAGGTTCCAGAACTGTGAGAAATAAATGTGTGCTTGTGTAACCCCGTCTGTGGTAACAAGTTATATACCAGCCAAAGCTAAGACACCACCTTTAAGCATTTCTTCATCAGGGCTATTGCAGTGACTTCAATAAGATACTTTTCACACGCTCACTAGTGTGAAAACCCTTATTTGTCCAGCATCTCATAGTTTTTCAATAGAGTTTACATGCCTCAAGTGCAGAAAATCTACCTACCTCATCCCCTTATCCTGAGTCCCCAACATAATACATGACTCTTATTTGATGTCCAAAGCCTGCTTTCTGAATAAGCTGCCTCTTTCTTCTTTACTCTCCAGAGTACCCAGCATAGCAGTCTGCCCTGGTACATGAAACAGCTTGCAGAATAACAGAATGAAAACACACAGGGACCTGGGAGTACTTTACCTTATGGATTTGGTAAATGACATCGGGCTGAGTTATACTTAAAATGTCATTGTTGCCTTTCAGCGGCCTGGCATGATCTTGAAATTCTGGACCTCGGAAGTCCTCTTCATTTAGCTTGTGCCGCTGGATCATGGTCCCCATGCCTCCATCCAGCACCATAATCCTCTTCTGCAGAATGGCATCAATCTCCTTCCACAGGGTTTTCTTCAGACCTGCTTTAAAGAAAGTGAAAGTTTGACTTCAAAGAATGAAAGGTGACAAAGATGTGTGAGGGAGAAGCTTTAGAGAAATTTACAATAATCTGCAATAGGGAGTGAACAGGGTTCACAAAAGATGAACTCATAACTCTATAGCATTAGGAAAATGTTGCCCAGAAAGGTCATTAAGTCGTAACAAAGTCGTAGATTGTACACAGCACCAAATCTCTGGTGAACACAAAACCAGGTGAAGGTAGGCTATAACTACACCTGTTTTACAGATGAGAAAAACAGGCAATAGTGGGCCAGTGATACAAGACTTTCGACAGCAAAAGAAAATACTCAGGGCTCTCTTTCCTTGTTAATTCTGTGCAGATACTCCCTAAATAAAATGATTTAGCATAGATAATTGCAAATCATCAATAATTCCAAACTATCCTTTCAAATATTAGCTTTGACCTTCTCCCTCGATTATTGTCAGAAGTAATAATGGCCTGCAAGCAGTTTTCCTCACCTCTGCCCAACTATGAAATAATAACAGGCTAACGCCCTTGAACTTCTCAACTCTCGCCATGCTCCTTGACTTCTAATTCCCAACCCAGAAAAGGGCCCAATGCTTACTCCTTCTAATTCTGCTTTCTGGTTTCTCTAACCTACTGGAAAGCCACAAAACCATGCTGACTAGAGTCACTGAAAATTTGTAACGTTCAGCCTTTTCTCTGGTTCACCTTTTCTTGACCTCCCTCAATACTTCCAACATGTGCTGTCCCAACTTCTGCCTTTTTTTTAAGCACCAAATCCTTTTCCTCCTCACTGTACAACTGATTTCACTTAATCCTGCACAAAGAAGTCTTCTGTTGGAGGCTCCTCAAACTCACACCCTCTCCACCTCAAAATCCTCTTGCAGTCTGGCTCCCTCTGTTTCCCTCCTTTCTGCACCTAAGGAAGAGCACGTGATCACCAACACCTCCCACTGTGCCCCCATCCACCCCTTCCCACTCCCGTAGTTCTGCCTCAGCAACCATCGATTTCTTATTTTTCTGATGTGGCTTCTGCCTCCACCACTCTCCTGAAATTACTTTCTAAAGTCACCAATGGCCTTCTAAATATCAAAAACACTTGACCCCACTCTTACACCCAGCTTTTAAACAGTTCAGTGGATATTGCTACCTCAACTACCCCTCTGCCCTTCAGTCTAATACTCAAAACCAAACTTGCATATATTCTCAACTCCCTATTTCTGTAAATAACTGGCCACACTCTTCCCAGAAGTCTAACCATAAAATATCAATATTATCTGACTCCTTATTCTCCCTGATAACCAACATCTACTCGGATCCCAAGCCTTATAGATTTGGCCTCTAAAATGCCACACACACTGGTCCCACCTTCCTCCCCACGACAACCCCTTTCTTTAAGCCCTTACTAAACACGCCAGGTATCACCAATCCTCTCTGAGCTCTAGTTTGCATCCATGCAAATGAGATCATACATCTATGGAAGTGCCTTGTAAACTATCAAGTGTCCTACAAAGGCAAGGGATCACTACCATACCCAGTCACCCTGTGCTCCAATCCATCTGATGCACCACTACCAGCTTAATCTTCCTATAGAACAAATTTAAACCAGTTGCTTCCCCTGCTCAAACACCTTCAACAACTCCCTACAGCATATCAGAGTGAATACACAGTACTCAAAATAAACCATAATGACACCAACCCATTTCTTCTGTGCTCCCTAAGAGGTGAGAAAAACTCAAGTCAAATGGGGCTGGTTCTAAGCTATTTGAGCTCCTTGGAGCTCATGCCTGGCAACACCAAGGTCAGTACTTGGCAAATATTTGCTTAATTTAAATGAAAAAAAAAAAAGTGAGGGAAGATAAGAAAGAAGAGGCAAATATAATTTAAAACCCAAACCAGTATATGTAAAGAGTATTTGTAAGCTGGCTTTGGGTACACACTTACAACCCTGCCTTGTCTTACGATCCGGTCTCAAGTACACAACATAGGAACTGGGGCTAAATGGTGGCCACAGAACTATTTTGAGTGACTTACTCCAAGTGGGCTTCAGGAAAGTTGCTCCAGTAACCCAAAAGAAAAATCTGCAATATCCAATATCTAGTCTCTTTTCCAAAGGGCACTATGTTTCTTTCAGGGTGTACTATTTCTTTCCAAAGCCAGCTCACTGGCCAATTGTGTTTACTGAACTTGTACATGAGATAAAAAACTTCCTGATAAAGGAACAAAGTTAAGTTCCAATGATCTGACCAGAAGTAAATCAAGAACCAAAGAAAATCACTTCTTGGGAAATGTGGAAAAAAAAAAAAAAAAAAAAAAAAAAAAAAAGAAAGACTGGTAGGTATCAGGCAGTGGGGGGCATTTCAAGCTATAGTAGTCATGGTAAATTCAGATGTAGCCTTAATTTAGGCACTCCATGACGTGACTGTCCTATCAGACAATAAGCACTCAGAATTTGATAGGATTAAGCTAATAGTAGCAGGGTGTGAAAACCCAAGAAATCTGGGTTTTAGCCCCAGCTTGCCTTAATAGCTATGGGATTTTAGGCAAGTCCACTCCATGCTTCAGCAAGATGAGGAAACATCAGCCCTTTCTTCATTGTCGGAACTGTGATACTAAAATGAGACTACGTGTTAAGAACTGGACCTCTTAGGTCACACAAGTCATGAAATGAGACACTGGTGTCTGATATATAGTAAATAACTGATAAATATTAGCTACCCTTATTATGTTGGTATTATTGCAGAGGTAGGACTGAAGTTCTTAACACTGTATTCTATATATTAATTATGAAGTCCAGTGGGCTGTGAAAAATTATGTAAAGCCTAAAGCTCTCAGTTGTTCATGCCGGAGCAGAAATGGCATATTTGCAGTTTTGGAAATCTCCGTGAAAACTGTTAAATGTAGATAATTTCACATGAGGAATGAGAAGAGGGAGAACTAAAGACTCTAACCCACATGCCCAACTGAATTCCTTTCTTCTCAAAAGGATGTAGCTGCAATTCTCCCTGAAATGACATCATGTGAGCTTAAATGGGCAACTGAATCATAAACCTGGTATAAGCATGAGTGTGGCAGTAGGGAAATATGACATGCATGTGAAATTTCATACTTAAAAGGTATTCAAACTTTCTAGGGAAAAAATACAATCTTTTCCACAGACAGTGAAGGATGTCCTTTGGCATCAGCAAAATGATTAATCAGTATCAATCAAATCGATATCATATTAATTACATGTCCTTCTTCCTATCTCCTCCACTGAGCGAGTGCACACGTTTAGTAAACCTAACCACTGAGGGTGCATCCATTCCTCCTCTCATTTTCATAAAAAGTCTTAGTACTTTTCCATGGGGCCCTTACTGTATTCACATTTCAATGCAGAAATAATAAACTTTGCTTCCAGGCTTTAAGACAGTTCACTATTTACCATAAAATGACCCAGCCCCACACATGCAAATTTGATCATCTTGTTTGTTGAGCCACCACATAAGCAAGAGATCAAAAGTTTTTTAAAAAACATTTGCTTTGGTTTTTTAGAAACCTGACAAAGTGATTGTATAATTTATGTGGAAGAACTTTATGACTTCGAATGAAGAAAAATTTCTTAAGACTCAAAAAGACCAAACTCTTAATTTTTTAAAAAAATATGAATTTGATTACATAAAAACCAAGGATTTTTGCTCAATGAAAGTTACCATAGACAAAAATAATAGACAATGGGTTGGGGGAAGATTCTTCAATGTCTGAAGCTAATTTGTTTTCTTATTGATTTGCGTTCGTTCTTTGTACATTCCAGAATGTAATGTACGATGTGAATTAAAAATACCTATAGGGCCGGGCTCGGTGGCTCACGCCTGTAATCCCAGCACTTTGGGAGGCCAAGGCGGGTGGATCACGAGGTCAAGAGATCGAGACCATCCTGGTCAACATGGTGAAACCCCGTCTCTACTAAAAATACAAAAAATTAGCTGGGCATGGTGGCGCGTGCCTGTAATCCCAGCTACTCAGGAGGCTGAGGCAGGAGAATTGCCTGAACCCAGGAG
>NW_016107357.1:17100877-17140767 GCF_001604975.1 Cebus imitator | reverse complement strand
AAAAAAAAAAAAAAAAAAACCTATAAACTAGAATTTACAATAAAATGTATAAATATATGGATATATGTGAAAAAGGCAGTCTATGGAAACAAGAGAATTGTGGATGGAAAATACAGATAAAAATATATATAATAAAACACATATGAGCAGGAATTTTGTGGACTGAATTAAAAACTCCTATGCAACTGAGGCCCTTAAAAATCCATTACTTCAGGCTCGGCATGGCGGTTCACGCCTGTAATCCCAACACTTTGGGAGACCAAAGTAGGTGGACCACTGAGTCCAGGAGTTCAAAACCAGCCTGGGCAACACACTGTGACCTCACCTCTACAAAAAAAAAAAAAAAAAAAAAAAATGGGGCAAAAGAGTGAGATTTTCTAAAAAAAAAAAAAAAAAAATCCATTGCTTCCTCATTATCCACTTGCTTATTTTTCCTTTAGAGGATAATATAAGATCTCCCATTCAGAGAAACTAAGAAGTCTTCCTTCAGAAGCTCTGTTGGTATTAAGTGTTCACTATTCTTCGCCTTCTGTATTCCTCCAGCTTTTCCAGTAGGAGGTCATTTTTCATTGGCTTTAATCACCATTCTAATTCACTGGCTTCTCATTACCATCAGAATTTTCTCAAAAGAATAAGTCACCTTGACAATTCTTTCCCTTGGCAGAGTGGGGATCTATTGAAATGTCGTTCTTCCATGAAGAACAACAACAAAATTGTATTTATCTGCATTCAGTTCATTAGGTCTAGAACATTCTCTATATTTACTGACTAGTCAAGTTCTAAATAAAGCAGATTCTCTCTGATTATCTTTCACAGTAAATATAAGAATATAGTTTGGCAGTTCCTCCATTTAGCTGACTAGTTATAACACTATTTCAGAAATATTTTTATGTTTAATATATATGAGTATATGTAAATAACTGCAGTGCAGAGGAGTCTCAAGGAACATTTTTGGCTAGCAAGCCTAAGAGATCACACAGTATTTTCTCCAGATTTGAGTGGATTTAGCCAGTATATTTTGTGGGGTTTCTTCCCTGCCGTTAACACAGCAAGTGTTCCAAAGAATAAACATGGACTAAGTGGTTAAAGCCCCAGTCGGATTTGGAGGGGATAAGTCAGGTAGTACCACCTTTAAGAACTAGCCTAAAGAATGACAAATTATGTCATTCTTTGAAAGCCTAAAGAAATAAATTTCTAATATGTGCATGTAAATTATATGCAGTGTCAAGAAGACACCTCCTCTGAAGGTAAAATGACCCCAGGTAGGTCTGACTTATCTAGGACTCTTCTTTCCACTGTGCTAAATGGGGAACACATACAGCAAGAAAAGTACATTTTTGTTTTCTGCATTATAATCAAATGATCCCAATGCTTTCTCAGCAGTGTCCTTTCTTTGCTTTACTAAAAACAATCTTACTACTGCCCTACATGTCTCTTGCAAGACACTTCTCTCTTTCATTTTTGGATCTCTAATTTCTAATTTGCACAGACTTGCTTCACTTTGGTTTTTGTTTTGTTTTGGAAACGAAGTCTCGCTCCCTCACCCAGGCTGGAGTGCAGTAGCATGATCTCAGCTCACTGCAACCTCTGCCTCCCAGGTTCAAGTGATTCTCCTGCCTCAGCCTCCCAATTCTCCTGCCTCAGCCTCCCGAGTAGCTGGGATTATAGGCGCCCACCCCCCACAGCTAATTTTTGTATTTTTAGTAGAGATGGGGTTTTGCCATGCTGGCAAGGCTGGTCTCAAACTCCTGACCTCAGGTGACCTGCCTGCCTCAGCCTCCCAAACTGCTGGGATTACAGGTGTGAGCCACCACACCTGGCCTCTTTGTAGGCATCACTTCACTTGTGCAGTATTCCATTTTTAATATATACTAAATGATACACAATTATCATTTATATATTTTAATATATAATTAATATTTAATAAGATATAAAATATTGTTAAATAATACTCCTTTGATTTTAATAAGCCAGAGAAGAATTAGGCTGATACCAATTCACTGGATCACTTATTCATTCTTTCATTTATCACTCACCAACTGAGTTCTAAATAACACTCACATAACTAAGAAAGGATGAAACCAAGAAACCTTCAGAAGCTGTAGCTAAAATTTTCTCCCAAGAAGTATTTGCTAGCTCACCATCCTCCTTCCCCAGCGCACACAACCATGAAGGCCCAACCTTGAGAATCAGGAATTTCCAGCTCTCCATTGAAGTTTCATAAGATTGCATGCCAGTAAGGGACTAAGGGTTACTGGGAAGTTAAAACCTGATTCTAATCCTAACAGAAGTTGCTCACATAGAAGCTGGACTACATCTACGATCTTTTCCAGGCGCACAGGCCTGATTCAGAACTTCAGAGGCCCTAAGAATTGCTCAGTACTCAACTCTAGAAGTCAGCGTTGCGGTGAGGGGATTAAGCTAGATTCAAACCTTCAACAATTTTCCTTTCATATTCTGTTTTAAAAAAAAAAAAATCACTCACTATTCACAGTATTCTAAGTCTTCAGTGGCATTTTGCTCCTGATAATGACACCTGAATTCCGATGAAAGGAAAATAGCTTGTTTAAATTAAATGGGAAGGGGGAGACCAGAAATCATGAGTAAAAGATATTATCCAAACAAATATATGATCTCCCTATGACAGGTTTACCCCTTATTTAATAACAGCAGTGATGTTTCTCAGCCACAGTTCCAGTAGTTTCCAGAACAATTCTATCAGTCCCGTTATCAGAACCCGAGAATCAGTAAGTCATCAGTTAACCTCTGACAATTTCCTTGTCCGTTACGGTTTATGCCCCTCTTCCTGAAGCCAAACATCCCCACTCTGTCATAGGATATTTACTGTTCCGTATTTGTTACTAATTCTCCTTTCTACATCTCCTCACACGTTTTTATAGGCATATTTGTCCACAAATTATAATCCGGCACGACCTTACAGACGCAGAGCTCATTATAAAGCTAACAATACGTTCAGTTCTTGTGCTAAACTAGCTTTTTCTCATTGTTGATCCCAGGGCCACCAACATCTGAATCGCTGGAAATTACTACGCCCCATCTAGGTATCTGAAGGTGGAACCTGTCAATCTATTTTAACATAGTTACTCTGCGCATATTGGAGTCTGCAGAAGTGTGCGAAGAAGCAGAAAATAAAAAGCCCCATGTAGCAGTTTTAAATAGTTCTGAGTTTCCTCGTCTCTCTCTCCGCGCCTGAGCTTTCTTTGGCACTATGTGCATAATAAATGTTTACTGAGTAAGAACGTGACACCAGGCAAAACTTCCGGAGAGCCCAGCTGGTTTATGCGGCAAAGTTTAGTTACTATAACGTTAAGAATGTGTTTCGGGGGCAAGGAGGGGAAGCTCTGCAGGTTTTGATGGTTCGCCTCGTGAGGAAGAGGTGAAGGTCGGAGAAAAAGCCGAGAAAAATACGTGGCCCTCGGGACTCCGGTGCTACGTTCTAAAGGTGCCGCCCACACGCGGCGAAACCCCGCCGGCGTCTCCCGCTGCGAAAGGGAATCGCCCCAGGGATTAGGAGGCCACAGCTCGAGTCAAGAAACACAACCGAACCCCGCAGACGGGGTCGCAGCGTTACCGGGTTGCGACAGGTCTTGGAGCGCGGGTGACATGCTGCCGAGTCTCCTCCTCGCCCAGAGGGCGCGGCGGGGAAGACGCGCTATCCACACGTGACGACTGCCAAGAGCCACGCCAGCCAGCGCCAGGCGAGCCTGCCACGGAAGGCCCGGGTCGTTTGACGCCTCCCGTTTCGAGGGGACTGCGAGCCCCGAAACTCCCCAGCACCCTGGGGCCTCTCTTGGGGCTGGGCACGGGTCTGACGGGCAGACACGCGGCGCGACAACTGCTGGAGCACGTGCTTTCTTTCCGGGCACCCGACGAGTCCTTACTGCCGGCCTAGCAGCCAGACACGCACGGCCCGAGACGGAGTCGCGGGAGAGCACGGGAAAGGACGACGTTGCATCCGGCTCTAAGCCCCACAGAGGTTTGGAACCGTTCAGAGCGCCGTTAGTTCTGCGCTCAATCTAGTCTCGGCGTGGGAGGTCCCGCCCCTTCCAGACTGTGATTGGTTTGCACGAGCTCCTCGCAGCCGCATTGGCTATCAATGTCAACCACTCATCTGCGGCTTAGCCCCAGGGCTCTCTGGGAGATGTAGTCCCGCTCCCCAGTTCCCTGCGGGGCGTCTTTTTGGGTCTTTGTGCCCAGGATCTGGAAGTGCAAGCCGAAATGGCCCCTCCAAGGAAAAGTCGCAGCGCCAAGTTCGGGCTGACCTCGACACGCTGTGTGGTGTCCAGAGCCTGAAATTATAGTTCCGTTTTGCTGTTGACTGGTCCTGGGCAAGACACTTAACCTGTCGATCTCCATACTCTATAAACAAGAAATGTTAGGATGGCAGTAATTCGAATTTCTTAGGATTGTAGTAGGCATTAAATGAGATCGTGTGACCGCGCTATGAAAACTCTGAAGTACCATATTGGTGTGTTAATTGTCACTTATTGACAGTAAACATATATTGAGCACCTACTATGTGGTAGGCATTGGAGTATTGTACACACTTTGAAACCAAAACCAGACAAGCTACATCGCACCCCCAACTCCTTCTTGGAGGAGGAACTCACAACCTAGCTAGATTAATAACTGAACAGGGAAAAAAGAACCATATACGTTTTAAACGAGCTGCAGTATTCAAAGGGGCTAGAGAAACGTTTCAAAGAATCTGGGTCCTGAAGGAAGAGGGGTGCGAGGTGCGGCTTTTCCAGTCAGGAGCAGCTCTCTGTGTACAATACAGCACTTTAGAGAATTCTAAAATAAAGTACAGCTCTGTAATGCTGAGCCTGGTAGATGTGAGGAAAAACACATGTATCTGGAAAAATAAGAATTGTAACCAAATTATGACATTTACTAAGCTTTAAAAAAAGGCACAAATTTGCATGCCATTCTCATTTTACTGTATGTAATTATACCTCAATTTTGAAGATTTGAAAAAGTATCATAATGCGTATAACATTCTTACCAAAGGTGGTCTTACTTTGAAGGTGGGGGGAATGGAGTAGGTGAGAGAGAATGCAACAAAGAAGGGAGGGAAGAATGAGATGGCTCAGAATAGCCAAAAATCTTAAGATGATAACGGCTAAGGTGGGAGGGGTGAGGGATAAAAGACTACACATTGGGTGCAGTGTCCACTGCTCAGGTGATGGGTGCACCAAAGTCTCAGAAATCACCGCTAAAGAACTTATTCATGTAACCAAACATCACCTGTTCCACAAAAACCTATTGAAATAAATAAGAAAAAGAAAAAGAGGAAAGAAAAAAAAAAAACATGGTCTTCTATGCGGGACTTATTAAATTATTTATCCAGGCTTGATAAATCATGATGTTTTTCTCATATTTATTGATTTCTCAACTCCTGAGTTTTTATCTGCAAAAAAAAAAAAAAAATTAGTAAAATTTAACTAAAATTTAACTGTGTAAAGATGCACCTGTTTAAAAACAAAAAGATCATAAGGGCTAGTTTTTCAATTATCATGTATCCCTCAGTTTGTTGGCGTATTTCTTGAAAAATAATCTTTAGTCAGTGACTGTATTCCTACTCACGTTCTCTTACCGGAAATTCCAGGAGTTGTGCCTCAGTTCCTGTTTGATGCAAGTCATCAAAGTTTACTTTCTCACCTAAAATTGACCAAATTCTGTATTTCTTAAAGTCATAAAAGAGTAACAAGATTAGAGGAATACATAGTGCCTAAAAGGGCAGTGCATTTCTAGTACAAAAACTGACGCAATTTAAAGTTCCGAGAATACTGTTATGGGTTGCAATGTGTGCGCCTCAAAGATATGTTGAAGCCCTAACTTCCAGTGCTTCAGAATATGACCCTATTTGGACTGGGTGTGGTGGCTCATGCCTACAATCCCAGCACTTTTGGAGTCTGAGATGGGTGGATCGCTTGAGGCCAGGAATTCAAGACAGCCTGGGCAACATGGTGAAGCTCCATCTCTACTGAAAACACCAAAATTAAGCCGGGCGCGGTGGCTCAAGCCTGTAATCCCAGCACTTTGGGAGGCCGAGGCGGGTGGATCACAAGGTCAAGAGATCGAGACCATCCTGGTCAACATGGTGAAACCCCGTCTCTACTAAAGCTACAAAAAATTAGCTGGGCATGGTGGTGCGTGCCTGTAATCCCAGCTACTCAGGAGGCTGAGGCAGGAGAATTGCCTGAACCCAGGAGGCGGAGGTTGCGGTGAGCCGAGATCGCGCCATTGCACTCCAGCCTGGGTAACAAGAGCGAAACTCCGTCTCAAAAAAAAAAAAAAAAAAAGAAAACACCAAAATTAGCTGGGCGTGGTGGCATGCGCCTGTAATCCCAGCTACTGGGATGCGGAGATGGGAGAATCGCTTGAACCCGAGGCAGAGCGGTCAGGGGAGGTGGCGCAGAGGTTGCAGTGAGTAGAGATTGAGCCACTGCACTCCAGCCTGGGTGACAGAGAGAGACTCAGACTCAAAAAAAAAAAAAAAGAAAAAATGACATTAATGGCCTTTTTTGGAAATAGGTTTGCTGCAGGTTAGTTTAGTTATGAGATCATCATCCAGCATAGCTGGTGTCCTTACGCGAAGAGGAGACACACGAGGAGAAAACAGACACTTGCAGACAAAGGCGGAGATTGGAGGGAAGCACCTACAGACCAGGGGGCTCCAAGGATTGCCAGCAAACACCCGAAGCTAGAAGAGACAAGAAAGGATTCTCCCCCCTGTAGGTTTCAAAAAAAGCATTACTCTGCCTACACCTTGATTTGGGACTTCTCACTTCCAGAGCTGTCAGGTAATAAATGTCTGTTGTTTTAAGCTACTCAGTTTTTGTACTTGCTCAGAAACTATAAAACAATCCTTGGAAACTAATATAAATATACCTGTGGATGGGGCAGGACTAACGAGGATCTCTACCTCTGTAGAAGAGAACCTGCTATTTGAAGTTGGTGACAGCCTAATGCTAGCCTGCTTTCCTCCCCCTCATTAAGCTCATCCAACACAAACCCATTGTTTAGAAGTTAGGGCCCAAACAACCTTTTGGTGATTTGCGGCTTCTTTCCCTGTGGATTTATCTTCATAGATAGAAGTGGTGATCAGTGAACCTAAATATCTAACTCCTACTGTATACCACTAGCAAATTGACATTCCAGCTTTATACATTACTCTTGGGCTTGGTGGTTGTGTCAAACCCATTAGGTGGCTCGTTGTGTCCTGCTAGTCAGAGTCTTGCACATATAAACTGTGGGCCACATCTGGAACAAGGATCTACTACCTCTGGAGTCTATTGGGGTGACCACTGGTTTTCCCCAGAAGATCCCTGCCACAAAGATGAGCCTCACTGTTCCCCTCCCCCAAATCCCTTCCTGGTATTGTTGACAAAAAGAGTCAAACTCTGTAAAATATTTGAAGAGACTTATTCTGAGCCAAATATGAGTGACCACGGCGCATGACACAGCCCTGAGAAGGTCATCAGTACATGTGCCCAAGGTGGTGGGGGTACAGCTTGGTTTTATACATTTCAGGGAGACATGAGACTTCAATCAAACACATTTAAGAAATACCTTGGTTCAGTTCAGAAACGTGGAACAATTTGAAACTGGGGATGGGGTGGGGGCGGGGGGCCTTCCAGGTTATAGGTAGATTAAAAAATTTCTGGTTGACAATTCGTTGTTTATCTAAAGACCCGGGATCAATAGAAAGGAAATTTCTGGGTTAAAGGATTGTGAAGACCAAAGTTCTTATTGTGCAGAGGAATCCTTCAGGTAGCCAGCTTCAGAGAGAGTAGATTGTAAATGCCTCTTTTCAGATGTAATGTCTGTGTCAATGTGAATTCCGGAGAGGTATAATGAGGGATGGCCCAGACCCCCGCTTGTCTTCATGACCTGAACCAGTTTTTCAGGTTGCATTTTAAGAGTGCCCTGTCTGGGCCGGAAGTCCATCCAGATGGTTGAGGGGCCTTATCACATAGGTCAACAACCATTTTGATTACCTATATGGATTGTACTAAATAAGTGGAATTTTGAATCTGTGGGATATGATCCTGGCCCCAGGCACAAGATAGTAAAAAATAATGTCATTTTATTGTAACCAATAGCCCTGGAAGACCTCACTCTCCCTTTCTTCCTCTACCTGTCAAGTCTCTGTAAGACTTGACACCAGTGTATCAATTGGCTGAATTTGTGCCACCTGTTTCAGGGACTGCAGAAGGATTTTTTTTTTTTTTAAACTTCACCTGGACAGAAGCATTCTTAATTATCATAAAACTGTTCATCTTTTACCTGGCTATGCCAGCGCCTGAGTGTAGACAGGACTAAAATTAAATACAAAAATGGATTTTAGCTTACATATACTGTCAATTGAATTTCTAAATTCTTATGTACAATCTATATTTAATCTTCACCCTATAACATGGGGTTCTTATTGTGAAAGGAAAATAAACCTTGGAGTCAAATGCAGAATCACACCTGTAATTCCAGCACTCTGGGAGGCCGACGTGGGCAGATCACTTGAGGTCAGGAATTCAAGACCAGCCTGGCCAACACAGTGAAACCCCCATCTCTACTAAAATTACAAAAATCAGCCAGGTGTGGTGGCTTGCACCTGTAGTCTCAGCTATGAAGGAGGCCGAGGCAGGAGAGGCCCTTGAACCTGGGAACAGGTGTTGCAGTGAGCACAGATTACACCACTGCGCTTCAACCTGGGCAACAGAGTGAGACTCCATCTAAAAAAAAAAAAAAACCTTGGGACCCCAAAATTATTGAGCCAAAGGGAAGAGTCAAGTTGGGACCTGCATTGAGCAAGCCCGCCTTCCATTCTGTTCCTAAATAAGATAGCTACAAAGATTTTTTTAAAGCTAAGGAGACTACCCAATTTGCCTGCAAGAAAATCCCTTGTGGACAAAGGAAAGACAGAAATCAGAATCAGTCCTCTGCTCATGTGAGACAAATGTATATCTGACTGATTGCTCTTCTCTGCAGTTTCACTAAGCCAGACTAGGCATAAGTGACTATTACTGTAAATTGTGCATTCAGTGAAAGGCTAGTCAGAAACTCGAAGGCATGCAACAGTTTGTCTCTTATCTACCTATGACTGGGAGCCTCCTCCCCACTCTGAGTTGTCCCGCCTTTCCGGACTGAACCAATGTACATCCCATCAGCAAGGCGGACATTGCTGAGTTCCCCTCTCAGCTAATTTCTGTATTTTTGGTAGAGATGGGGTTTCACCATGTTGGCCAGGCTGGTCTTGAATTCCTGACCTCAGGTGAGGAGTTCAGCCTCCCACCTCAGCCTCCCAAAGTGCCGGGATTACAGGCGTGAGCCACTGCACCCAGCCCGGATTGTCTTTTTACTCTCTTGATAGCACCATTTGATGCACAGAAGTTTTAAATTTTGATTATGTTCAATTTATTATTTATTTATTTATTTATTTTTCTGGTCTGTGTTCTTGCTGTCATATGCAAGAAATGATTGCTGTCTAATGTCATAAAGAGTTCCTCTAATTTTTTTCTAAGAGTTTTATAGCTTAGCTATTCAATTTAGGTCTTTTATCTACTTTTTAATTAATTTTTCTATGTAGTGTAAGAGTCTAAATTTATTTTTTTGCATGTGGTTATCTGGCTATCCCAGCACCATTTTTTGATAAGACTGTTTGTTCTTTCCCCCATTGAATGGTCTTGATCACCTTCCTAAAAGATCAATCGCCACTATATGTGAGGTATGTGAACTTTAGTTCCTGGGCTGTCTACTTTATTTCACTAGTTTATATGTCTATCCTTATGTCAGTACCGCTTGATTATTGTAGTCATGATATATAATCCATTCAATACGTCCCTGAATTCAGCTTGCTAGTATTTTGGTGAGTATTTTAAAATCTATATTCATAAGGATATTGGCCTCTAGTTTTCTTTCTTTCTTTTTGGAGATGGAGTCTTGTTCTGTTGCCTAGGCTGGAGTGCACTGGTGTGATCTGAGCTCACTGCAGCCTCAGCCTCCCATGATTGTAAGTTTCCTGAGGCCTCCCCAGCCATGCAGAACTGTGAATCAATTAAATGTCTTTTCTTTATTAATTACCCAGTGATACATTTTCTTTTCTTTTTTGTTTTGAGATGGAGTTTCACTCTTTTTGCCGAGGCTGGAGTGCAATAGTGTGATCTTGGCTCACCACAACCTCTGCGTCCCAGGTTCAAGCGATTCTCCTGCCTCAGCTTCCTGAGTAGCTGGGATCACAGGCATGTGCCACCACGTGCAGCTAATTTTGTATTTTTAGTAGAGATGGGGTTTCTCCATGTTGGTCAGGCTGGTCTCAAACTCCTGACCTCAGGTGATCACCCCCCTCAGCCTCCCAAAGTGCTGAGATTACAGGCATGAGCCCCTGCACCCAGCCAGGTTTTCTTCTTTGATAAAGAAGTTAAATTAAAATAAAAATATTAGGAATACTGGATACAAAATTGTGGTAATGTTCTAGAATGGAGTTTGGGAAACAATGACACGCTATTTGATTGGATTAAATATTAATTGCCAAATCTATTGAAGAGAAAAGGATCATCAGGCAAATTCTGAAGATGCGGAAACAGGCAAACACAACAAACAGGGCAAGTCGTCTAGTTTATGGAACACAAAGCCGAGGAGGAGGAATGCAGGAACAAATGAGTCTGTGATCGCAGAAAGTGAGAGGTCATCTGTAAATGTCATCTGTACATCTTCTCATAAGAAAGCATTACAGGACGGACGCAGTGGCTCACACCTGTAATCCCAGCACTTTGAGAGGCCAAGGCAGGCAGATCACCAGAGGTCAAGAGTTCAAGACCAGCCTGTCCAACACGGTGAAGCCTCATCTCTACTAAAAATACAAAAATTAGCCAGGTGCAGTGGCAGGTGCCTATAATCCCAGCTACTCAGGAGGCTGAGGTAGGACAATCGCTTCGACCCAGGAGATGGAGATTGCAGTGAGCTGAGATCACACCACTGCCCTCCAGCCTGGGCAACAGAGAGAGACTCCATCTGAAAAAAAAAAAAAGAAAAGAAAAGAAAGGATTGCAATGGAGATAAGACATTTGGCATGCTTATTCTTTAAGACCCATACTACGTGTCGTCTCTTTCACTAAAAAAAAAAAAAAAAAAGTTCACAAACAATGTTAAAGAGAACAGAAGGGTGGTAGGTGGGGAAAGGGAAAGAATCTTGACCCCAGAGTCATAGATACTCTTCAACAGCAAAACTGCTCACTTTAGTTTGATGGAAGAGTCAGATGGGTACTGAAGGAAAACTCTAGAAGACATGTGAAGAGAAAACAAAGTGTCTTAAAATTGTGTTTAAATGATCTGCAGTGCACGTAAAATGAATGAATGAATGAGCTGAATTTAGTACAAGATGTCATCATCTTCCGTGAGGAAATGCACATAAATATCCGTTGAGAGGGGAAAAATGTGAAAATGTTTAATAAAATCGAAAATATCATCAGTGTAGCTAGACAGGCAATGCTAAGTACACAACCAGGTCAGGAAGCTGTTGAGGTTAATTCTGTATTATTTAAGGTATAGTCGAGACCCTGAAGAGAGTAGCTTAAAGAACACACAAGTTGGTTTCTCTTTCCACATGGCAGTCTCGGGGTGAGCCAGCAGGGGCCAGCTACCCCTCGAAGTCAAATAAGAACTGTGTTTCCTCTGAGTTGTAGCTGCGCCATCTCCTCAGACCTACCAAGTGGCCACCAATTACACCTGCTGTTTTTCTCTTAAGGACTCCTTGTTTAATCCAATATAATCAGGAAGAGTTGGGGAAAATTGTTCATTTCAATACGTCTTTGCCAATACTTAAAAAAAAAAAAGCTTTTATATTATCATGTGGTTTAATTATATTTTTATCAAAACAATGGAGCTGCAGATTGAGATAATTGAAAAAATGGAAAACATCCCCCATGTAGCTTAATTACCAGTTTGTCTAAATGATTAGCTAGATTAGCCTTATTTTCTGTCAGTAAAAACAAAACAAAAAACTTCATTTTATAATTAAAATAAGCTACTAACACATTTTGAGGAATGGTATTAAAACCACTGAAAAGAAATAATGCAACAAATTTTATAAAAGCAGTTAAGTCCAGATTAAAATGATGTTGTACTAATATATTACACTTTTCATTATATAAGTCTTTCTCATTTATTCATAAAATATATGTAGCTAATCCAAGCACTTTGGGATGCTGAGGTAGGTGGATCATTTGAGGTCAGGAATTTAAGACCAGTCTGGCCAACATGGTGAACCCGTATTTACCGAAAAATACAAAAATTAGAATTGCTTGAACCCAGGAGATGGAGGTTACAGTAAGGTGAGATTGCACCACTGCACTCCAACCTGAGCAAGAGAGACTCCACCTCAAAAAAAAAAAGAAAAGAAAAGAAAGAAAGAGGAAAGAAGAAAGAAAGAAAGAAAGAAAAGAAGAAAAGAAGAAAGGAAGAAAGGAAAGAAAGGAAAGAAAAGAAGGAAGGAAGGACGGAAGGAAGGAAGGAAGGAAGGAGGAAAGAAAGAAAAAAGAGAAAGAGAAAGAAAAAGAAAAATATATGTAGCTACAATTTTAAGTTATTCATGAAGGAAGAAGGATGCTAAAAAGAATGATATTCTTTTGGAAAACATGCACGCATATGTGTACTGAATGCTGGTGTTTGGGAATAATTAAAAATCTTGTATGAAATTCAAAAATAATTCCATTAGTTTTGTTGGACATACTGATAAAACCTTTCTCCAATGTGTTTAAGGAAGGAGTATAGACTGCTAAAAAATAATTGGTCTGGTATCTAGTAAAAATTTTATTTTTGGCTAATATGGAATAGAAGATACTACTTTCAAAGATGAAATAAATTCAAGATTATAATTGGAATATTTTATGTGCTTTGATAAATATGTTTTGAGAACCTTCTTGAATAAGACATACCAAATCTAAAATAAATCATATTAAAAATTACCACAGGTTTTGTTTGTTTTTAGGGACAGGCTTTCGCTTTGTCCCCCAGGTATAGGCTGCAGTGCAATGGTCACGGCTCACCGCCACCTTGAGCTCCCTGGGCTCAAGCAATCCTCCCGCCTAAGCCTCCCAAGTAGCTGGGACTTCAGACATACACTACCATGCCCAGCTAATCTTTTTACATTTTTTTGTACAGATGGGGTTTCACCATGTTGCCCAGGCTGGTCTCGAACTCCTGCACCCAAGCGACCCACCCAAGCAATCCACCCAACTCAGCCTCCCAAAGTGTTGAGATTACAGATGTGAGCCACTGTACCTCGCCACTGCAGGCTTTTATCTACAAAAAACCTGAACGCTGTGGTGGTCTGAGAAGCACAGCAGCCTGTGCTGTTTGGTTGGCCAATGGTGACCTTCTAATCAGCTACTGACACATCCTAAGGATTATTCTTGGGAATAGCTAAAAAGAACTGCCTATGTTTAAATACATTTTAAAAAGCCATTTTCGTGGTTAATACTTCTTGTTGATGCTCTGGGATTTTCTGTTTCTAATCTCCCTCAGGAACAATTCAGGCTTGTGACAATAACTGAGAGCTGGAAAAGGTGAAATCAGTAAGCAAAACCTGGTATCACTGCCACCCCCAATCCTTTAGAATACATGTATCTGATTTCAGAACCATAATTCCATTGCGTTGTTCACACTAAATATGCATATAGTCTCCTTTCTCCCCCCTCTACAGCTATTTACAGAATCCTTCTCCTCTTGTAGCTTGTCTTGCAAAGGCTTCTTAAATAAAGGTTAGCCTCAATCTGCCTCCTGACATATTTTCATTTCAGCCTAAAGTTTCTCCATACACAGTGAACTGTAACCTCACTGAACGTGTAAACGGATTGTAACCTACTTTCAAACCAATCACCACGTTTTGGTGAATAAAAGGCAGCCAACTGTTCAAACTCTGTTTACATAAGGCAAACGCCAAGCCGTAACCAATCCAGTGGTTTCTGCGCCTCACTTTCCTCTCTTAGTCCCCAGGTCCTCTCATGCAGTGGCTCCAGAGCTGCTCTGTACCTGTTCTGATTTGGGGGCTGCCCAATTCACAAACTGTTCTTTGTTCAACTAAACTCTGTTAAATTTGTCTGAAGTTTTTCTTTTAACAAGACCATGGCGATTGGTTTTCTGTGTATCTGCCACTGTGGTTTCTTGGAAGTTCCCAGCCATGCAAAAGGATTTGCGAGTATGCTTTGGTGCACTCCCAGGCATTGCATCCATTTTACAGCAAGGAAGTCCGCACTGCTGGGGAGGCAGCCTCTAAAAGACTTAAATCCCATGGGGGAATTCATGGCCAACGGTCACTGACAAATTGCAGCCACTCCTAGCTCCCACCTTAAAAAGAATAATGGCCTATCCGTTGCTTAAGGACTGAGTTATTAATTAATGAATCTAAAAAGGAAAAACAACTGCTGACTCTATCCGAAATATGAAAATGTCTCAGGCAGAGCAGTATAATTATTGTGTAGGCTCCGGGAACCTGAAAAAGCTCAAGGACACAGTGGGAACACTCAGTGTCTTCTTGTCAAATAATCCAGGGAAGCTGTGGGTGAATCTTTGTCAGCCTGGTAACAACCAGCAACTTCTTAGAATCCCTGTTTCTGACTCTGTATCACTTAGATTTGTTTCCTTTCATATGAAGGCTGTAAAGAGCTCATTTCCAGCTACTTCTTTCCATGAACATAGATGAATCTAGTATGCAACAGGAAAGAATACCAAGCTGAATACTCCAGTCCAAAACTCAGTTATGTCAAGCATTTCTGTATTACAACCAGTTTGCCTGGCCATTGTACTGCTCAACTATTAATCTTGCCAGTAAGGTCTTCTCTAACCGTTTTAGACTTCTTGATTACTAATGACCTTTTCTTTACCTTAAATCCACAGATTCTCAGTGGAGGGTTATTAGAACTTCCATGGAGTCTAAAAAAAAATACAGATGCCCAAGTCTTCACCTAGACCTTCACAGCTTGAAATTCTGGGATTAGGGCTGAGTATGCATACATTTTAGAAAAAATTTACCGAGGATTCTGATCTCTTAATTAAAAATTCCTTCCTAATCCATTCATCATTGACTTCTTTTTTTCTTTTTTTTGAGATGGAGTTTCGCTCTTCTTGCCAGGCTGGAGTGCAATGGTGCCATCTCAGCTCACTGCAATCTCTGCCTCTTGGGTTCAAGTGATTCTCCTGCCTCAGCCACCCGAGTACCTGGGATTACAGGCGTGTACACGCTACCAAACCTGGCTAATTTTTGTACTTTTAGTAGAGATGGATTTTCACCATGTTGGCCAGGCAGGTCTTGAACTCCTGACCTCTAGTGATCTGCCCACCTTGGCCTCGCAAAGTTCTGGGATTACCTGGGCATGAGCCACCATGCCCAGCCCATTCATCATTCACTTCTAAGTGGTTCAACATGAATTCTCCATCTTAAGTTCACCCTCTACCCAATAAGCCAGTCTCTAATTCTTTACGGGAGGCAAATACTAATCCAATGACTTTTTAATTATCATGGAAACTTTAAGTGAGGAAGTTTGTTTGTAGTTAACCAAAGCAATGGTTATTTTTTGAAATAACAAAAATAGTGATTCTTTTTTCTTTTATAAATTAAGTTTAATTTAGAATCTTTTTAATTTTTGATCATCCAGCTTCAGAAATAAAAACAATGCCTAAAATGAGTATAAATATTGTTTTTCAGAGTTTATTTCCTTTCTTCATTTATCAGCAGAGAATACTGATCCACTCTCTTGCTGAATGTTGTAAAGAAATTGAAAGTTTAGACAAGTTACCCACACCCATCCTAAAACACCACAGATCCCCTAGTTGCCTCAAAGGAAGCACAACTTTCTGGTTTTTCTATAGGGTTTATGGCTGGTATATAGCACCTGCTTGAAAATAGAGTTCATCTAAACCACCCCAAAAGTGTTTGGCATTAAACTCACGGATTTAAATATTTCAGGAATCTGGAAACTACCAACCATTTAATAATGAACCAAATTAAGTGACATTCATAAAGGTTGAAGGTCCTAAATGGGCCAGTGTAGGAAAAAGATTCAAGGTGTCAGACAGCTTGGAATGGAAATTCACATTTGCAGCTGTTGATGGAAATCTATAAGAATCTGAGCAAACAGACGGTAGGTAACAAGCATGTTACTGCTTCTCTAGTAACACTTTAATTGCCGTTTGCAACTGTTTTTGCTTGTTTATAATCCATTTCCTGATCATTAAGGGCTCAGATGTAAAAAGAATTCCTGCTTTATTCTCTACAAGCTGTCAACAAGATGGAAAAACAGAGGGTGGAATTATAGCCTACAGCAGTACGAGCAAAAAGAATGAATGAATAGTCAGAAGCAGACTTGGGACTTGTTGGGATACGCTGTCCAGTCCCAGGGGTGAACACACACTGCACACTAGCTAAAACACCTCGTTATTCCTACTACACAAAACATACGTAAAGGTTCCGCAAAGAAAGAACTCACCTCCACTACTGCTGACAATTTGTCTGTTCCTACTGTAACTCTGGCTTCTCCAGGTCATAAAACCAGAGGCATAAAGGAGTCCCGACTGGAGGGCCAGCAGGATACGGTTTCTGACTTGCCCTGTGATGAACCACTACTACAGAAAGCTCTTCATTTAAAAACAGGGCGCTTTTATATGATCGTCTCTCGAGAACCTGTACTAATAAGCTCTAACAAAAAGCATGGGAACCTGGAATCAATAAACAATCCTAAAAACCTCATTTTACCTAGTGACTGCATCCTTCTCTCTGGCAATTAAACTGACTTCCATGTTTCCTTAGGTCTAGAGAAGCATCAAAAAATCACCAATGGAGTCGACTACCCAGTCCTAAATAATGAAGAGATGACTATACACTCTATTTTAAAAATTGTAAGTACCAAAAATGTTTTGGGCGGTCTGCTTTTAATCCCTGGAAGTTCCATCTCACAATATTAAATTCAACTGAAGACACAATAGTAAGCACGAAAATAAAACAGTAGAATCCCAAATATACTCCCCTACGGGCAATCACATAAGTATGTTAGAGATGAATGACATTTTTTAAAAATACCAAACATTTATTTACCAATTTGTGTTCTTCTCCCCCTCATTCTTAAATCTTGGGTATTTTGTATTTTCACATTTTTCACTTTCCTTCTGCCCCTAGATCCTCCTAATTTCCTATTACTCAAGTAATTTGTTCTGTTTAATCAAAGAAACAAATCAACGCGATATTTCATTACATTTAGCTAAACACTCAGAAATAAACCTATTTATGAAGCACACTATGTCATATACTGTAGAAGCTTCATTTTGGCTGTGTTATACTGCTGGCAATTACTGAACTACAAAAGGCTTCCCCCTGCCCTCAACTTAATAAAGCTTGTCAAAGTTTCCAGGAAACAAACTGTGACTTCCGCTTTTATTGCATTCTGATGGGATCAGTGGTTACAGAACCTCAGCATCACAGATCGCTCTCCCCATAGAGTGCAGAAGAGAACGCAGTGTAATCCAGGGCGCCAGGCACACTGCCTGGGCCTGCGTAGGCGGGCATCCTCTTGATGCAGTACTGGGCTTGATCCGGGGGCAGCTCCCGACGCAGCTCCTCCGCCAGGATGTATGGCTGGAAAAAATACACGTGTTTGCAGTCAGTTGCAGAAAACACCACAACGTAAACAGTCTTACCACTTACGTATTTCTTGCATCTGTTTAAATTTTTTTTTTTTTTTTGAGACGGAGTTTCGTTCTTGTTACCCAGGCTGGAGTGCAATGGAGCGATCTCGGCTCACCGCAACCTCCGCCTCCTGGGTTCAGGCAATTCTCCTGCCTCAGCCTCCTGAGTAGCTAGGATTACAGGCGCGCGCCACCATGCCCAGCTAATTTTTTGTATTTTTAGTAGAGACAGGGTTTCACCATGTTGACCAGGATGGTCTCGATCTCTTAACTTCGTGATCCACCCGCCTTGGCCTCCCAAAGTGCTGGGATTATAGGCGTGAGCCACCGCTGTTTAATTTTTTAAAAGGACTAAAGGTTAGGGAGTCTATTGGGATGGTAGTACCAGGCAACCAACAGAAAGCCGTTTTACTTGTAGGAGCACATCTAGAAAATGGCCCAGCCAGCAGGAAGGGTGAGATGCTTCATAAAGGCAAAGGGAGCATTACTACTATTTCTCCAACTGAGCCACAGTGTGAGGATAAATGCTATGATCTACATTTCATATCAGAAAAGATGAAGTTTTTAAAAAAAAAAAATATTCAGTGGGAAATGGGACAATTCTAGCCAAGTAGACTGGCTGGTAAAAGTCAAGTAAATCACAAATATCACATTATAATTTATACAATTATAGCTTATATAATTTATAATAGCAGTTTCTCGGTGGGGTGGGAGGAGCCATGGTTTATTACCTTCTAAATCAGCTGGGCTCTTTCCCATCCACCCTTACCCCTATGGGCAAATGATTCATTTTAAAACAAACATTATTTTAAAAATAGTTGGTCTTGCCTGATTTTTAAGGCAATAAATATGGCTCTGCTAATGTGTTTTAGCATACTAACCTCCTTGTGGTAATGTTCACTATCCTCTCAGCCAGAAAACAGGGTAAACTAATCCTATCGCAAATTGAATTTATACATAGAGATGTTTTTATTGTTTGGGAGAGGTAAAATATTAAAATCCTGAACTGGCAATTAAACTCCTACTGAAGGTCTAAGGTGCATGTAATGAAAACCTTGCCAGTTGTTTACTGCCTAAACAGCTAGATTTAACTTTGCTCCGTGGGCTGGGCACAGCGTCAGGGTCACTGATCCTTAGGAGAAGTTTACCCAGTTTTATAACATCTACATTGCATGGTTTCTTCTTTTGAAGTCACATCCACCAAACTAGAATGTAAAACGAGGGTTCAGCCGGGAACACACACACACACACACACACACACACACACACACACACACACACAAATATCCTATTGTCCATTCTATAAAAACTCAGTGCAGGGCCAAGTACGAATGAATCCCAGGAATGGCATGTCTGTGTTCCTCTGTTCTGAGGGCACCATTGTTCTGTGTCTACCTGCTGCTTTCCGAATTCAGTGCCAATGTTGCACAAAATACACCAGTGTAAAAATGGTTTTGATTTACAACACTGTTGCCTTGTTTGTTAGACTGATGCAGTGGACTCCTGCTAACGCAGAAGAAGATCTGTCAGTGCAGACCTTATCAGAAGCCAGGATTCGGAAGGAGGCGATGACCTGCTCGGCGGTGTCAGTGTCAGCCGTCTCTCTAGTCATGAAGTCGATGAAGGACTGGAAGGTGACGGTGCCTTGCCCGTTGGGATCTACCAGGGTCATGATGCGGGCAAATTCAGCTTCACCCTGAGGCAAAGTGGCAAAGAAACATGTCCTCGAACGGTGCACAACTCTCAACAGTGCCGTTCTCATTCTTTCCCCAGTGACATACCAATTCCTTTATGTCTGAAAACTCAAGTATTACCTGAGTTTCCCTTCAGTCTTTGGATGAGATTCCCCTTATGCGTGACTTAGGTTTACTGCTATCAAATAGCTGTAGCTTTAAACCAGAAGCTTGTAAATGTCAGAATTCTTTCCTCTCTGGGACCCACTGCTGGCCTTCATGCGTCACTAACATGATTATGGAAGTGTAGGTCAAAGCAAGAGCTGAGCCCTTTTCTCAGATTAGAACTGAGAAAAGTGATGCTACCAAATTAAAGGCAGTTCAGAGCGTGGCTGTCATGACTGGGTTTTACAGCCTCAAAGAGAATCAAAGCAGGTCAGGTTAAAAACACTCATTAATGGGTAACAGAGAAGTGTTGGATATTCTAGGACTATCCCCGCCCATAAGTTTATCTTAGCTGATTTATGACCAAACCTTTTTTGCCTTTTAACATATTCGAGAAAAAAGCACTTGAAAAATCATCAGGATACTACTAAAAGCACTGAAGTGTACCATTTAAATGGGTAAACTGTAGTAGATGAATTCTATCTCAGTAAACCTGTTTAAAAAATCAAAAAGCCTATTTCTCATCTCCTTCACTAGGAAAAATAATCTGACCAATTACTGAATCAAAATATGTTTTGGTTCTGTGACTTTTGTCACCCAGGCTGGAGTGCAATGGTGTGATCTTGGCTCACTACAACCTCTGCCTCCCAGGTTCAAGCCATTCTCCTGCCTCAGCCTCCCGAGTAGCTGGGACTACAGGCATGTGCCACCACACCTGGCTAATTTTTGTATTTTTAGTAGAGACGGGGTTTCATTATGCTGGTCAGGCTGGTCTCGAACTCCTGTCCTCAGATGATCCACCCGCCTTGGCCTCCTGAAGAGCTGGGATTACAGGAGTGAGCCACTGTGCCTGGCCCCATGACTTTATTTTTGTATAGTAACAGTGAAACCTTCAAAAAATATTATCCTACATAATGAAAACGAACCAATCTCAAATGCATTACCTTGGTTTGAGCTGGTCATCTTCCATTATAGAAATCCAAACTCAATAAAATATCAAACCTTAGTACAATTTCAACTTCCATCTTACCAAGTCATAACCCATGGAGATCAGGCAGGCTCTGAAATCCTCATGGTCCATCAGGCCATTCTTCCTCTGTTGGCAAAAACAAAAGACATGGCAGGTGAGCACAGGGCAAGATGAGCAACTCTACTTGACCCACTCACAAAGATCTGGTAACAGAACAAAGCTCTCGGCTTTGAGCTCTGCCGAGATCATAAATGTCACCACTGGCTTGCGAGAAAGATGGAGCCAGCACAAGGATGTTACAAACTAGTTTCTTAAAAAGGAAAAAGAGGGGAGAGGAGGGTAAAGACCAGACAAAAATTAAAGGAGACCATACAATCAAGAAAATAGCAAAAGGAACTAGTGGGAGCTCACTACTGCCACCTACTGATGACAGAACGTATCGTAAAAGTTCTAAGAAATGATGATGCTCTCAATGGTCCCAGGTGGTCATCGTTTGTCAAATTACTGCAGAGATGAGCACATTCCTAGAGCTCTGATACCTGGAAAGCAACTACCCTTAGGCCCTTGGGCAGGATGCAGTGGCCCCTCTGTGTGGCAAGCTCGGCTCCTCCCAAAAATCCAATGAGTGTACACAGAGCAGCACGCAAGAGAGGGTCCCCATGGACAACAGTTTTCCCAGACGAGAAAGGCCGGTCAGGAAAAACGGTGACCTAACCCTATAGAAACAGGGGTGTCAACGCAAAGCCCTGCATGTGACAGGAAGCGCACAGCTGTGCTGCAGATTCTCGAGGGTTTTGAAGGGATGGCTAACGTTTTAGCATCGGTACACATTTAAAGAGAAGAAAACACTGGGTATTGGCCATATGAATTTATTAAATAGAAGGCTACTTTCTGTTGTTTGCGCTTACCCATGAAACAGCCAGTCCCAAAAGCTAATGTCAGAAGTTCTTTTTTTCTATGAATAAGAGACTTTATGTGTCTGTTCTCACACCTATGTACTCTGCCCTCAGTCACTGCCTGATTTCTCAGCAGCATTCTCTTAAGTGATGCTTTCCATCTTACTGACCTGATTCTCCTCTACTTTCTCTAATGCTCCTCCTCTGGCTCTTCTGCTTCCCATAAATGTAGCAGTTCCCTAAGACCTCGGCCTTCTCCCCTCTTACTCTCCAGGCTCTTGCTGGACAGGGCCATTACGCGGCGACTCTCACAGGCTTCAGCCCTAAGCTCTCGACCTGGACTCCTCCTGCTTCTGCAATAGCTGAGTACCACTTCTCCCAGGTCTTCAAGGTTTCAACTGTCCATATCACCCTCTCCCTTAGCCCCCAAGCCCTGTTGTTCACCTCTGTCAGATCTGTTTCAATCTGAGATCTACCCTCTTTTCTTCATTTCCACTGCTCCCATCCCTCTGCCCAGAAGCTCATGTTCCTTCTGTGTCACTTTACCAACAGACCCCGGTCTGACTCTCTGCTAACCTTCTCATCTTTTCTCCTTCCCTTCTGTCTATTTGGCATCTTAAATGTGCTGGCACATCGTTTTGCAGCTCTGGTCATGTTGCACCTATGCTCTAAAACCTTTTGTGATTCTCTGATGTCCATGGAAGAATCCCTCCATTCACAGCCTCTGTGCCCCCGGCCATTCCTATCTTTACCATTCAATGAAAAGATGAAGCAAAGTGCATCCATATCCCTGACACCCTTTCCACTACACAGTAAGCAAACCCCATTTTCCCTCCAAGACAAAGAATCATTCATGTTTAATTTGAATAAACTTCTAAACATGGCAAGTTCTGCATTGTACTCCTTGGACTTTTGTTGTAAAAGACTGTGATCGCCTTGGATTCAAATCAATGTGTTTTCTTCCTATAAAGCAGCCCAAATGAGTGAGAGCTGTCTTTCAGCAAGACGTGGTTGTGTACAGGATGATGATCCATCGTTTCCCTCCACGGAAGAAAGGTGACTTGGGCTTTAATGAATGCAGTTAGGTCAAATTACAGCATGTTTCTGTACGATAAAGGTGTGCTGAAACTATAAGAATGTCAATATCCATCTCTAGGTATAATTTTTTACTTATGCCTAGCTCCCTGATCAGAAGTTCACTGTCTGAACTCTCTAACAGGCCCAAATCTGACTGCTCTATCTAGCCCAGAGGCATTTTGGAAACTAATGATTGACATTTGCAACTCATAAACATACATAGTATGCTCCATACAAAGTAATGATACATCCTTTTCTAGTGATCTTTAAGAATTGGAATGTAGCTAGGAGCGGTGGCTCATGCCTGTAATCCCAGCACTTTGGGAGGCTGAGGTGGGTGGATCATCTGAGGTCAGGAGTTCAAGAGAAGCCTGGCCAACATGGTAAAACCCCATCTCTACTAAAAATACAAAAATTGGCCACATGTGGTGGCGCACGCCTGTAATCCCAGCTACTTGGGAGGCTGAGGCAGGTGAATTGCTTGAACCTGGGAGGTGGAGGTTGCAGTGAGCCGAGATCACACCATTGTACTCCAGCCTGGGTGACAAGAGCAAAACTCCGTCTCAATAAAATAAAATAAAATAAAAAAGAATTGGAATGTAGCCTTAATAGTCCCTCAATTTCAGCCATAAGATTAGTAAATTGTATTTTCTCATAAAGAATTGATTTTACTCACTTTTGTTCAAATCAAAATACTAGATAATTTTTAAAAGCAGCAGTTAACTTTTTATATGCCTTTACTGTGAAAATTGTCACCCTTTTGTTGGTGCATGTCCTTAAAAGAGATCATGCATCAATTTTGTTAATTAAAAAAGAAAACTGAGTTTTCTATGTTGAAAGAGCAGGTTAATTTATGACCAGATGCTTTACCTAAACAGCTGCTTAGGAAAAGCATATCAGAGTTTTATATTTAAGTCTTTACAAAATGACCTAAAGCTAAACATCACATTTTGCTATGAATACACTTTGACTTAGAACAAATCAGGCTTTGATATCAACTACGAATGCATTCTTATTAAGCGATCTGCACAAAATGGCACACAAACCTGGACTCTGTGTCACCTTGAGTAACACCAGAGCTTAGGACACTTTGTTTTGGTGGCTATTTTTTTTTTGTCATTAACTATCCTGTTTCCCTGTAAATGTTGTGGAGAATTAAGACTTCAAACAAGAGCATGCATATTATTTCAGATGCACTGTGTAAAGTCCCCAGCACTGCCCTTTAAATAAGTAGAGACTGGTACCCTGTCAAAGTGGTTGAATGAGGCTCTGAACTCATTCATCTGCTCCTGGGTGATACCCTTCGCGTCTCTCGTCAGGATCTGGGTCTCCACCTCATTGATGGTTCTGGCGATGGTTGTCAGCAGCAACTCCCATCCAACACGAATGTGCTGTTAAGGAAAAAGAGGACGGATCAGCTCTAGGTCTTTGCAGCATGTCAACTCTGCCTCTTTACTTTCGTTAACAGCACGGCCGACTCAAAGGGCTTACTGTAAGTAGGGCTCACCATAGACTTCCCGACACTTAAAAGCATTCTCCTCTGTCATCTGTTGCAAGATTCTGTAGTGACAATTACTCACAAGTGAGACCAGGGTTCTAACAGTGACAGCAGGCACTCTGTAGTACATACAGGTATTGATTGACTTACGACCTATGCAACTTATGACCATTCGACTTTATGACCACAATCGCTAGCCACGACTGCTCCGCGTCTGGCAGCGCAAACGTTGCCCAGCTGGGCGTACGACAGTGCGGACCAGCTTCCGGCAGCACTACCATCTCCGCGTGCATATAGCCTATTCAACTTACGACCAAATCGTGTTACGACCGGTCTGTCGGAACCAATTATGGTCATAAGTCGAGCACTAGCTGTATTCTATTTGTCACTGAAAACATTTTTCCATCTGGGCCATCTCATAGGCCCAAATCTGACAGGTCTATCTAGCACTGACTGACATTTGCAAATCACAAACAGAGCTCCGTACAAAGTACTGGTACATCCTTTTTTAGTGATCTTTAAGAATTGGAACGTAGCTGGGTGTGGGGTTCACGCCTATAATCCCAGCACTTTGAAAGGCTGACGCAGATGGATTACCTGATGTCAGGAGTTCGAGACCAACCTGGCCAACGTGGTAAAACCTCGTCTCTGCTAAAAATACAAAACATAAGCTGGGTGTGGTGGCGCATGCCTATAATCCCAGCTGAGGCCTCCTAAGTAGCAGGATGGCCTGAGTTACAGCTGCTGGCTCCCGGGGAGATTAGTTTGGGCCTAGCTGGTGGAGATGCAGCAGTCCAGTTGTGGCCACGCTTTGAGGAAGTGTAGTGAATTCACTGTGGTGATAATCATAATGTTGCTGTGGTTAATATTATACAGTCCTCGATACGGCTCACGAAGCATTTCCACAAATACTGCCTGGAAAGGCTTAAAGATCCCTAACTTTCCTACTTGTAGCTATTAACCAGAACAGAGAGAGACGAGTGCATGAAGAAAGCACCCTGAGGTGGCAGCGTGGACCCCGTGAGAAGCGAGCGGTGCGTGCCCCTCTGGCTGCCTACCTCCATCGTGTAGTTCGTGTGCTTGTTGTCAAAGACAAGGGCCTCCTGGATGAGCTGGTGGTCTCCCTCCAGCTTGTCGATGTTGTTCTTGTAGTTGATGATGTTGTGCTCATACTGCTTCAGCTGATTCATCTGGTCTTCCAGGGCTCCTGTGATCTGGATGGAGCTCCGGGCAATCTCCTGGAGGCGGAGTGAACAAGCAGAGAGAAACAAAGTGAAGTTCCCTCTAACGGGACGCCGTTCCAGACCCGGAATCGGATGCTAGGCCAGCGTCAGGCAGGGGCCAGTGTCACTCAGCTCACTTTTCTCGGAGGAAGTGGAGATCGGGTAGTATCACAGAGCAAAAAAAGGTCTAGTTCTAGTCTGTCTAGAGAATGGGAAAAAAGTCACCTAAGATCCAAAACAGAGGCAAGAGGGGTCAGAGGTGAGTCCTGTCAGCTTCTGGCCATGAGAGGGAAATGCCCTCGGGCAGGGGTGCCCTGCTCTGGAGGAGGCTGGGGGTGGGCTACATGGGTAGGGCTGCCAGACAGATTTAAGACCCACAGGATGGCTTCCTCTGTCAGAATTTCTTATATTTTTAGATGGTCTCTTCTTTAAGAAAAAAAGTCAGTATTTTAACCCCAAAAGGGTGGTGGGGCAAGAAGTAAGTGGGTCAGTAAATGTCTTCTGGCTGTTCTTGGTCAGAGGACAACAGTGTTATTTAAAGGTGCTGTCCCAGCCGGGCGCGGTGGCTCGCGCCTGCAATCCCAGCACTTTGGGAGGCTGAGGTGGGGGGATCATGAGGTCAGGAGTTTGAGACCAGCTTGGCCAATATGGTGAAACCCCATCTCTACTAAAAATGCAAAAATTCGTGGTGGCAAGTGCCTATAGTCCCAGCTACTTGGGAGGCTGAGGCAGAAGAATCGCTTGAACCTGGGAGGTGGAGGTTGCAGTGACAGTGAGCTGAGATTGTGCCACTGTACTCCAGCCTGGTGACAGAGCAAGACTCCATCTCAAAAAAAAAAAAAAAAAAAAAAAAAAAAAAAGACTGTTGTCCCTCAGATGTTCTGAAAATGCAAAGTATTTGTGGGCCTTCATGTGTCCTCCTTGTCGGGACAGATGGTTTGAAATCTAGGCCCTGCGGAGGCCAAAAACGAGGAAAAGTCCTGTCACTGTTTTTAGAGAGGAAATAAACAGATCCCGGCAAGCTCCCCTCCCCTTCCTTGATGCCTGCTTCCTGCCCTGGGTCTTGTGCCCCGGTGCACACTGTCCGCAACAGCCAGGGGCTGAAAGATAAAGCCGGGCGATGACAGAACGGTGCTCCCACATGACTGAGCAGGTGGCTGAAAACCACAGCAGGAGCGGTGTCACTGCTGCGGCAGTTAAGGGACATATCGTGAGGCTTGTGGACAGCGCCTGAGAGGGAGCTGGCTTACCTCCATCTTGTTCTGGATCCAGGGCCCGATGGCATTGGCTTGTGCGGCAAACTGGCGCCTCAGACGCTCGTTAGCATGCTGGCGAGCCAGCTCTTCCTGCAGGGACTGATCGCGGATGGGCACGAGTTGCTTCACCTGTCAGGGCCCAAAGACAACAAGGGTTAGAGGCCAGCTGTGGTCTCATAGGTGCGACCATAGAAGGTGGGAATAGTCCAAGGGGTGGGGGAGCGGTGGAGAAGGAAAGAGGAAGGGAGGAGGGTGTGGGGGGGGAGAGGGAGGATGGAGAAGAGGAGTCCCTACTTTAGAGGATGAGCTTGATTTAGCTTTGACTGCCATCTAGTGCCACCAAGTGCCTGCTGAAAGACCGGATGAGTTGGAGGGTATTTAAGAGCCTGCATCAGGAGGAGTGATGCTCTCCATTCTCCTCCAGCCAGGGGCGCTCAGCCTGCAGCACAACCAAGTCAGGGCCTGGCCCACAGTGCAGAGGATTTGTGAACTTGGATGAAGGGAACACTGACATCTTTATTGTCACCACCTTCGATTACAATTTAGCATTCCCTTTGTTTAGAATGATGTGGGCAGCAAATCTGCAGCAGTATGTAGCAGTCCCTGTGTCCTTATCACAATAGAAATCGTAGGCGTTCTATACTAACATTACGGTTACACCTGCCTCTTGCAATAAATATCACGCACACTCACCATGACTCCAAAATGATCAGACCTGCTGTTAGATCTTGGCTTTAAATGTGTTAATAAAGAAGCAAATACATTACAATATCTTTAACAATATTTGAATAACTACATTTCAATATAATTTGTTTCCTTTGTAATATTAAATCTCTTTATAAATTTACAAACATTATTATCAGAAGGAATCCACAGGTTTCCCCAGGATGCCAAAGGGGTTCATGACACCAGAATGTGAAGAACCCACGCCAGGTTCATGAGTTCAATTTTTATACCATGTTGGCCCACGGAAGAGTATATACCTGGTCTGCCTGCTTTCTGTTCCATTTGTGAATTATATTTTACTGCTATGCCTCCATTCTTTTTCAATCAATGGGAAAGAAAAAAAGCTACTTCCAAAATCTTTGTGTTGTCTGCAAAACTGCTACTAAAAGCATTATTATTCAGTCTTTTTTAAAAAACAGAAGTCCACTTGCTTTATAACTTACTGAAGGGAGAAAAGTTTATCTCACTCTAAAAAATGATATATTTCCGCCCGGGGAATGGTGGCTCACAGCTGTATCCCAACACCTTGGGAGGCCGAGGTGGGCGGATCACTTGAGGTCAGCAGTTCGAGACCAGCCTGGCCAACACGATGAAACCCCATCGCTATCAAAAATATTAAAATGTAGCCGGGTGTGGTGGTGGGCGCCTGTAATCTCAGGTGGAGGCTGAAACAGGAGAATCACTTGAACCTGGGAGGCAGAGGTTGCAGTGAACCAAGATTTCGCCACTGCACTGTAGGCTGGGTGACAGACTGAGACTCTGTCTCAAAAAAATAAACATGATAAAAATGAAAAATAAAAAATGATATAGTTTCCTTCCCCCCCCCCCCCCAAGAAAACTACTTAACTCAGTTTGTTTCCCTGCTCTCCTTGGCTGTTTGTTGGGACGACCAGAGCTAAATCTGAAGCTCAGATGCACAAATTAACTACTGTCTCTCAGATGAATACCGTCCTCTTCCTCACATCTGTTTTTGTCTTTTGCACTGTTTATAACTAACTTGCTGCATGTGTGTTTTTATCATAAGCTACGTCAGTTCCACGTGCTGGACTTATTCCTCAAAGACTACGTATTGGCATACTGAGATGACTAATTGATGACTAATTTCAACCATGAAAAGAAATGTCTCAATCTTAAAAATGAGACAAAAGGGTTCAAATTATCCCATTTGGACCATAATTACCTTTGTCGATAGTTGCCCAAAATTTAAAAGGCAGCAAGTTAGCAGAAATACTTTCATTCCCAAGATGTAGTTTTCTTTTTTCTTTTTTTTTTTGAAATGGAGTCTTGCTCTGTCACCAGGCTGTGGTGCAGCAGTGCGATCTTGGCTCACTGCAACCTCCACCTCCTGGATCAAAGTGATTCCCCTGCCTCAGTCTCCCAAGTAGCTAGGATTATAGGCGCCTGCCATCACACCTGGCTCATTTTTTTTGTATTTCAGTAGAGATGGGGTTTCACCATGTTGACCAGGATGGTCTCGATTCCCTGACCTCGTGATCCGCCCGCCTCAGCCTCCCAAAGTACTGGGATTACAGGCGTGAGCCACTGTGCCTAGCCCAAGATGCAGTTTTCTAAGAAATTTTTCTGCATTTAAAATTCATACATATCTGGGACATGTTTATACCATATTCTAAAAATTCTTTTAAAAAATACCATAAGTAGTTGTAACCAAGTTTTTAACCAAATTTCCAGTTGGGGCTTTATATACTATTTCCTTTATGGTATTAAGATCATAACCTATAGTGATTTTGTCAACATTTATACAATATTTTCCTTAAGTAAAATAATCTCTACTTTCTTTCCCCACAAATTGCAGAAGCTGCTGAAAGGTCCTTAAGAATGAAACTTGGGATAAAGGAAAATCCTGATCGTGACACAAAATGAGGCTGTCACCCTAAGTTCCCAAGGTGTTAACTTTCTCTTTGGACTTCAGCTTCAAGAATGGCCCCTGGTCCCACGCCAGGCCCTCAGCCACCCACCTTGTCCCACTTGGTCCGGATCTCATCCATGGTGACGGTGCTGTATGGGTTGCTTGAGCTGATTCTGATGCTGTAGCTCTGAATCACCTTCTCCACCTCGTTCTGGATGGCCATGATGGACTGCCGCTCTCCGTCCGCCTCAGGCAGTGTGGCCTTGAACTGCTCATGCGCAGTGATCAAACTCTACACCCGAGACACAAGTGGAGAAAAACAATCTGGCTTGAGCGTTAATTTCATAGGCTTTGATATTCCTTTCTGCACACAAGTAAATGCCTTTATAACTGCAAGAATCTCGGGAGAAAAACAAATTCTGGATGCTTTAGAAAAACTCCTTAGGTACACAGAAGTCAAGTTCCTGGATAATGGAAAAAGGGTATCATGATGACTTAATTTGATTGATGGCTATTCATCCAGAGTCTTTTAAAAATCATTTTTTAAAAAAAATCATGTTTCCTTTCACTGTTTTTGATCACCAGCTATTGTTTAGGTCTTTCTTCCTGCTGATGAGCAGAACTTAGCTGCTCTTCCACACCCTCCTCCACCTTTTTTTGTTTTTTTGAGACAAGGTCTCGCTAGGTCACTCAGGCTGGAGTGCAGTGGCGCAGTCACGGCTCATTGCAGCCTTGAACACTTGGGCTCAAGTAATCCTCCTGCCTCAGTCTCCTGAATCGCTGGGACATGCCTGGCTAATTTTTTTATTTTTATTTTTTTGTAGAGACCAGGTCTTATTATGTTGCCTGGGTTGGTCTCTAACTTCTGGCCTCAGTGATCTTCTCTGCCTGGGCCTTCCAAAGTGTTGGGATTACAGGTGTGAGCCACCATGCTCAGCCCTTAGATGCCCTTTCTGATGACCAATTATTACCTTTGTAGTCCTACGAAAGCATCTTACATTTGCTACCATTATACCTAAAGAATACCAGGAAGTACATCCCCACTCCTCAAAAAGAAAAGGCCATAGATACCAACTCTTCCCAGAAGGCTCTCTTAAGAGCCATTTATCAAACCTATTCTTTGACCCTAACATGAGCAGCCCTGCAAATTCAGCTGCTCAAAGTACTCTCTGCCTCGTGGAACACCTTTGAGTGTGAAGCTACTGTTCTCTTTAGGTGTGGCAACAGGTCAGCTGCCAACAGAGTTTTGACAAAGAGTGTGACTTCCAAAGCGTGCTTATTCAAAAAATAAACTAAAATTCAAAAGTTTTAGACTGTTGGCCTGTGCTTAAGAGTGCACCATCAGAAACACCATCAGCGCCTCTTTCAAAAGGCAGGTGGCATGTTCGTGGAAGTACTTTCTTTCCCCTGACATGCAGGTGCAAACCCTTCTAGACTGTTCTTGGTAGGGAGATGTGGTTTCAAATCCCAACCTTCAGTATTTCCCTTTGTACTTGGATTCTTTTTGATGACATATCTATTTTACAAGAAAAAAGTGTAAAAAAGTATTTTCTCTTTTTATTCTATTATATATCAAATTCACTGTCCCATGTCTCTAAATAAATGATGTCCCGGCTAACCGAGATTAACTTTCCTCCCTAACACCACCATTCAGAAGCCTTGTTTATACTTCTGAAGTTCCAGCAAAAACTACACGCAGAACATTTTGGATTGGTGGTAGGCAAAAGGTAGGTGCTGATTTGGTGGCTTCTTATGGTTTACAATCTGGCAAAAACTCTGTTGATCTAAATAAACAGTAACATGTACACGTTTGCAAAGTAGTTAACTCAGCAGCCAGTACACTTACCACACTTTCATGAATAACTCCAAGCGCACATGTTTATTTTGCTCAATGATTCAGCATTTTTGTTGTGGCTGTTGTGCTTGTTGTTGAGACAGGGTCTCACTCTGTTACCCAGGCTAGAGTGCAATGGCACGATCTCGGCTCACTGCAACCTCTGCCTCCCAGGCTCAAGCGATGCTCCCACCTCAGCCTCCCCAGCAGCTGGGACTCCAGGAGACCACCACCACACCGGCTAGTTGTTTTGTATTTTTTGTAGAGACAGAGTTTTACCACATTGGCCAGGCTGGTCTCGAACTCCTGAGCTAAAGCAATCCACCCACCTCGGCCTCCCCAAATGCTGGAATTACAAGCATGAGCCCACTGCACCTGGCCTCAGCATTCTTTTTTGCAGAACAGGGCTTCTAGACGTGTTCATCATTACTTGATTGATGTTAACTGGTTTACAACACAGAGTAGTAAACACACTTTTCAGCTAAGGTTCAAGGGGTAATTTGGGCTTTTTAGCCACCACGTTTAAAAAAATAAAAAAGAAAACAAGAAACCAAATAACAGAACTCTTAGTTTAAATGACAACTCACTTCTATGCATAGGGCACACAGAGTTGGGGTTCCATTACCTGGATCTCCTCAATGCTGTGGACAATGAACATGTCCTGCAGATCCTCCATAGCGCCCTCCATCCAATTGTTGAAAGGAGCAGCCCTCTTGGCAAACTCCAGGTGAAGCTGATCAATGGTTTCTAGCAATTTCTCCATCCTCTGAAGATTAAAGAGAAGCAAGCATTATCACAGACTAATTAAAACATTCACTGGAAGTGTAAGTATGCATTCCATAACAACAGACTATTATCTGACATTCTGTTAATCATATTAGCGTGTGTCTACAAAAGACCACCTGATGCTCAAATGGTTAGGCTGAGCCCTGCCGGTCTCTGAGGTGCCTTCTGAATCAAAAAAGGGTTTAATAACATCCAGAGCAGCCTCATGTTTAAAGGGTCTAAAATACTTCCCTACATGCTCCTTTTCTGAAAACTGAGACTCCACATATGGCATATTGTAACTTGCTTTCAGCTAAAGCAGGACTTTGTAAGAGGACCTGAGTCCCTAACTGTGCGGGATTAACACAACATGCAGGGCATCTTCCGCATTTTAGAGGCAACGTGCAGTTGCGTGCCTTTCCCAAAGTCACCCGCCTAGTGGAGACAGAAGGAATTACAGGTTAGTGTTCTCAAATCCTCCTTCAGGATTCAACACAGAGATCACCTGTTGCCTTTGTGGGCATAGGAAAGCACAAGCGTTCAAGGGACAGGACGATCTTGCGCTTGTTCCCCATGGCACAGACAAGTAGGGGCAGAAGGGGAAGGCATCTCCGTAGCTGTAAGTCTTCCATATTTAGGTTCATTTTCCCCTCCTGTTCTAAAATGTTTTGCACTGTCTCTGTTATATGTCTGGTCTTTTCTCTCTCTCAACATTTTTTTTAGCTTTTAAAAATTATCATACTTTAAGATCTGGGGTACATGTGCAGAATATGCAGGTTTGTTACACAGGCATACACATGCCATGGTGGTTTGCTGCATCCATCCCCCTGTCATCTACATTAGGTATTTCTCCTACTGCTATCCCTCCCCTATTCCCTCCAGCCCCCTGCTATCCCTCCCCTAGCCTCCCACCCTCTGACAGGCCCCGGTGTGTGATGTTCCCCTCCCTGTGTCCATGTGTGCTCATGGTTCAATACCCACTTATGAGCGGGAACAAGCAGTGTTTGGTTTTCTGTTCTTGTGTCAGTTTCCTGAGAATGATGGTTTCCAGGCTTCATCCATGTCCCTGGCAAAGGACATGAACTTATCCTTTTTTATGGCTGCATAGTATTCCACGGTGTATATGTGCCATATTTTCTTTATCCAGTCTATCACTGATGGGCATTTGGGTTGGTCGTTTCCTTCTTTAAGCAGATATGTCACAGCCATTTGGCATTTGGGAAGCTTGATGTTGCATTTTCTCAAAAGTGTCATCAGAGTCAAGGAGAAAGGACTCAGGGAACTGGTAAACTACTTATTTCCTTCATGTGAGAAATGTCTTCCATGGTTAAAGACAATGAGGGGCAGTTAAACACGAGCTACCCACTGTGTCTTACACTTAGTCTTACACTTAGATAAGGCCAAATTTATCCCAGTTCTGTTTCTTATCAACTTACTGACTTCAGCATTTAGCTCCATCTTCCCTTTGGACATCTCTGATTTCCTGACTCACTCACGGCTCAATTTACTTGGATAGAAGGACTTCTGGAAATGTACTGTTATTACCAGATACAAAGTAGATTTATGCCATAATCTCATCACCCCTGGGTTTTTAAAAATTGAAAAACATACTTTGCTGCTGTCTGGATAATTTACAGCACAAACTACCAACTTCCCATTTCCCTCTTTCTCCCACTTTTTACGTTTTCTTTAGAGGTTCCTTCATTGGACAATCTGTTTCATGCCACAGAGAAACAGATAATGAATACCAGTGATTTAACTAAAGAGTGCCTGTTAAAAGATTTCAGGCAACAGGTGGCTTCAAGACCTCACCTCCAGAGCTTCCCTCCTCTTCTGGGTAAGCGTTCCCAGTCGGTCCCACTGGTCACAAATTTTCTGGCACCGATCATTGACGTTGACAGCATCGTGATAGTCCAGTTCACTATTAAAGGTGAAAATAAATGAAGATTAACTTTCCCAGATGATGAGAGAAAATTAATATGGGCTAAAAAAGAAAAACAGCAGGGAAGTTTAAACCATTTTTAAAAATCGGAAATGTATACACATGGACATAGGGAGTGGGCTGACAGACAATGGAGGCTCAGAAGGGTGAGGGGGTGGGGGGGTGGGGGGATGACGAGAATTTGCTTAATGTAATTTCATACAATGTACATTACTTGGGTGATGGAGACCCTAAAAGCCCTGACTCGGCCACATGTAGCAAAACTGCACTTGTACCCCCACCCCCAACATTTATACAAATAAAAATAAATAAATACCAATTTGATAGAGAACTGGAATGGTATTTCAGGGTTTTGTTGACTGTCATCACTGTAAACATCACTCTTCTCAGATAAATTACAAGAAGAATTCATAAAGCTTTTGCTGGCCAACAGATTTCTAAACAGAAAGAACCGCTGTCTTCTTAAAGCCACAGGCTCAATTTATTTTCCCTTCCTTTTCTGGGAGAGGCCCTCAGAGAGCATGATTTCTAAGTGGCAATGTCCCTGTGAGTGAAGGTCTGAAGGTGTCACTCTGACCTGGAGGATAGTCCTGTGGGCCAGGAAGCCACCACAGTGACTGGAACATCAAAATGAGTCAGCAGAGAGGGAGGAGTCGGCTTGTGCCACACTGCGTCCTTGGCTTCGCTGAAGGGCACTTGGCCTCACTACTGGGTAGAGTGTCAGGTCCAGAGCGGCACCATGACTTTCTCTAACCTAGAGGGATTTGTGAAATGGGGCCGAACTGAGCCCTTCCACTTAGAGACAAAGAGGTTCCGACTCATCTGATGCCACCAGTGTGACAAGCTAGAACAAAATGACTTCTCACTAAATCCTTACTTTTCCCTGCCAGATCTGTCTATGCATTCTATCTTTCTGTGCATGCCACTGAAGCCATTTTTTTTAAGAGACAGGGTCTCACCCTGTCACCCAAGCTGGAGTGCAGTGACGTGGTCATACGTTACCGCAGCCTCAGACTCTTAGGCTCAAGTGATCCTCCTGCCTTAGCCTCCCAAGTAGCTGGGACTGCAGGCATGTGCCACTATGCCTGGCTCTTTTAAAACATTTTTTAGAGTTGGAGTCTTACTATGTTGCCCAGGCTGGTCTTGAACTCCTAGCCTCAAATGATCCTCCCTCCTCAGTCTCCCAAAGTGCAGGGATTACGGGTATGAGCCACTGCACCCAGCCTAAAGCAAATTCTTAACTAGAAGCTTAATCTAGTGCCTCCAGGGACAACAAGTTTGAATCCTGTATAAAACTCAATCAGTTTTTTCATTAAGATATAAATCCAGAACCATGGAAGTTTAAAGACATCTTCAGGAGGCTTCTTCAAAAACAGTCCAGGATTAGACAACTTGAAAAGTCCCCTACTACCCTGCCGGATCCCTTTCCTTAAAGCTTAAGTTTGTTTACTTCTTTTTTCAACCTTAAGGCAGTGGGCGTTGCATTTGTTTTCCTTTGAATAACACGAATTTGTGCTTACTGAATGTTCTTGCTTCTGTTACTGAATAAAGAGGATGCATGTGGTTATTATCTCTGAGCATTTTTCCAGTAGGGAAGAAGCTCCCTATCCCCTGATTAAAGCTCGTCCCGTTCTCAAGAGCAAACAGCAGCTTTCTAAAGACAAATCCTCTTCACCAGACCAAGGTTGACTACGATTCTTGTGCTTACTTGTTACAACCAAAAAGACAAAACCAACCAAAACACCAGCAGTTGGCACAGCCCTGAACACAAAATGAGAAGGCTCTTCAAATGCAGATATTAAAGAGAAGAAAGACTTCTCCAAAACAAAAACCCAGGAATCCTTCCCTTGTTCCGTAACGGAGACACCAATGCTCACCCATCCAGAGTTATGTTTAGGGTATAATCTCTCTCTCTTCCTCTAATTCATAAGCAATGGTTCTACATGTATCTGCTTTCAAGGAGTTAGAGTTTGCATAACTATGTGTATAACTATTGTTTATGCACTTTGAGAATGGCACAGAAAATTTAATTTATTATTGAAGGGCAGATAAAAATGGAAAAGGATGTTAATAAAATTAGAAAAGCACATACTTAAGTTCTATGTGTGGTTAATCTCTAGCCTGTGCGAAGACATAAGCACTGGGGATGCCAGGAATAATAATAATATACAACTATTACTTAAATTTTATGAGCAACACTTAAAGCCATTCCAGGCTGCTCATGGGAGCTATTACAGAGCACTAAAGAGCTTGAGTTTCTTTTCATCCTTATTTTATTTGTACCTGTTACTGAGCAATCAAAAAGCCAGCATTCCAGAAGCATGGGAAATAAGACCATCTGCAGGCTATGAGTACCGTGCACCAAGTGGACATGAAGGTCACAAGTAAGTAAGAGTTTATGTGGGTGGGACTGAAACACGGGATCTCTTTTAAAAGGCCCCATCTGCTAATTAAGGGGTTTTCTCTAGTCCAAAGTGAGGAACATGGCAGTCTTAAAAGGAAATATATTGAAATAAATTTTATTGATTGATTGATTGAGACAGAGTCTCACTCTGTCACCCAGGCTGGAGTATAGTGGCATAATCTCAGCTCACTGCAACATCTGCCTCCCAGGTTCACGTGATTCTCCTGCCTCAGCCTCCCGAGTAGCTGGGACTACAGGCACCCACCACCATGCCCAGCTAATTTTTGTATTTTTAGTAGAGACAGGGTTTCACCATATTGGCCAGGCTGGTCTCGAACTCCTTACCTTGTGATCCGCCTGCCTTGGCCTCCCAAAGTGCTGAGATTATAGGCGTGAGCCACCCCACCCAACCTATTATTTAATTTTTGAAGTTAACATTATGTAACAGGCTCTAAAAATTCTACAGATGTATCAGTGATGATAATGGTGAGGGAAAGAGTAGGGAATCAAATGTTGGCTTTATTACAAGGGAAAGGAGCTTAAGAAAGCTCAGAAATGCTGCAAGAAGGCTCCTCTCCCTGAGAGCCACTGCACCCCAGGGCTCACGCTACACAGAGCAGGGGGACTGAGAACATTCACTCCGTGCTTAATCCAACCTAGGCTCAACTGTCATGTTAGTTCTTCTCATAAAACCAGCATTATAGGGCCAGGTGTGGTAGCTCATGCCTGTAATCCCAGCACTTTAGGAGGCTGAGGCGGGTAGATCACAAGGTCAGGAGATCGAGACCATCCTGGCTAACACAGTGAAACCCCGTCTCTACTACAAATACAAAAAATTAGCCTGATGTGGTAGTGCGGGCGTGGTGGTGTGCACCTGTCCCAGATACTCTAAAGGCTGAGGAAGGAGAATCGCTTGAACCCGGGAGGCAGTGGTTGCAGTGAGCTGAGATGGCGCCACCATACTCCAGCCTGGGTGACAGAGCAAGACTCTCAAAAATAAATAAATAAATAAGGCCGGGCGTGGTGGCTCACGCCTGTAATCCCAGCACTTTGGGAGGCCGAGGTGAGTGGATCACAAGGTCAGGAGTTCAAGACCAGCCTGGACAAGATGTTGAAACCCTGTCTCTACTAAAAATACAAAAATTAGCTAGGCGCAGTGGCATGTGCCTGTAATCCCAGCTACTCAGGAGGCTGAGGCAAGAGAATTGCTTGAACCTGGGAGGTGGAGGTTGCAGTGAGCTAAGATCATGCCATTGCACTCCAGCCTGGGTGACAGAGTGAGACTCTGTCTCGGAAAAAAAAAATAAAATTAAAAAATAAATAAATAAATAAAATTTATTTTTTAAAAAATTCTCATCTGAAGGCTCTAGAAGAAAAGAAAAAAAAAAAAAACCACCAGCACTCATGGGATGATAAACCAAAGTGGGGCCCTGGTGTCTCTTCCTGCAGACGCTCTTCCTGCAGACGTGAGGCAGTGCCCTCTGTTTTGCGTTGGTTTCAGGATAGCCTTTGCTCTGCCTCTTGTGCCTGGCCTGCGTGAGGCTGCCTTCCCATAGCTTTCTTGGGACCAACGCTCCAGACTTATTTCTCATCTTCCCAGAAGCAGAGCTGCCTGTGCTGGGCGCTGGGGTGTTGCCAGATGGGAGGACATAGGGATTCTACCACAAACAAAGAACCAAAGTCTGTTTCTACATTTAAAGAAACAAGGAGAGGCTGGGTGCAGTGGCTCACACCTGCAATCCCAGTACTGTGGGAGGCCGAGGCAGGTGGATCACCTGAGGTCAGGAGTTCGAGATCAGCCTGACCAACATGCAGAAATCCCATCTCTACTAAAAATACAAAATTAGCCAGGTGAGGTGGCACATGCCTGTAATCCTAGCTACTCGGGAGGCTGAGACAGGAGAATCGCTTGAACCCAGGAGGTGGAGGATGTGGTGAGCCGAGATCGTCCCATTGCACTCCAGCCTGGGCAACAAGAGCAAGACTCTGTCTCAAAAAAAAAAGAAAAAGAAATAAGAAATAAGGAGAATCCCTGCACAGAGTGCCTCCAGTTTGGTTCCCTCTGCATTTAGTTGGGAAAGGAAAGGCAGGCCTGCCTCTGCCCTCTCTGTGGACTCTCCTGGGCTCCTGGGAGGACGTGGGGCATCTGCACATACTTGAGCTCCTGCGCGATGGCTGCAATCTGCTCCACGCGGTCCTGGTGCGCTGCCAGGTCACTCTCAAACGCCTCGTGCTTCCGCAGCAGAGCCCGCACCTCTGTCAGCGACGCCGACTCATAATCCTTCTGCAGCAAGATCTGCTCTTTGCCTGCAAAGGTGGTCGCGAGAAAGTATGAATATGCTGAGGGCACAGTGGCTTCCTCGTGCCAGCCATGTTCTCAGGGAGTACTGAGATTCCAAAGAACCAAGACGAGGGGACAGAGAGGGGCAGGACTGACGACACAGGCCGGGCATGTGATGGAGTTCGGGCTGCTACCTGCTAAGGATGCCCCAGTCCCTCTGTTTTGGAAGCTCATGTCTCCAAACGAAGGGGGAAGGAGAGCACGCTAAGTGTATTCTAAAAAAACCAAACAAACCAGGCCGGGTGGGTGGCTCACCCATGTAATCCCAGCACTTTGGGAGGCTGAGATGGACAGATCACAAGGTCAGGAGATCGAGACCATCCTGGCCAACATGGTGAAATCCCCTCACTACTAAAAATACCAAAAAAAAAAAAAAAAAAAAAAAATTAGCTGGGTGTGGTGGCACACGCCTATAGTCCCAGCTACTTGGGAGGCTGAGGCAGGAGAATCTCTTGAACCTGGGAGGCAGAGGTTGCAGTGAGCTGAGATCACCACTGTACTCCAGCCTGGCAACAGAGCGAAACTCCATCTCAAATAAAACAAAAAAAAATAAACCAAATTTGTAGTCTTTGTTATTTTAAGTCATAAGTATCTGATTTTCCTGTGTGATCCTCAGTTAAGTTAGTAATTACTCACTCCCAAGAGCTACTGGGGATGCTTAGATAAAAACCTTTGTTCTCTATTTGTCTACCCACGAGTTCTACCCCACCCTAGTTCTTTTTGTTTGGACGCCATCCTCTGTGTGCTTAAATGGGGCTTGTGCTTTGTTTCTCCTGATAATAAATATTAGAAATTTTCCTCTCTGACCCACCACTTATATTTTCCCATATAAATACTTCCTAAATCCAGCAACTGTTTTGGTCACGACTGGATCCACATATATCCCCTGGCTAACGACCTTTAAAATTCTGTAAAATCGGCCAGGCAGGGTGGCTTACACCTGTAATCCCAGCACTTTGGGAGGCCGAGGCAGGTGGATCACCCGAGGTCAGGAGTTCGAGACCAGCCTGGCCAACATGGTGAAACCCCGTCTCTACTAAAAAATAGAAAAATTAGCTAGACGTGGTGACATGCACCTGTAATCCCAGCTACCCAGGAGGCTGAGGCAGGAGAATTGCTGAAACCCGGGAACCCAGGAGGCAGAGGCTGCAATGAGCCAAGATCACGAGATTACCCCACTGCATTCCAGCATGGGAGACTCCATAAAAAAAAATAAATAAATTCTATAAAATTGGAAGTGGAAAGTAAATGTTCATGTATCTAATGACCATGAAGTAGCACTTACTGTGTCTTAGACGCTACTTCAAATGCTTTCTAAATACGAACTCATTAAATCTTCATAGAAACCCTATGGAAGCCGGGCGCGGTGGCTCACGCCTGTAATCCCAGCACTTTGGGAGGCCGAGGCGGGTGGATCACGAGGTCAAGAGATCGAGACCAACCTGGTCAACATGGTGAAACCCCGTCTCTACTAAAACTACAAAAAATTAGCTGGGCATGGTGGTGCGTGCCTGTAATCCCAGCTACTCAGGAGGCTGAGGTAGGAGAATTGCCTG
>NW_016107357.1:17093906-17099947 GCF_001604975.1 Cebus imitator | reverse complement strand
TTTTTAGTAGAGACGGGGTTTCACCATGTTGACCAGGATGGTCTCGATCTCTTGACCTCATGATCCACCTGCCTCGGCCTCCCAAAGTGCTGGGATTACAGGCGTGAGCCACCGCGCCCGGCCTAGAAAATAAATTTTCATGTCTATCATTGCTTTTTTGTTTTGTTTGTTTGTTTGTTTTTTTGAGATGGACTCTCGCTCTGTCACCAGGCTGGAGTGCAGTGGCGTGATCTCAGTTCACTGCAACCTCTGCCTCCCAGTTCAAGCGATTCTCCTGCCTCAGCCTCCCAAGTAACTGGGACTACAGGTGCGTGCCACCATGCCCAGCTAATTTTTGGTATTTTTAGTAGAGATGGGGTTTCACCATGATAGCCAGAATGGTCTCGAACTCCTGACCTCATGATCTATCCACCTCAGCCTCCCAAAATGCTGGGATTACAGGCGTGAGCCACTGCACCCAGCCCTCATGCCTACCTCTTAAATAAATTTGGCACTGAGACAATAGCAGAGAAAGGTGATGACCCCTACCTTTAGTGTCACAGACATTAGGCACAGGGTTTGTAAGGACGCCTCATGGCTCTGTGCATGACTCAACTCTGGTTTTTCAAAAATCCAATCTGAGTCCTGTCTACTTACCATAAGCCCAAGTCTCGTGCGTTGAGGCCTTCTGCCTAAACTTCTCAGCCAGGTGTTCCAAGCGCTCCAGTCTCCGAATTTCATTGAGCAGCCACTCCTCGTAACCCTTCTCGGCCTGCTCCAGCCTCTGCCAGGCACCAGCAATATCCTGGGATGGTTGGAAGACAAGGGAAGCGAACGTGTAGCAAGCACATTCGTTACATTCTGGCCTCATCGTTTCTTCTATAAATCCCCTCCACTACATGATTGATGGTGTTTTGTTTTATTTTCCTTCCATACCCCCCACCCCAATAACCATTCAATTATTTGGCTTTCAAATGTCTTAATTAGAATTTTTAAGACTAACACAGTTGGCGGCTCTCCTAACACTTCTCCAGTTGTAGACAAAGATGCAGAGGGCTAATGATTTCTGGCTACCAGAAGATAAAGCCTCAAGATGACTCATTTCAAAGCAACTCTTAATTACGATTATTTTTATTTTTTTTTAAGAAGTGGACTCTCACTATGTTGCTGTTCTTTAACTCCTGGGCTCTGACAACCCTCCCACCTTGGCCTTTCCTATAGCCAAGATTACAGGCATGTGCCACCACACCTGGCTTCCAAAACAACTCTTACCTAGTGACCGGGGTGAACTGTCCAGCCAACCAGCCCCCAACACTATTCACTGAGCATCTAGAATGTACCAAGCACTAGTGAGAAACTGTAGGAGTAAACAACACCTATAAAGTTCCCGGTTCCCATGCAGCTTCCATGGTGCTGGGGGAGAGAAATCATTAAATCATTACGTACTTAAGCAAGTTCGTTTCGGAAAGTGATAAATGAAATCCTGTGACAGGAAACAAAGCAGGGTCAAGAGATACTGCCAGCCCCACCCGTCAGGGGGTCCCTGTGGGCAGGTTACTTAGAGAAGACTCCTCTGAGGAGGGCGCATTTGGGCCGAGATCTCAATCACAGAAAAGGCCAGGGATGTGACAAAGCACGGGGGATGTGCTCCGCATGCCGGAGGGGCGCAGGCAGGGCGGGGCAGTGTGGGTGGGGGCAGAGCGAGAGATGCAGGTCCTTATAGGCCAAAATAAGGAACCTGGATTTTACACTAAACACTCTGGGGAGTCACTGCAGGGTTTTGGGAATAAAGGAGATGAGATCTGATTCATAGTTTTAAAAGATGACAGAGAGTGATGTGTGGGGGATGAACTTTCAGGGGCAAAAGAAAAAGAAGAACCAGTCAGGGGTTAGTTGCGGGGTCCAAGGAGAGAGAATGGTGGCCTAGGATAGGCCAATGGCCGTGCAGGGAAAGAATGTTATACCCAAGCGAGTTTAAACAGAAGCGCCACACTCTGAGTTTGCTGAGAGTCCACTTTCATGGCCGGCGTCTGAGAGTCAGCTAGTGCTCAATCCTCTCAGCCCAGAACAAAGTGCGGTCAACATTTTTACATCAGTTTAGCGTCAGGGGCAGTAAGCAGATTATTACAGAAGCAGAAGGAGCAGGTTAGGGGAAGCGGGGGGAGCCTAACAACAAAGTTCTATTTGAAGTTGTTTTTCACTCAGGATGTGGGGGAGGCAGGTACACAGTTGCAGGTACAGGATGTATGGGCCGCTGGGCCCTGTTTCTCAGAAAATTGGTTACCAAGATGCCAGGTGTCTCAGACCACAAGCTCTCGGCACAGAATGGCCTACATAGCTCAGGGCGGGCAAAATGGAATTGGCAGAATTGTTCAAAATGTATTCATCACAGCCAAGCCAGGGTATTTCAAGAGAAGGGGATTAAGAGCAGTGACTTAAGGTGTATTCTGAACAAGAGCCAGTGGGACTGGCTGAAGAACTGGATGTAAGAAAGTGATGGAAAGGAAAGAATCAAGGATGAAACCTGGGTTTGGGGGTTGGCAACTTAGAGGACAGTAACATAATTCACTAGGATCAAGGAAACCGGGAGGAATCATTTTGAGTATGTTAGGTTTAATATGCTATAATATACCCAGGTGGATATATTGGCCTGGAATGTGGGGAGAAGTCAGGGCTGAAGATTTAAAATTTGACAGGTATTGGTATGTAGGTAGCAATTAAAACCATGAGCCTGGCTGGGCATGACTCAGGCCTATAATCCGAGCACTTTGGAAGGCTGAAGTCGGAGGGTCATTTGAGCCCAAGAATTTGAGGCCAACCCTGGTAACATAACGAGACCCCAACTTTACAAAGAAATAATTGGCCAGGGACGGCAGTATGTGCCTGTAGTTCCAGCTACTCAGGATGTTGTGGTGGGAGGATCGCTTGAGCCCAGGAGACTGAGGCTGCAGTGAGCTGAGACTGCGTCACTGCACTTCAACCTGGGTGACAGAATATGACTCGTTTAAAGAAAAAGGAAAAAGACGCCACGGGCGTGGATGAGATCACATATTAAGATGAAGAGGCTCAGCACCAAGCCTGAGTATCATCAACATCTACAGGGAGATAAAGGAGGCAAGGCCTTGAGCAGAGATGAAGAAGGCCTTGCCCGTGAAGGAGGAAGAAACAGGAGGCCCAACATGGAAAGAACTTCAAGAAAGGGAAAATGTGCAGCTGGGTCAAAGAAACTGAGCATATGAAAATAAAAATGATCCCAGCACTTTGGGAGGCCGAGGCAGGCAGATCACAAGGTCAGGAGTTAGAGACCAGCCTGGCCAATATGGTGAAACCCCATCTCTACTAAAAAATACAAAAATTAGCCAGGCATGGTGGTGGGCACCTGTAGTCCCAGCTACTTGGGAGGCTGAGGCAGGAGAATCGCCTGAACCCAGGAGGCAGAAGTTGCAGTGAGCTGAGATTACACCACTGCACTCCAGCCCAGGTGACAGAGCAAGACTCTGTCTCAAATAAATAAATAAATAAATAGAAATGACTTGCACTGGCAGTGTGGATGCCACTGACTTTGACAAGAATATTCTTGGTGGAAGCGAGGAAAGAAGCCAGTTTACCACAAGTTGAAGAGTAAAAGAAGTGAGTGAGTGGGGGGCTGAGCATGGAGGCTCATGCCTGTAATCCCAGCACTTTGGGAGGCCAAGGCGGGCAGATCACCTGAGGTCAGGAGTTTGAGACCAGCCTGGCTAACATGAAGACACATGATGAAGATGCTGGTGGACATGAGTAGAAACCCCATCTGAAAATATAAAAATTCTGTAATCCCAGCTACTTGGGAGGCTGAGGCAGGAGAATCGTTTGAACCCAGGAGGCAGAGATTGTAGTGAGCTGACGTCGTGCCACTGCACTTCAGCCTGGGTGACAGAGCAAGACTCCATTTCAAAAAAAAAAAAAAAAGTGAGTGAGTGAGTAGGGAGGAAGTGGGAAGTCAAAAGAGGTACCACAAAGGTTTCCTTCTAGGTATTTTGCTATAAAGGGTAGCCAAGAAGTTGCTCGCAGGAGATGTGGAGTCCTTGGTTTGAGCTTGCGACTGGCAGATTTTAGAGCACTTTTGTAGGCTGGTGTGCATGACTCAGTGGAGGGAGAAAGTGACCATGGGAGACGGAGATAAATGTAGGACTCAGACCTTGTGAAGGTGAGAAGGGTAGGTTGTGACAGCAGGGAACAGAAGACACATGACGTAGATGCTGGTGGACATGAGGGGCCAAGGTCATGAGGAGGGAGGAGAGAAAGAGGGCTTCTCACTGACTGTTTCCTAAAGGCCTGCTCCCTGTGGGACACCATATCCCAACGGCAGCTGGAGTCAAGAAGTGCATGAGGGTTGAGAGAAAAGTATTTAGAATGAAGTGGTCACAGGGCCAAAATTATATTCACACAACTAAAATGATTCAAGAAGTCAATGCCTCCTTCTAACCCAGGTGGCCTGCAGGCTAGAAGGAGGCTTCTCGTGGGGCCCCAAGGGCTTGGCGCTCGCTACTCACCGACACCATCTTGCCCTCGGAGGGCATGAAGGCGGGCCGGTTGCTGATCCGCAGTTTGGTCTGCAGCGTGTTGAAATTGATCTCCAGCTGGCATTTCTCCTGCACCTTGGGGGGCTTGTGCTTCCGGCGGTAATCCCGGAAGTCCTCCAGCTTCTTCTGCATGGCTTGCATGGTCTTCTCAGGAGTCCGGTTCTCTAGCCAGGGGATTGTGCGACGAATCCATTCCAAAAGCTGCTCCCAAAACACAAAAATACTGCTGAAGACACCAGCAAACCCCCTCCCCCAATTTAAAAAAAAAAAATGAAGCATCCAATAATTTGTAATGGATTAACCTAGTGTTCCTAAAATTATTGAAACGTGGTATCTCTATGCACAGAGGCATGAATGAAATTTCCAGTCTCCACCCGTGGCCACTAGGGATCACCCCAACGACACCATACACAGGTCGAAAACTTAAAGTGAGCACATCGAGTCGTGTCTTACAAAAATGTGACGTTTACAAGAAACTCAGGGACCAGACATTAGCAGACAAATGCTGGATGGAACTTTCAAATTAAAAAAAAAAAAAAAAAAAAAAAAAAAAAAAAAAAAAAAAAAAAAAAAAAAAGCAAAAATACCTGACATGGCAGAACTGTGGTGTAATAAATTCAGCAAAGAACTGGATTTAACTTAAAATGTGTTCTTAAAAAATAAGCTCAAATCTCATTAGATTATTTACTATACAAATGTATTTGCCTGGGCCCAACTCAGTGCTGAAGTATATTTTAACATCTAGCTTTTAAGTAAATCTGCATGATAGAAGTAAACGTGGTCGTGAATTCCTAAGGACAAAATACGCACCCACCTCTTGAATGACTACCTAGGTCTCACAAATGGCTTGCTGAAAACTCCATCATTTACACTTATGCCTACTGAGCACTTGGAAAACGACAGCAGATTAGAATGAAAAATAGTTTAAATGGTGATATACCTAGAGTCGAAGAGTTTTAGGATAAATGAAGGACCCAGGAAGAAAAGGAAGGGTGGAATTACTAAGGATCCTCTGGCCTTCAGTACTGGCTGTGCTTCATGGCTGGCAACCCTATCACTGCCTTTAAATAATGCCCATCGAACTGAATTTTTCTACAGCAGCAATATGAAAATATAAACTCAGTGTCATTAAGTTACACTACTATTTATTGGAAGATTTATTCCAAGTGTCCTGATACTTTTCCCAATAAAGACCAAATATCAGCTAAATTGAAAGGCAGGCCGGGCACGGTGGCTCACGCGTGTAATTCCAGCACTTTGGGAGGCCGAGGCAGGTGGATCACCTGAGGTCAGGAGTTCAAAACCAGCCTGACTAACATAGCAAAACCCCGTCTCTACTAAAAACACAAAATTAGCTGGGTGTGATGGTGTGGCTCTGTAATCCCATCTACTCAGGAGGATGAGGCAGGACCATCGCTTGAATCCAGGAGGCAGAGATTGCAGTGAGCCAGGATTGTGCCACTGCGCACCAGCCTGGGTGACAAAGCAAGACAGTCTCAA
>NW_016107357.1:17081458-17093264 GCF_001604975.1 Cebus imitator | reverse complement strand
AAAAAAAAAAAAAAAAAGGAAAAACAACCCATGGAGTATTTTTTTACCCTGTTTTCACCCTCTGTGCCTCAACCCCTGCGTGAGGATGGACAGTTCTGCAGGTCGCCAGTTTCCTTTACCTCACTCGCTAGCCTCTCATATTCTTCCATCAGCCTCTCATTCTCTTGATTCACAGCAAGAACCTTACATATCCTGTTAGCCGCTGTCTCGGCCTGTAAAACACAATAGGTAAACAGGACGGCTCCGTCGACGGGAATGTACACACACAGCACGGAACGACGTGGAGGATGAGGAGGACGAGGGGGGTGGCGTGCTGTAGACGGTGCAGAGTCTGGGTTAGGTTGTGGTAAGACTGAGGGCATGGCTTTTGCATTCTATAAATCATTTCACACCTTCGTCACAGTTTTCACACAGACTTACACGGCAGGCTGATTAGACTGTAGGGAATAATGGGGAGAGAGCATTAGTCTCAAACACAAACTTGGTAAACATCCAGCAAGTTAGTCACAGAAATATATGGGTCCAGGAAACCAAGATCTTGGGTCCCTCAGTGTCCACCTGAACTCTCCACTGATCTCATGACGATGGGATGGAAACGCCCTGAGTAACATTAGCCTTTGGAAATCAAGGCAAAAATGACTGGGTCATAAAAATACAGATATGCCATTGCACTTGAATTCACTGAAGACCTCATCTCCTGATCTCCTGATAAGAATATGCAGAACTTTCTGGGGAGGGGATGCTTCCACAGAGCTGAGCTTGCTTTAAGATTTTGTTGGCAAGTATTTCAAACAAATTTCAATAACTTGATATTCAAGCCCAAACTAAATACTTAAATGTTTTCTTTATTGCAAATATGATGCCTTTGACCTGAGGTACAGAGCTGTCTTCTAGAACTGGATTTGTATCGCAAAACTTTACTACTCATAACGGAAAAAGATCTCTAAAGCAACAGCAGGTGTTTCTGTACAGGGAAGTTTAAACGTGTTTGTGGATGGGAAACTCTCCACTCTCCTGGCCTCGACGCCATGCTTCCTTTTGTCTGTTACAGTTGCCATGTTCCTTGACTAAAATTATATAATGCTTTACCCTCTCTTACTATAAGGACAAATTATGGATATGGCAGAGCCCTGATGAAAGATCTATCCAAACAAGACAACTTATATGTATAAAATTAAAGCATATAATCTACATTTACTGTTAGTTTGTTTTGATAAGGAATTCCTAGCTAAAAAAAAAAAAAAAAGATTTTGTCTAACTGACATGAGAAGTCATTGAAGTAATACACAATTCTCTATCACCCTTTGTGGAAAGGAACGTGGGGCAGGAGTGGCAAAGTGCCTTGAGCCACAACGGTATGATGGAACCAGAGGGAATTGCCTATCCAGGCTTCTGGGCTCACAGCCTGTTCCAAGGCCTTTCCTCCAGAGCCCTAACCAGACTGTTAGCGTCACTTCCTAGTGATGGGCTTTCACTGAAACACTGCATCCTCAGCCCACTCCAGCTTATCAGGATCCTCCAAGGAGAGGCAGAAACAGAAGCAGGTGAATATGCAGAAAGCTGAGAGCCGTTCTTCCTCAGTGTCCCTCAGGTGGTTTGTCTTGAGAAATGTAAATATTTTTGAGGTTCCGACTCTGTTATCCCTTTCACTATTTCACTTAAAATAAGATGAGTCTTGAAAGATATTAGAACAAATCACAGAACTGTGAAGGCAATTTCTAAGCAGAGAACAAGGCTGAATTGGAAAGGCATTCATTTCTCCTTGCCGCATTTCCCCTTTTCCACTCAATGCATGTGACTCCAATTTCATGGCATCTGTTTTTTTTTTTTTTTTCCCCTAAAGCGCTAATACTTTCCACAACTCACTAATGAAATAAAGGAAATGTATTAAAAGAAAAACACAGAAAAACATTTCAGGAACTGCCTAAAGTTAAGGCTGTTAAAAAAACGTTTTCACAGTTTAGAACTTGCCAAATTAGGTTATTAGAAAACACTCAGAAAGATTCCAAGGTCAGATGTGAAGCGCACAAACACACACTCAAGTATGCACACACAACTACAACCAACAGAGAGAGAGCAACGCAACAGCCCGGACGGACAAGCGTTGAGTACCTGCTCCGCGCCCGCAAAAGCGTGGTAGAAGCAAGAGACGTACGTCATGATGGCTCTTTCATCGGGTTTGGGGGTGTTCACGATGTCTGAAGGGGGAGAAAATAACACAGGACACGCACACACACACGCACACACACAGACGAAGGGGGGAAACCGGGGAGAACAGAGGGAAGAACAAATTGGTTTACGTGGACCCATTTTCTGCGTCTCAGGGGCCCGTGGTCCTGAACCTCAGGAAGGCGGTACGGTAACGAAATGATTCGTGAACACGGTGGTTTGAGCCAGCATGTTTTTAAAGGATGGAACTGAGGGTTTGTTTTCTCCCCCACCCCTTGATGGGCCTTGAAAGGGGCATTCGATGCATTCACGTGGAAACCCGGTGCGTGGCGGATCAGAGCTTGTTACCCCTTCCTCGGGACTCTGGTCCTCCGACCACAGCAGGGCACCCAGCCCCTTTGCTCCGAGGAACACAGGTCACTTTGTGAGACGCAGGGAATATTCACGGGGCTGCACTGGGCTGTCTGTCTTCCCACGTCCCCTTCCCCACCCTCGCCACTGTTGGGGATTCCTCCTCTGCAAAGTGCCTTGTGTGAGGATGAAATTCACCGGAGAGGGCAACACTTTCAATCGCTTCTGTAACTTACCATGACGCTTACAGAAATCACCAAGAGCAACCAAATATCTGAAGAGAAGGGTCTAGTGGCTTGTGCTGATTATGACTCTCGCTACTATTTCTACTAGTTGCTGAAACAGTCAATAGGAAGACAGAAAACAGAACCATGAAAACCTACATCCTTTCTCCCTCCATCTTGGCAACACCATTTTTTCGTAAGTTTGTTCATGAACTTGGGTCAGTCAATGGGTCAGTGTGAAGTTAAAAAGACAACCTGGTAATTCCTTATGGTGAAACCTAGTCACTGGGTTTGCAGAGACTATGAACAGAAAGGATGTGGGGTTGTGTAACTATGGAGTCTTCCGGAAAACAAACATGAACGGCATAGCACTGCATGAACAGAAAGTCAGTTTCAAAGAAAGCTAGACTAAAAAAGACAAACAGCTGCCTCCTCAGAACCAGACGGTCTCCTCACTCTGAGGAGGGGGGGGGGAAAAAGAGGAAAACGGTTGAAAAAAAATTAAGACACAGAAGGTGAAGGGTGAGCAGTGACTCATGGTTTACATCCTCACCTTCTGTGCACCAGCAAAAGCATGATAGTAACAGGAAACATAAGTCATTATGGCTCTTTCATCGGGTCTGGCAGTGTATACTAAATCTGTGTGGAGAAAAGAAGGTTAGCTGCGTAGATGGTCTAACACAGCAGGCTTCTGCTAAGTGCTTCCTCGGAGATGTTGGAATCATGAGTCTTCCCCCCTCACCCCCACACACTTAAGCTGTTAAAATTTTGGCTCACATCAAAGAAGTCACACCCACAAAGTGATTCTCTGTGAACTTTTCAGAATAGTCAAGGGAAATAAAGGAATTGCCAAAGAGAATGGCAAGGCTAACCCAGACAAACATGTACGGCATACCACTGCATGAACAGAAAGTCAGTTTCGAAGAAAGCTACACTGAAAAAGACAAACAACTGTCTCCACCAAATCAGACGGTATCCTTGCTCTGAGGCGGGGAAAGAAGAGCCCTAACCTAGCAAGGAAGCCACATCCATGGACAGAGTTAGGCCTTGGGAATGCAACAAAGCACACACACCAGCTCACTCTGCTGGACTTACTATTACTATGTCCACAGATGGGCCAGCGCTCAACAAGATCCCTTCTGCAGGCTCACATGGGACAAGGGTACCCACAGATCTAAACCCAGTCTGCACCTCAAACGAGGATTTGGGGAGGGAAATAGAGAAACAATTTTTACAGCCTTTTAAAAGCACAGTAGGTTAAGTGTAGGAAGAGTTTCACCAGTTTTGGCTACAAGTAACAGTTCATGGGTGTGGGCCAATGAGCCACCTGAAAATCCCCACTTGAGTTCAGGGGACAACACAAACGACAGAAATTAAGGTCCATGGCAGCAGGTGGGAAGGCAAGGATTTACCAAAAGGGACTCATGATCAGAGGAGATGTGGACCTGACATTACCATAAAAGAGCAGCAGAAATTTTAGAATGCTGATAGAATGCTGTGGTGATGGGGAGTCCAAATGCAGGCTACGAACGTACAACAGGGAACGCGTGGGCTAAATCTATTCCGCAGCGATGCCACCGCTCGCTTTACACGCAAGGTGGCCAAGTTCAGAACTGTTTGCCGGAAGATTCTTTTGAGCAATTATTCCACAAAGTTAGTAACATAGTGTGTGAGCATTCTCCTGAACCATTAAAAGGGAAAGACGAAGAAAAGTATGGAAAAGTAGGAGGAGGAAATGAACACGGTGCTAACACACCCCCTCTGGCTGGAAGGACAGGCAGAATGGACATCTGGCTAGACCAGGACTCAGAGACGAAGGAAAACGGAAGAACTGAGGACAATAATTTTAGCAGCGCCAGAGTAACACTGATGGCGATCCTGCTGATAATTAGACATGAGTGCTGGAATATGAAACACCCCCAATTTAGGAATTGGGAGGCAGGAATAAACTAGAAAATTTATTAAATGTTGCCTGTTTTCTCCTCTCTTTAGTATCCTGGCTATTAACTCAGTGGGAAAACTCAAGATAGTTACTTATCATATGAAAAGGTCAAAAGAAAGATCATACAAATATCAGCTTCGCTTAGGACAGATGGACAAAGAGGAAAGGAAATTTCCTATGTTGCTACTTCAGTGTTTAATAGACTTTGTCCCTCTAAAGACTTTCAGAGAAACCATAAGTAGAATTCCAAATAATGCATTCAAGTGTTAACACCCAATGATACAGACGTTTGATTTAAAATGATTAAATTAATTAATGAGCAAAATTAGAGTTCTAATTGAAGGACTGCTGTTATGGGTTGAATTGCATTTCCCAAAAAGACACATTGAAGTCAACTGCCAGCACCCTGTGAATGTAACCTTATTTGGAAGTAGATCCTTGCAGATATAATCAAGTGAAGATGAGGTCATGCTGGAGCAGGATAGGCCCTTAATGCAACGTGACTGGTATCCTTGTAAGAAAATATTCACAGGTCAGGCACGGTGGCTCACACCTGTAATCCGATGCTGCAGCATGTGGATCACCTGAGGTCAGGAGTTCGAGACCAACCTGACCAACATGGTGAAACCCTGTCTCTACCAAAAGAAACAAAAATTAGCCGGGCATGGTGGTGCATGCCTGTAAGCCCAGTTACTCAGGAGGCTAAGGCAGGAGAATCTCTTGAGCCCAGGAGACAAGAGGTTGCAGTGAGTCAAGATCGTGCCACTGCACTCCAGCCTGGGTGACAGAGTGAGACTCCGTCTCAAAAAAGAAAAAAAGAAAAGAAAAGAAAATATTCACAGAAGGGGAAAGGCCTCTTCAAGACAGAGGCAGAGACTGGACTGATGCTGCCACAATCCAAAGAATGTCCGGGGCTTCTACAAGGTGGAAGAGGCAAGGAAGAACGCTCCCCCAGAGGTACAAGGTATTGCCTACTCCTTGATTTCAGACACAGCCTCGAGAGCTGTGAGAGGAGTTTCTACCGTGTTGTTAGGCTGCCTAGTTTACAGTAAGTTGTTACAAAGGCCATAATACAATTACCAAAAGCAAGGAGGGACGGAAGATTGACAACTGACTATAATCAATTTCCTTAGTTTTTCCCAACAATGCTAATTAGTGGAAGTAATGGACCATTAGGGAATAATAATATTTACAATAAACAAATATATAAATATAAGCTTCTTGAGGGCAGAGTGTACATCTCATCAGCTCCTGCAGTACCCAGCAGAGGGTCCTGTTCACAGTAAGTGCTCAGTAAATGTCTGTTGAGTGGTAAATAAATCATGAATAAATAAAATGAATGAATGGTGCCCATATATCTGTGCTTTCAATGGTCTGCTGTAGGTACAGCTCACACGAACTCACCATATAAAAGGGGTAAGAAAGTATTTGAAACAAGTCCCCCGGATGAGTGATGGTGAAGTACAAAATATAGAGAAATTGCTTCAGCTCTAATGAAATTAAATTTAGATGAATTAAAAACAATATGTGAAAGTCTGGATGGTACACTGATGGTTGAATGCTCCATATTCTGTATTTCAGTTCTATAACTTCTGGCTGGAAGGAAGGAATTATTTCCTCTTAAGTATGTCACAAAGGCATTTATTTGCTACACTTGTCTCTATGTGGTTAGGGAGAAAACATTATGTTGATAAAAAAAATAAATACAGGAAATTTTTTTTTTAATTATAAATAAAAGCATTTTGTTTCTTAGCTGAAGCTGAACTTTTTACCAAATTCTTTTGCTGTAATTTTGCTGGCTTGTTTGACGATACAATTGGTTTTTTAAATTTATGAAGAAGCTACACATGAAAATCTCTACTACTCATGTGGCCAGTGATGGAGATTTGTTAGGGATCCACAGCACTTCGGATACAACTTAGCTATAAAATTTCTAAGGTCCCAGTGTACAGCTGTAACATCTGTAGTCTTCAAATTTTCTATAACTCAGCAAACAATTTTCATCTCACCTTCAGCATCCAACATTTTAGGAATATCCAGGTGCTTCTCAGCGATTTCCATGGCCAGGTTAATATTTCCTATGGGGTCATCCTATAAGGAAATCAAGACAATCAGATTTTTAAAATATATTTTGAAACAGGACTTAGGAAGAATGGTTTTTACATATCTCAGTCTAGGCCGGACACCTTCCCACCCACACACAGTCATACCAGTATAACTTTCTTTTTCACCTTTTCCCAATCACTTCAAACATTTAGAGAAACATCAAAAATTATAGAAACCACACAATCCATGCACATTCCAACCATAAAGTGTGAACAAAGGGTTTAAGAAAATAAATGCATTGACAACAGAGGACACGCTGAATACATCAGAACTGGTCTTCAAGCCTGTAAATAACAACATTTACATCATTCTAAATCATGAAACATGCATTTTCTAGATTTGGAGGGGGATCTTGGAGAACCAACACCCTAATTTTAAATCTGGGAAAGCTGAGGGTTAAAGAGATGAAAGAAGAATGTGGCTAGCTGAAGCAAGAAGCAAGAAGAAATGACATGTGGAAGCAAGAAGAAATGACAAAACCTTAAAATCATTAAGTGAATTCATGAAAAAAAATTTTGTTCTTCAGATTACATTTACCTTCCACTGTAAAAACTAGTTAAATATATGTAAGATAGCAAAATAAACTTAACCAGAGGTATATAATTAAAATAGTGAAAACAAAGAAGATGCAACATTTCTTATTATGATCCACTAGAGAAATTAACTATTAAGAATTTAAAAAAAGAGATGGAGGTAAGATAGAAAAATCAAAATGAAATGTAGTATTAACCTGGGGATAACTTTAATGAATTTTAATAAAAAAACCATTTCAATATCTTATAGAAACTGCAATGTTTTCCAATGAGCACAATCATTTTTATACAGTGAAACACTGAAAAACTGCAGGTTTCAAACATATTCACAGTGCTCAATGAAGAAACCAAAGTTAGCTTTCTGGCCTCACAGAGTATACAGCGATTTCAGTTAAAGAAAACAAAGTTTTTAACTAAAGGTTGTTTTAACAAAGCGCTATCACCATTTGACTGAAAGCAGTCATGTCATCAAGTGAATCTCACGTGCATATTTGATGCAAATGTTCAGAAAGCCAAATAGCTGAGTAAAAGTTTTACTTTTTCAAAAACCAGAGGATTTCAGCATTGAAACCACAGAGTGATGAATCTGAGCCTTTGTGAAAGCTATCTCAGAGTATGATTTAAATGACAAAATGTGCCAATTAAGTATTTATTTCCTAACTCAGCTATTGGCCGGGTGACCTCCAATAGATTACTAACTTCTCACTTTCTTCATCTGTGAAACTGGGATAATAACAGCACCTCGTTTATAGGGTTACTGTGCATTGTGAAGATTAAATGTGCATGTGGGGCTTTATATATATGCATATATGTGTGTGTGAATCCACGTGTATGTTTCTTTGTTTATAACAGTGCCTGCTCTGGCACTATATAAATATTAGTTGCTATTGTATTACCATTTTTCTACTTTCTTAGATCATCAGTTACTACAGGTCTATTGACATTTTGTAATGCAAACTGACCATAATAAACTGCTAATGAAACTAGGTCTATCCAGTACAATCCCCTCATTTTGCAAATGAGATTAAGATTAATTGAAAAGAAATGTACGCTGTCTATATGCTTGAAACATTTCAAAGTAATTCAGGGGATAAGAAAATACATCCATTGAAAAGCTGGGAAAAAGCTCTGTTTTCATGGGCTACCTTAAAATACATCAGTCTTAACCTTTAGGATGCAAGTAAACTCTTCACATGCTACCTTGTAGGCTATGGAGACAGGCGGGGGCAGGAGGTGAGGAAGAGAGAACTAAAGAGGAGGTGGAAACCAGGTCACTCTTCTTACGACCATCCATGCCACACGAGCGAGGTCAGCATGCAACAGGGCTGGAGCCCACACCCAAACACAGCAACAGCACGTGAACGGTGAGCTCAGCACACCAGCACCCAGGAGGAAACATGCAGGGGCTGCGGAAATGTGTAGTGCGGGGAGCCTTGCTTTTACCCTTAGGTCTTTAAACACCATTATTTCTCAGGCAGCACAGAGCAGCCCCAAGATTCAGAAGGGACATTGATTTCTTTTTCCATCATGGGTTACATCTCAAAACTACTTTTTTGTTTTGGAGTCGGTGTGTCACTCTGCGGCCCAGGCTGGAGTGCAGTGTGGTGGGGGTGGATCGCACTCCACTGCAGCCTCAAACTCCTGGGCTCAAGCGAGTCTCCTGCCTCAGCTTCCCAAAGTGCTGGGACTACAGGTGTGAGCCATCACACCCAGCTTCAAAACTACTTTTAAAGAAAGAATCTGAATACTAACCTGGGACCTAAACACACAGAACCTTTCCCTTAAAGGGAGAATTGCAGTTTTCTAAGTTAAATTTTCTGAAATAAAGTAAAACTAAAAAAAAAAAAAAAAAAAAAAAAAAAAAAAAAAAAAAAAAAAAAGCCTGCCCCAAAAACTTCTTTTACAAGGCTACAAATAATATTTTCTATCAATAACAAGAGAGTTACGAAGTAGCCCTTGTGTGATAGACAAGTTAATCAATTCTGCAACTAAATACTCCAGAAAACGTCAAGGGAACTTGACTTTAAAAAAGGCATGGACTATCTGAACCTTTCTTCCCTTAAAAACATAGGCTTCACTTCTCATATTTAGAATCCAGGAATGTAAAATCTCTAATATATAGAAAGCCTTCATAGTAAATCAAGCCAAATCAACAAACATATTTTGATATGGGCAAAAAGGGATGACTTAACCTTAGGTCTCGTCCTCCCTAATTTTAAGAGGTAAGTGTTTTCCTGGCTACCCTTCATATTTGCATCATGGGAAAGGCTAGCCGGGAGAATATGCTTTTTCCTGGTGGCCATTTCTGCAGCTGGCCCTGGGGTTTGTGATAGGCTAGTGCTGATGTGCTCATTTGCAGGACATGCCGAGATGCGTGGCTGGGGACACTGCATGCCGGGCCACCCAGAATAACCTTGTTAAGCTTCGAGTAGTCAATGAGGTCGGGCCGGTGTCGGTGGATGAGGGCACAGAGTCCAAGGCCATCTTTCCAGCTTCACCACCATCAAGAAGAACAGGAACACGTGTTAGCGGAGAGAAAGCAGCAGCCAGCGTCTGCACTTGGTCAGATGTTGGCCTTCCTTCTGTCTGACTTACCGCACGGAAGACCCCACGTACCTTCCTCTTTACCCCGCCCAGTCAGCTTGAACACTCACCTTCTTCCCAGGGTCCACTGTACTGGCCTCCTTTCTGCTTCCTCACCTGAGACTTGCCCTGTGTCCTGCCCCGGTCTGGTCCATGCTGGCACAGGCAGTGACAGGAAGGGAGATGCCTCTACTGCTGTCCCTGCCCTGTCAGTCCCTCGGTCTCCTGTCTCTCCTCCAAGTCTCCATTCTGGCCCTTACCCCAGAGTCTGCCCAATAAACATACACAAGGATGTCTACCCTGAAAATGTCCAGAACACGCCTCCTCTGAAAGTTCTTGAGATGCTTCAAAAGCCTCCCAGATACTCCTCTGTCTTTCTTTATAAACTTCTTTTTTTTTTTTTCTTTAAGGCAAAGTCGTGTAGATGAAGGAGGACATGCAATTAGCAGGGCAGATGTTTATTTCTGGTCTGTTTCCCCATAGACACCAGCTCTAAATGCCCCATAGACAAGACCAGGCCAGAGCTTTCAGGTGACAGCAGGTTCAGTGAGAGCGGAGTGTGGGAGCTCTGTTCCTTAAAGGGTCTGGGGTAGAAGGAGACCTCTGTGAGGATCAGTGCCACAGTGCTGAAGTAATCGGGCCCACTGGGAGCCAGAAAAAGAAAAGCAAGTTGAGTGAATGCAGGTCTGGGCACTCTGACTTTGACACCTGCAGAAAGTCCCAGCCCTTGACAGCTCCTCTCATCTGCCAAACCGCACGTTGTAGAGACAAAGAAGGCTTCTCTTCCCCTTTGGCCTCCCAAGGCCTGATGCAGTAGACATTCTGAGACTATTTCTTTAACTAGAAGAACTTCCCCAGTTTTTCACCATGGTTCATCCTCATCTTTCCTTTTTCTGATTAGCAGTGGCCAATAGTGGGCCTGTTTACATTCATGGGTAACCTAGCAACCAAAGGTGAAACTATAACCAACTCTTTTACTTCAACATAATAATGACCAATCTACGCGAGAAAGACTGAAGCAAGTGACAGAATCATGCTCTGCTCTTACGCCGAGATTTCATTCATCTCATTTCCTACAATTTTTCAAAGATAATTTTTCTACGTCGTTCGAATTTCAGCAGACCAAAGCTGATGGGGGAAGGGTCTTTCTATTTCCTACAGGCTGAGAAGTCACTAGTGGCGGGTATGTAGACTCTGCCAGGGCCTCCCTCCTCCCTGAGAAACAACAGCCATTCCTGCTGCCCTTCCCCAATACCAGGGTGAAGGCTAAAGTAAGATGCATGCTTACAACCCCAAATTCAGGAGAATCCTTCTGGCACTGCAGCACCACGCACCTACAAATACAGTCCTGCTTTACCAGCATGCTAAGGCTTAATTCAAAGTTTTCCTTTGGGAGACTTTAAGCATCAAGAATTCTACAGCCTGAGTTCTCCTCCATACATAAAAGTCTTCTTAGGTGAGAGGAAAACACGGGTGTGCACAAACACTGTTCTCTATGCTACCCCCGGATGCCACTGAGAATACAGGACCGGGGCCCTGGGTGCTCACCTAGTATGGAAGTTCTGAATGTTCACATTTCTATAAGGAGCGGTTTTCCTCTGACACCACAGCAGCAGGCCTTCTTTGGCAGACGTTTCTGGAATGACAGTCAAGAAAAAGTGTCCACGGGGAAATGCTGCTTGGTTCACCCAATACCTAGTCACTTTCGAAACACACCTCTCAGGGGGTGGATCACCAAGTACATCATCTCTTCTTACAGCCTCTGTCAGCACATGGGAGCCAGGGCCCTGATCTTGGTGACGAACTTCAAAAGGACAATGCAGGAGCAATCACAGCTCCAACATAAAAAGACACTAAAACCAGACTTCAGGGTGGTTGGTGATTTACCCCTTTTTTAA
>NW_016107357.1:17037614-17081398 GCF_001604975.1 Cebus imitator | reverse complement strand
TGAGGCAGAGTCTTCTCTGTCACCCAGGCTGGAGTGCAGTGGTGTGATCTTGGCTCATTACAGCCTCTGCCTCTGGGATTCAAGAGATTCTCCTGCCTCAGCCTCCTGAGAGGCTGGGACTACAGGTGCCATTACCATGCCTGGCTAATTTTTGCACTTTTTGTAGAGACAGGATTTCGCCACTTTGGTCAGGCTGGTCCAACTCCTGACCTCAGGTGATCCTCCTGCCTCAGCCTCCCAAAGTAAAGGGATTACAGGCATGAGCCACTGTGCCTGGCTGAAAATAAATTTTTAAAAACTGTGTACCCCATCATGTGCGGTGACACTGGGGACAACTATTATTCAGGACCAGAGACTCAGGGTCCAATATGAAAAGGAGGGCTGTGGATGCTGACGGACCTTTCCCCGCCTCTTTGCTGGCTGCATCCTTAAAGTACTAGCAAAGCTTGATACTGAGCACAGCCTCTAACTGAAGTGAGTCTTACAGGACAATCGGATCCTCTGTATTCACTTCAAGTTTGCTGCACAGAATCCTGAAAATACACAAACATAAATAGTCTACAGTGTAACTCCCACGGAAAAATAAAATGTGTATAGTTGATGACAACTCATCTACCATTCATCCAGTTTGTAATTCATACTCTTAGGTAAATGGAATTCACAGAGGCTACCACATCTCAAATGTATTCCCTTACCCAGTGATTTTACAATATTTGAAGAGTTTTATTGGTAAATTTCAAGTATGGCCAATTGACTTCTGACCAAAAAAAAAAAAAAAAAAAAAAAAACCAGCACCATCTGTGATGACCATAAAAATGTGCTGCTCAGACATCCCACGGCTGCAGCTGGGCACATGGGGCAAGCAACTGTCAGGCCAGCTGCAGCCCTCTGAGTGCACCACACCCCTGCATTCCCACTGAGGCCACAGTTCCCCAGGGCCACTCAGCCGAGGACTGGGCGGGGATGACGGGGCGTGAGCAGTAGAGCTGAGACATCCCTGTGCAACGTGAGACTCTTCTCAATGCAGCTTAGGATTAAAGACTCCATCAGCATGGCAGAATTTACCTCAGAACTGTACTGCAGTCTGAGACTTTCTTCCCCAAGTCTCTTTCCCTCCTCTTCTCGGCCCAGGTGTCAGCCAGGAGCTCTGGTCTGAAGGCTCCTCAGGCATCTCCTCCTCCCTCCCCTTCAACCTGCACAGGCATTTTCCCCAAGAAATCTCTTGCACGTCTGGTATGGGCTCAAAGTTGGTGTCTTCCAGCCCATCACCAAATTCACATGTTGAAGCCCTAAACCTTAACGTGCCTGTATTTGGAAATGGGGCCTTCGGGAGGCGCTTAGGGTTAGATGAGGTCACGAGGTTGGGGTCCTCATGATTGGATTAGTGCCCTCATCAGAAGAGACATCGAGGAGCCTGCTCACTGGCAGATTCTCCCCCACCCCCACCCACCATGTGCAGTACAGCAAGGCAGCAGCCATCTGCGAGCCAGGAAGAGGGTCCTCCCAGAACCAGACCATGCTGGCACTCTGATTTTGGTCTTCCAGCCTCAAGAACTGTAAGAAAATAAAGGTCTGCTGTTTAAGCCACCCATGCTATGGTATGTTTTTATAAACGCCTGGAAAGACTACAACAATTTCTAGTAAGTCTTGGCACCAGCTTCCTGGAGGACCCAAACCGACACACATCCAAACAGCTCCTCAGAGCCGCTTACCTAACTTAGGATTCTGCTTATATTTAGATGCTAACAATTTGGAAAGTCCCTAAAGCACGTGGACTCATAACTAACACGGGGCCTTCCATCTTAGGAAGGGGTGGAAGCTGATTTTTTTCACATCAAAATAACTATTCTGTAATTATTTATCTAAATTGTCCTTAGTTCATACTTTCTTGGACCTCTAACCTAGATAAAATACACATACCCCTAAAGTTCCATGTGCTATAACTTGAATGACTCCTGTTCATGTCTCTAAACTAGCAAGTGCCGAAAATAAACTGAAACTATTCTTTTTTCTTTTTTCCACCAGCTCTGCGCCTTCAGTGTAGTGAACTAAAACTATTAAGACTTCATTAAAATGTGAATTGATACAGATGATGAAATCGGGAACTCCACATCCAGTTGTTCTGCGTCTTTGCAGTCCCAACCAATGTAATTAACAAGAAAAAGTACATCAGGACAAAATAATGGGATGTATTTAATAAAGTTTAAATGAAACTTACCAGGTTAGAAGAGTAAACAAAGGTACAGTATATCTACAAAATCTTAATATTGCTACTGAAGTGTAGATTTACAAGTCACAGTGTTTCACTTAGTTTGTGTCTGAATATGAGTGAGCTCTCTTGGGCCATGAATGTCGAGCAAGGCTTTTTCCTTATTTAATTGGTTTCTACAGTCAAAGCTGACCCTCCTCCAACCCCAAATCCATGTTTAGGCTTTCAGCAAAAGGTTAACAAGCTTGTGCAAATTACATACATTACTGGAAAACCTACTCCCACAAGGTGTATGGGAAAGTGGAAATGCGGGCATTTGGCACAGAGAGGTCTACACATAAAACCCTGATCATGGGCGTTAAAAGCTTGTTACAGATTGGCAGTGACATCTGTCATTCTATCATGAAAAATTGTATGACACCCCAAGAAGCCCCATCACCTACTTACATCTATCTGGACTGCCTTCACCAACAGATATATTAATCTCTCATTTTCTGTCTTGGAAGAGGCTCTTCACTTTGTTGAAGGAAACTCACTCCTCAAAGAATTTTTTTCTAATAACAATGACTTTTTCTACATACTGCACATCATTAAAACAGATAAAGATGATCTTTCTAAAGACTCCAGAAATTAAATGAGGTTATTAAAAAATTGCTCCATAAAAAGAAAGCAAACAAAAATGTAAGTCAGCAAACTAACAGTATCTACTGTGTTGGACACTGCAGAACCATCTGCTTGAAGAGATTTAGATACTTTGCTAATAAAATTACAGGTTTTTAATGTTTAATTTCTTAGTCTTGTGAAGAGCAGATTAACATAGCCTTTTATTGCAAAATTTTACAAAATATCGTGATTTAGTTATCTTGCTTTGGGCGTGTTAATAATAATTTTGGGAAAAACTCTAATGAATAATACCATTCATAACTACACTTGAAATATATTTAAGTTTTAAATTCACATTATTCCTAATTTAAAATCTGTAACCTAATCAGAAACAACTTGAGGACCATTTCACCTCTGTAATATTTGTGGAAAAAGGATTTGCTAGACCAGCAATAGTGTGAGCAAGATTTCTAAAAATAGTATTTATTTAAAGTGAGTTCGATAGTTTAAATATTTAAATTTAGAAATATATAAAAACTGATACAATTATTACAACTTACAAGTATTTAATAAAGCAGGAATTTTAGGAAGCATCTGATTTTTTATTAGTATAAAGAAGGTACTGTAACAGAACTATACTGTGCAAAAGTTTTCAAAGTCAGATTATTTATTCATTCAAGCTGGCTGTCATTCCTGAGCCTGAATCATTGAGGTTTTAATGCCATTAGATTTTAGTTTGATTTTTAGATGACATAAATGGGTCTCCGGTGCCAGAAGGGAATCGTTGAAGTGAATCTGAAGCTCCATAAGGCAAACACTGCAGGCTTCATGTCAGCTGGTACAAGTAGGCAAAGTGTTGTTTCTTAATGTTTATTGGTTGAGGAGTGCCTAAAATCACTTAAAAAGACCAGAGTCAGAGGCTACTCTGGCCTGGGCAGAATTATAAATAACATCTCCACCCCTTACCACTCAGGTACCTGGTTACCTATGTGGTTACAGAGTCAGGGAGGCAGAATAGTTGGGCAATGCAGACAGCCCTTTTGAGGGCTAAACAGGCAAAGTTCTAAATTTAAGAATGTCAATCTGACACTTTTCAACAGTGCTGAATTCATCAAAATATTTGGGAGTATAGTGGGTGTAAAGGACTAAAGATTTTTATCTTCAGTGGCAATGCCAAGGATTAAGATTCTATGATAATGATGAAAGAGCAGTTAGGCCAAAAGTACAGTGACAATAGAGATCTTGTTTAAAAAGAAGAAAAGAAGAGAAAAAGAGAGGGAGAGAAGGAGGGAGGAAGAAAACGAAGGAAATGGCAAACGAACTTGGGTTGCAACAGATTCTTTTCTTATACGTGGGGGAAAAAGTGTTTCAGTTGTAAGACTAAAGAACTCTGCTGTAGCTGCAAATTTACTAGTATAATAAGCAATCAAGAAGCTCAATAAATGCTCATTTTAAAAAGCGACTTCTGTTCTGAACATGTGCTCATTTTTGCAGACCGATTCCACCCCCCATGAATGGAACAGTGCTGCTAGAGTCTTTTCCTGTACACATAAAAAATGTATAAGAACCCAACTTACATGTCTCTCATTCAATCACGTAAGTGACTGTTGCGACTTTCAAATACCTTGTTCAAATTTTAATTCGCAAGCGCAATTCACAAATTATACAATTAAACTTTTAATCATGTCTTTTACCTTCAACCGAAATATCCTGAATAGCAAAGCGAAGGATGATGGTCCAGATCATACCCAGGGTCATTTTCACATTGCCATCAACAATTTCTGCAGGTAAGAAAACAACAAATTAATGTAACGACAGCATAGCTGGTACATAACTTTTCTCCTATATATAAATTTTGACTTAAAAGCTATTGGAAAATGTGCATATGGAAAGACCAGTTTATGTTTTTATAAGCATCACAGTGTGTCTGGTTATAAATACGGTATTCATAACCAAATGTCTCTAGTTTAAATGAATTCTGAGTTAATAATAAGCACAAATCTTGCATATGTATTATCACTGAAAACCACCCAGGAGTTTCCAAAGTTTTAAGATGAGACAAGCTATGGTTTTTTATTTTGTTTTGTTTTTTATTTTTTTGAGACGGAGTCTCACTCTGTCACCTAGGTTGGAGTGATACAGTAGCACGACCTTGACTCACTGCAACCTCTGCCGCCCGGTTCCACGTGATTCTCCTGCCTCAGCCTCCTGAGTAGCTGGGACTACAGGGATTATAGGCATGCACCACCACACCCAGCTAATTTTTTGTAAATTTGGTAGAGATGGAGTTTCACCATGTTCGCCAGGCTGGTCTTGAACTCCTGACCTCAGGTCGTCTGCCTGCCTCGGCCTCCCAAAGTGCTGGGGTTACAAGCATGAGCCACCATGCCCAGCCATGAGCTGAGGTTTTAGATAATCAAATAAAGAGAACACAGTCTCATCTTTACTCTGACCTTCTTCACAGTATTCCACAGCTGGCAAGTAGCAGGGCTCAGTTGTGAATACGGAGATGTGTGTGGTAATCTCAGCTCCTGCTAACCTCACCCAATTCCCAATCTCCCACAGGGAACAAAGAGGCCACTTCCTTCCTATTAGTTCTTATTCAGAGTCACTGGGATGTATAAGTTCTTTCTCAGTCCTGTAAGTGTTCTGAAGATGACAGCATTATATTTAATTCTATGATTTACAAAGAACCTAGAGCTTGCTCTCCCACTCGTGGTACTATTTGTTCTCATCCGTATACACCCTGCACCCTAGGAGAGAGCCTGATACAAGGCAGGTACAGTGAATGGTGAGGGTTGCAGGGCACACCCGCGCGATGAGGTCAGCGTGGCAGACAGGACCACCCCACAGCACCTCTCACCTTCAGCCCCGATGGACACCAACTTCACCCCTTTGCTGGCTATGTAATCCAAAGCTTTGTTGACGTTAGCAATTTTGTGGAACCGCATTTTTCCTCGGTCAGGTTTGGGCAGCCTTTCCCCTGTTGGATGAAAAGACAATCATGCAGACATAGAGACAGGGGCCTCTTGATGCGGAATCAAGATGCCAAAACTCAAGAGTCCAGTTTTTCTTAACATGAAATGATTACATGACTATTTCTGATGTGTGCCTGGTCTCTCTAAATCACAGCAAAGAGGGAACACGAACCAAAAAACTTTCAGGATCAAATGGACCAGCAGGGAGCCATACTGTGAAGGACATATGCTTTTCAGATCTGCAGGGAGAGTCTGGTTTGGCCCACGATCCAACTTACAAATGAGTAAAAAGAGAAGCTGCTTAGAGAACCTGTAGTATTCAGAGCTGCCGGCTAACTGTTAGAGCAAGTCAGGATGGCCTAGTTAAAATCACAGACCGGCTGACAGGGCTTGTTCGACACCTGATTATGAAGATATATGGATCAGCGCAGCTCCGCCACACCCCTTCCCTGCCACACTTCTCCAGCAGTGACCCATTCTCTGGTCCAGAGTCTAAATCAGCCAAACGAAATTCAGGACAAATCATCACCCCACTGGGATTTTAGCTCGTATGTTCAGAGTTATGCCAACATGTACAATAGATTTTTGGATACGAGACGATTTCTGGAATACACTCTAGCTGAACTAAGAGTCAAGAGAGCAGCAGGGAGGGAGTCATGTGAAGTCAGTTTTTCTTCCTTATTTTGTTTCAAAGTAGGTGGTATAAACATTATTTTACTAAGTCCATTTTAAAGAGAATCCACTCCTTTTTTTAGAACAAAAAAATAACTCCAGGCAGACTGTTCTTTGGAAAGGTTTTCATTGGCAATCATACCATGTTCTTGGCCAGCCAAGTTCAAAGCGAACTTCTGATGCAGTCATCTTTAAATAGATACTTACCTGCTGATAACACATAAAAGCATAGGATTGGGGTATGTAGCACCAACCTGAGATGACCTCCAAAAGCAGCATGAGTTTAAGGCCATTCCTGAAGTCTTCTTCGATGTTCTCAATCTGGGTGCCGGCTTTCCTTAGGTGGGAGTTACACCAGGCAGTGAAGGTCTGCAAAGAAAACCAAACACGGATTTGGAAATCTTCCTCACAGACAACGCTTGACAACTTACACATTCTTGGGAATCTACAAGGCTGGGGCTGCTTGGGCTTCTAGAGGATGCAGAATTTGATGGAAAGAACAGGAAACCCAAAAGGACGATTTTAGTAAATTTTCCACTGTAGAGACAAAAACTCATTTATTGGATATTCCAACCTGAAAAATTTTTACCTTCAGTTTAAAAAGACATCACATTTATACCTGTATCTCCACCTTCTGAAAACCTTTGACTTCACAGAAAAGATAGATTAAATTAAGATGTGCTTATTTCTTGCTCACAAATATACAAAATATGCTTGCTTGCAGCAGGATAGATGAATAAATAATAGTGTTTTGTTTTGCTTTGGAGACAGGGTCTTGCTCTGTCATCCAGGCTGGAGTATGGTGGTATGATCTTGGCTCACTGCAGCCTTGACCTCCCAGGCTCAATGGATCCTCCTGCCTCAGCCTCTCAGCTAAGTAGCTGGGACTACAGTCATGCATCACCACACCCAGCTACTTTTTTTAAAGGTGTGGTCTTGCTATGTTGCCCACACTGGTGTTGAAATCTTAGATTAGCCTCAAACTCCTAGACTCAAGCAATCCTCTTGTCTCAGCCTTCCAAAGTACTGGGATTACAGGCAAGAGCCACCCTGCCCAGTACAAATAATGTTTAAAGAATGTTCAAAGGCTGGGTGTGGTGGCTCATGTCCATAATCCCAGCACCTTGGGAGACTAAGGCAGGCAGATCCCTTGAGGTCAGGAGTTTGAGACCAGCCTGGCCAACATGGCAAAACCCCATCTCTACTAAAAATACAAAAATCAGCCAGGTGTGGTGGTGTGTGCCTGTAGTCCCAGCTACTCAGGAGGCTGAGGCAGGAGAATCACTTGAACCCAGGAGGCGGAGGTTGCAGTGAGCCAAGATCACACCACTGCACTCCAGCCTGGGTGACCGAGTGAGACTCTGTCTCATAAAAAAAAAAAAAAAAAGTTCAAAATGTCTTGCTTTAGAGGAGAGGGTGGGCGGTATTGTGTAGCAGAAAGAAGAGAGGAGGGACCCATAACCAGGAATAACCTACAACTAGTTTATCTTGAGTGAAAAACAATTTCAAGCTACTAATTAAATCAATTAAAGAAATTTGCAGTGTAGTCAATCATTGAAAAAATATTAACAATAGCCTCCTATAAGCATATTCCAAGCACTGGACTAGATTCTGGATTTCAAAGGTGACTATATTCAACCCTGCCTTTGGAAGGGATCACAGTCCAGTCATATTAACAAATTACTACGGGGAATCTTCAGCTAAAAATGGACCATATATTAGGTGACATCCAAAGTCATTCTGTTTATTTTTCAAGCTTCTTTTAACTTGGCTTCCACTTGTGCCCTATTTCCTGCCAAATCCAGATTAGAAATGTTTCTGGCAGCTGCTGGCTAAGCATGCAAACTGTCCCTTCGTCCCACAACAGCTGCTGGGCTTGAGAACAAAGTGCCTGGCACATCAAACTGGGAAGCAGGGTACACACAAACATTTGTGTTCCACATGAAAAAGTCAACCTATCAAAAACAGGTTGCTCCCTAGTCAGACTACGGAAAGACAAAGGTCCATAAAAGTCATTTTCCTGGGTAAAGAGGATTTTCAAATCTGACTAATAGTCCCTCCTTTCAAGAAACAGGTGACAGCATTTAATTCAAAGACCAAAAAAAAAAAAAAAAAAAAAAAAAAGGCAGTTTTTTTATTTACAGTAATAATTTTTACCCTGAGAGCCTAAACTAACAATTATTTCTAAGCTTTAGTCAGGTCTAAACAAAAAAGATACTCTAAGCGATACACTTTATTTATTTATTTAGACACGGAGTCTTGCTTGTTGCCCAGGCTGGAGTGTGGTGGTGCAATCTCCGCTCACTGCAACCTACGCCTCCTGCGTTGAGGTGGTTTTCCTGCCTGAGCCAACCTAGTAGCTGGGATTACAGGTGCCTGCTATCATACCTAGCTAATTTTGGTATTTTTAGTAGAGATGGGGTTTTGCCATGTTAGCCAGGCTGGTCTGGAACTCCTGACCTCATGGGATCTCCCTGCCTCAGTCTCTCAAAGCGCTGGGATTACAGGTGTGAGGTCCCATCCCCAGTCTTAAGCCATATACTTTAGATCTATATCCAGTTAATGTGGTAGCTCCTAGCTACACTTAAACTTAGACTAATTAAAATAAAATTTAAAAATGAGCTTCTCAGTTGCACAAGCCATCTTTCAAGTGATCAAAAGCCACATGTGGCTAGTAGAAGTGGATGGTGTATTGGATTGCAAATACACAACATTCCTATCATCGCAGAAAATTCTACTGGACAACACTATAGAAAATTAAGTTTTGTTTATTAAAGATAAGATTATAAGAATTCATTACTTATTTTTTAAAATATGAATTTTACGTATTTACTTTTTGAATGAGTAATACATTTCCTTAGTTCGAAATTCAAGTGGTACAAAAGGGTTTTTTAAAAAAAGTCATCCTCTCCCCTTTGTTCCCTGGCTACTCAGTGTCCTGGCCCATAAGGAATGAAGTTATCACTCTCTTGTATATCCCTTCAGTGGTATCTGTGTATACACAAACACACAGACACACATCTTTTTTTTTTTGGTCCCTTTAACACAAATCACAGGATACACATTGTTCTATACTTTGCTTGGCACAGTGGCTCATGCCTGCTATCCCAGCCCTTTGCGAGGCCAACGGGGGTGGATCACTTGAGGTCGGGAGTGCAAGACCAGCCTGACCAACATGGTGAAACCCTGTCTCTACTAAAAATACAAAACTAGCTGGATGTGGTGGCGCACACCTGTAATTCCAGCTACTTGGGAGGCTGAGGCAGGAGAATCACTTGAACCTGGGAGGTGGAGGCTGCAGTGAGCCCAGATCATGCCATTGCACTCCAGCCTGGGAAACAAGAGTGAAACTCCATCTCAAGAAACAAACAAACAAACAAATAAAACTCCATTATATATAACCTAGAGATCACTCCATATCAGTATAAAATTATTTGTTTTTATGGCTACATAGTATTCCACTGTACAATATACACCATACTTCATGTAACTAGCTCCCTATGGATGAACGTTTGGATTGTTTCCAGATAATTAAGTTCATACAGTAAAATACACCCCAAGCCCCATTTTCAGCAAGTAAAATTACTTTAAAGGAGTTTTTAAAACTGATAATAGTAAGACTAATCACATATCCAATTTTTTGGGAAAGGCACAAAAGAATTGTACGTTGTTAAAAAAAAATAGCAACTGATAAGAGAGAACATATAAAGATACAAACATTTACAGAGTTTTAAAAATTTAAATTCTACTTAAAAGTGGGCAAATATTGCTGGTACAAGTCACCATACCTCGTCTGTTATTTAAGTCTCTTCATAATACAAGTATCTGAAGCACTTCTGGATATATCCTTAAAAGCTGCTCACGAAATCCCAAGCTTCGTGATCCCCCACACCACGGAAAGTCTTTTGAAACTACCTGTTTTTGTTTTTTTGTAAAGAGATAAGAAGATCTCGCTCTGTAACCCAGGCTGGAGTACAGAGGTGCGATTATACCTCCCCGCAGCTTTGAATTCCTGGGCTCAAGCGATCTTCCCACCTCAGCCTCCCGAGTTGATACTGTCTCTTTATAGATAAAGATACAATGAAGGTAATTTACTATCAGTAATAACCCACTTGTTCAAGTCCAGAGAAGGTCAATGTATTTAGTTAATAAGCCTAATAAGTTTCCCTATCTGTAACGAATACTCCTATGAGTCGACAAAGATGGTGACTAACTTGAATGCAGAAAAAGGACTCTGTTCTGTGGTAACAGGTAATAAAGAGGCCAGTGCCCTCTGAAAAGGAATTTTAAGCTTTATTAGAATATTTCACTTTTATTCCTGTTTTAATTTCCATTGCCTAGAGAGACTGTTCCTACACATCTCCTAACACCCCTGTTTCTCTGAAAAGTCTATTAATCATGGAGAAGGTAAAAACAAGAGTAGCCACAAACCCCCGCATATTCGACCTGAGGACTTCTTTGTGAGCTTTCTTGTTTGTGCTGCAACACGCATCTTTAGGGTTCTTGAAAACGAAGCCTTGGAGAACTCCGGTGGCAATGAAAGTGGGTCCACATGATTTTGGAGGCAGGCTCCTTGCTTTAAAACAGGTTACCCAGCCATATGTCCTTTCTTAAGGGAAACGGTGCTTTACTGAATCAGACACAGACCACGGAGGAAAGAGGCCAACGTCTCCCCAACTTAGAGCTCAATCCAGAAGCTGCCCTTGCGCATGTGGGATCCTCCAACCTCCTCTCATTTCCAACTCGAACCCTCCTCTACCTCTGTCCTGAAGAACAGCTTATTCCGTTTCTCTGCACTTAGCTATAAATATAAACACTTTTAGCATCCCAAAAATAGGCACATAAAATGTTTCAGAGCCACAAACAGAGGACCAAGATGGGAACCACAAAACCGTCTATCCCCGGAAAGAAAAGATAGATGTTTCTTGTCCAGGCTGGGCGCAGTGGCTCACACCTGTAATCCCAGCAGTTTGGGGGACCAAGGCAGGTGGATCACTTGAGGGCAGGAGTTTGAGACCAGCCTGACCAACGTGGTGAAACTCTGTCTCTACTAAAAACACAAAAACTTAGCTGGGAATGGTGGCGCATGCCTGTGATCCCAGCTACTTCGGAGGCTGCGGCAAGAGTCGCTTGAACCTGGGAGGTGGAGGTTGCAGTGAGCCAAGATCATGCGGCAGCACTCTAGCCTGGGTGACACAGCGAGTCTCCGTCTCAAAAAAATAAAAAATAAAAAGACATGTTTCTAGTCCTTACCGCCCACCATAGAAGTTAAGACAAAGCTAAGGAAAACAGTGTCCAACAGTGTTCTAAAGATGGAAATGCAGTGGAAGACAGCCTTGCTATATATTCCTAGACAGCTGGAACAAATATTAGGATCTCTTTCCTAAACATAAAGAATTGCAGCCAGGGAGTCACTGGCCAGGGCAGGCAGTCTGTGGGTGCAGACGCTCTCTGCTGGCTACACAGGCCTTCCCTGGACGCAGATGGAAACTCTCCTGTGTACCACGTTCCTGGGCCTTGGAGTCGTGCGGATGCTTTCATGTGTCGGGACTGAAGCATACTCAAACGATCAGCATTCTCTGCCTCCATTATATTCCTGAACATGATCTAGAACAGCAGTCCACAACCTTTTTTGGCACCAGGGACCAGTTTCATGGAAGACAATTCCTCCACGGACAGGGGAGGTAGGGAGGGGGATGGTTTTGGGCTGAAACCGTTCCACCTCTGATCACCAGGCATTCGATTCTTACAAGAAGTGCACAACCTAGATTCCTGGCATGCACAGTTCACAATAGGGTTTGCATTCCTATTATCAACTGATGCCATCGCTGATCGGACAGGAGGCAGAGCTCAGGTGGAAACTCGGGCCATGGGGAGCAGCTGTAAATACAGATGAAGCTTCTGCTCACTTGGTGGTCGCTGCTCACCTCCTGCTGTGTGGCCCAGTTCCTAACAGATCACGGACCAGTACCAGTCCACGGTCCGGGGGTTAGGACCCCCTCATCTGGAGACCCAGAAGATGTTCCTCAACTTCCAAAACACAGTGGTTGAGGAAATGCCAGTTGAAGAAGTTTTCCAGGAGCATTTGCTAGCTACAATTGTCAGTCCCATTCAATGGTGGAAGATGCTATTGCATCTGTCTTGGAGGACTTGCTGGCAAAATCCCTAATCCATGGGAACTACAAGAGTATCGCCTTTCTCAAAGTGAAATTATGCAACAGGACAATCAGCACAATGTGCTTAACGGCAAAAAGAAAATATGGATGTCTTTACTGAATTGTTGAGATGAGATAGTGTTATTCCACTGCTCTATATTTGTATCTGATTTCTTAAGTTAATGAAGGCTACAGTTACATCAGCCTACATTCCTAGGGTAAAGGCAGAAAAAGTCTTTTAATCAAAATGAGTTAAAAATGTGGTTACAGACAGGCACGGTGGCTCACGCCTGTAATCCCAGCACTTTGGGAGGCCAAGGTGGCTGGATAACCTGATGTCAGGAGTTTGAAACCATCTGGGCCAATATGGTGAAACCACGTTTCTACTAAAAATACAAAAATTAGCTAGGTGCATTGGTGGGCACCTGTAATCCCAGCTACTTGGAGGCTGAGGCAGGAGAATCGCTTGAACCTGGGAGGCGGAGATTGCAGTGAGCCAAGATCGCACCACTGCACTCCAGCCAGGGCGACAGAGTAAGACTCCGTCTCAAAAAAGGAAAATGTGATTATTTATATCATTCCTCTTTGACTACGCATGTGCACAATTTTACCTAGAAGAGATTATTACCTAGGTACACAGATGGGGACCTGAAAAACCAATCATGAGTCTGAATGGTTCCCTAAATATCAGTTCATTTCACTTTTCAGTGAATTATTAATTCTTTTAGCAATACAGTTCCAAGCCTGGGCTGGCTTCTGTAAAACTATCTGCTCAATCTTTGTCATTCCATTTTCTCCAAAACAAAAATTTTGGCAACACTTCTATAAATTTCCTTTATACTTCTTTAACCAGCATTTTCTTTAACAATAATTACATAAAATAACCATTTCAGCTCACATTTCCTAAAATGGAAACTCATCCCAGATGTGGGGCTTTCCTGAACGAAATGAACCAGAATCTGCTGAGGACTGGGATATCTGGGCAGAGCAGAAAACTCAGGGGTGAGCGGGCCTGAAGAACATGTAGCTTTTAAACCTCCCAATTGTAAGGCAGCATTGTCTGTCAGGTAAAAAAAAGGTCTGGGGTGCTGGTGGGTGTTCTATGTTGTAGTTGCGTATCATTTAGTTTCCTTAGGGAGCCGAGACATCAAGAGGTCTGCTCAACCAATTCCAAGCCTTCCCCAACACTCATCATGGCCTGCACCCTGTGGGGTGGGACAACCAAGCCCCAGCTACAGTGGCAGTGGTCCCCAAGACGGGGCACGGAGGACAAGCAGAGCCCGGTGCAGCCCACAGTCATGGCTCAGAACTCTAACACCATGCAATTATTTGTCCTTCACATCCTGATGCTTTCTCAGCTATTTAAAAAAAGCGGGGGATGGGGCCAGTCACTGTCATGATCAGCTTTATGCAATAGTTCAAAAGATTACTGCAAGAAGAAAGAGGTCGGCCAACACCACCTGTGTCACGATGGTTCTGAACACCCTCTCGCGTAAAACTGCTGGAAACCACTGGAAACGGCAGCTCTATTAAACTGCTTTTCTAAAAATGCTCCATTCATTTTTCTATTTACAGCAATCACTTTAATAGTGTTCTTTTCCATTTCACAAATTCCCAATTTGCGAAGATTACCTCTCATCAGTTTCCTGGTTCTTTTTAAATAATAGAAAAGTAAGGGGGCTCTATAAAGCTGCATATGTTGTAAAAATCACTGACGGAAGTGGAAGAGGACGGTCAAAGCCATCTCTCCAAAGTAAATGCAATTTCAGCTTTACCCTTAAGAAAGGAGGCTCTGCCCTCATAAAGAGTAGGTACGGTAACCTCTGTGATGGCAAAAAGTCAGCCAATCTGCATGGCTGGAGAAAACAGAACACACTGGATCATTACAGAGTGTCTCAATCCCCCCGGCCAGAAAGGCCCAAAAAGTGCACACATCACATGAACTGCACAGGATGCAGGAACATCCCAACCACTGGGCTGCCCCAGAATCACCAGCAGCAATCCCACATTTAAATATTCAGACACGCGACCATCTTGAAAAACACTTAGAAAGTGCTGGCACCTACACTGAAATCAAGGAAGTCTACACTAAAGTCTTCACTGACATCAAGATGTAGATCCAGCAGCCACTCACAGTGGTGACTAACCATTCAGCTAATAATAATAATGATTATTCACAGCCAAGCCGTGAATAATCACGACTTTGAAAGCATCCTCCCAAGTCTTCAATGTTGCCAGGTACTCAGATACGCCCTTCAACTATCCACACGAAATTTTAAAAAGTTAATCAAAGTAAGGACTATGTAAATGAGTGCGCTAATCCCAAGGATTTTACATGTGCTACAATCAGTTATCGGGATGTCCTGGAAGTCCATCTGGGGCCTTAATGTTCTCTCAACTTACGTAACTAGGCATCTGACTCCACAACAGCCCTTTTATTCTCTGCCCGCGAATCTCTGCTTGGTCTCCAAGGTCCTGTTAGATAACATAGTATACAACAGCTCAGTTCAGCAATCCCTAAAAAAATACAGTCCTTTAATCTGAACCCTGGCTTTGCGACCACCAGTGTAGTGTCTACTGCGGGCAAGTCAGCTCATCTATCTGTGGCTTGTTCCCTCTTCTCAGAAATGCACCATGAATCTAACTCAACTAGTTCGCTGTGAGGTATGATGGATTGTAAGAAACGAGGAAATATTTCTATGTGCCAATGAAATGCAAGAGAAGAGCAATTAGTGATGGCAATTCTAAGAAACCTGAGCTAAACTGAAAGAGAATTAAATCATTCCAAAATCTTACTCAGGTAGGGCAAGATTGCTCAGAAAAATAAAGACAGCCTATAGTCACGATTTAAGCCTACTTGAGCATAGGAGATACTCCGCCTCCAAGAACTGAGGAAAAACATTCTGTTGCTTAGCACAATTCACAGAACGTTGCTGCAGACAGAAAAGGTGCAAGATCTAAGAATCCAGAACTCTGTCAATTCTTCATCTTTTCCAGATTCATCACAAGTATTCATACCTCTGTTGAATAACAAAGAGCATCACTAGTGTATCTTCATTTCTTCTGGTTAGAAAGAGTTCAGAACAAACACTTCAATGGTTCACTTGGAATAATGGAGAAAAAAAACAAAGAAAATGAAAGTGTTCAGAACATCCATTTTTACCAATAGGGGGCAAAAATACTGCCCAAGCAACTAAAATGAACTTATTATGAAGGGACAATTAAAATAATGGGTAACATTGGAATCACAACTTGGTTTATAATACACTAGGTACAAACAGCCTTAAAATTAACTCTTGTAAAAAGGCAAATCCCACTGCTTTCACTATACAAGGAAGACCCGCAACTGGTTTCCCAGGCTGTTACATGTCTGTATGCATACATATTATTAATCGAAAAACCCAATGCAATGGTAGTCTCTAATCCTGCCTTATTCACCTCTGCCATCACTCAGAAAACCCGGCCCCTAGCAGGTGCACCTGCATTCCCACACACAGAGCTCGTACCTGTTAAAATTTTCAGTACTTCCAAGTTTAAACTGTGATGATCTCAGTCATAGATAAATTGGAACTTCAACAGTATCAAAAGGCTGCTTTTATTAGGTTAGTGCAAAAGTAACAGCAGTTTTTGCCATCAAAAGTAAAGAGTAAAGTAATAGCTCAAGTTCCAGGTACAATGACATAGCCACTGATACACACCCAAAAACAAGGTAGGGGAAAAAAAGAGAGGCAGCCTTTTTGTTCTGTTGATTCACCCCAGCAAACTCTTGCCTGTAGGCGGGCAGAGTCTCTTTCTACCCAATGCCATTGCATATCTAACGATCTCAAATTAAAGGGTAGGAAAGCTCACAGACAATTCAGGCACCTTCCAAGGCACCATGACCACCCCCACTTGGACATTCTAAGAAATGCTGGTCAAAGTGACACGGAGAGGCAGGGATCTTTGTTTTGTGCTCTGGCCAGTGCCTAGAATGCAGTGGCATTCAATAACTACTTGTTAAATAAGATCTCACGTGTCAGACTTTCTGGAACCAAGCAAAGAGGACAGAAGTCATTTTTTTTTTTTTAATAAAAAGAAACCTGAGAAGCTAAAAACGTGTATCTGCTCAAGTTCCAGGTTTTAAAAATTTATTATTATCATGTCAAACTTAACTACAGAATCCTTAAATGTTAAGAAAGATTCTATAATCTTGCCAAGAAAAAAGGAAAAGAAAAGACAAGAAAATACCTTGCAAAAATAACAGGCAACCTCACAGCTGAGGGTATCTAAAAATAGAATCAGGCTAATGGATGACACTTTAAGTGGAGAGGTTAAAGACGGTTCTCCCAGCACTTGAAAAGACTGTCTTATCCAGGTCTGGTTTTAATCAAATTCTGCACCACGAATTTCAGGCTTCAACTGCCAGGCTCACAAGACTCATTTCCATTTAGTCCATGGGCTGTTCAAAACACAGCAAAAAAGCCACTAAGCTCTGAGACTGTGTAACAGGAAACACTACTTTCAGGGTTTTCAACAGAGCAAAATCTAGCTCCGACTAATACTGGTTTGAGGAATGACCTCTCCGATACATGGAATCACCCCCATAACTTCCAGGAAGGATTGAAACTATGGAATTTGGAAAGGTGAAATGCCTGACAAGGCTACTTTACACAGGGAAAAATCTATGCTCCAATGGGAAACTTGTGGATTGTCCATAAGCAGCCCTTCTAGGCTCTTCTACAAATCCATAGGTCACAGACAACTGATAGCAATGCAAAATAACTATCTACATACATTCAAATAAACCAAAGTAGAGGGACACTCCTCTTCCCCCCATATAGAAAAAAGGGTCCCTCCACGTGCACATCCATTTCATTCCTGCTCCACAAATGTGTCTATTCTTTGGATGCTCTTTTGGACTGGCTGTAATGCCTCACTAGTTTTCTCATTAATGAGTTAAAGAACATCTTTATTCTTCTTTATAGTTGTACAAGAATCGTGATTCTACTTTTATTTGAGAATTGTATTTTAATACTTTTTGAGTCTTTCTTCTAAGAAGAGTCCAACATTCCAATAAGCTAAAATATACATTCTCCTGATCTAAATTGTATTGCTTTCTGTGATATTGTATATATAATACGTGATATTTGGAATATATGTGATATATATAAATATATGTGATATATATATTTATACACACACATATAAATTTATACACACACACACACGGATTTTGTCCATTGTTCCTGGCTCACAACGCCCATAGCCCTTGCTGCATACAGTCTTCCGCACTCATGTCGGGGTGGCTTAGGCCTCAAGAGCAGGCTTTGGAAGACAGGATCTCCCTCAATGAACTTCTATTCTCCTTTCACCTGCTCATTTTTCTCCCCTGGAGGGACTCTAATTTTCCCTTGCCTTTCTAGCTTGGATCTGGTCACAGAGAAATGATCTGACCTGCCTTATCTGACTGTAGGTCATAAGACCCTCATATCAGAAAGAGTCTTGCCACAAACCTGGGAGAAAGGAAGGCTGCACAGAGAGGCCAAGAAGAGTCCAAACAGACAGGCCTGGCTGGGTTTTCCCACGCAGCCTATGATTATTAGATCACATTCTTTTTGTCCAGTCACATTTCCCCATGGTTGTCCAAGCTTCAGCTACGCCTATCCAACGAGGTCTCCTTAAAAAGCCCAAGAGGATGGAGTTTGGAGAGCTTCCAGGTAAGTGAACATGTGAGGTTCCTAGAGGGTGACCTGCCGGGGAGGGCATGGAAGCTCTGCACCCCTTCCCCCCATTCCTCACCCTATGTATCGCCCCGTCAGTGTCCTTTTAAATATCCTTTATCATAAGCCAGTAAATATAAGTACCTGTTTCCCTGAGTTCTGTGAGCTGCTCTAGCAAATTAATCAAACCCAAAGAAGCATGAGAACCCTAACTTTAAGTTGTTTGGTCCTTAGTTCTGGAGGCCTGGACTTGAGATGATGTCTTAGTCTTGCGGGACTGAGCCCTCGACCTGTGGGATCTAATGCTATCTCCAAACAGCTAGTGTCAGAATCAAATACACTGAAGTACACCCAGCTGCCAAACGGATCGCCTGCTTGGCGTAGAGGGTGGCAGAAAGCGGGAGGCGACCACATACATTTGGTCACAGGAGTCTTCTGCGTTGACTGTTGTGGTGTGAGAAGAGAAAAAAACAGTTCCAGTTTTATCCACACTCAACTTCCGTGAAGACAGAGTGATTAACATACAAGAATGATACACAGAACTGAAGTCCCTCATAGGCTGATCTCAAATTACAGCGTGCTTCCTTTGTCCTTGAAACTAACGACTGTCTTACGTCGAAGCTTACACATTCCTTTTCCACGTCAAATTCTACATTTAAAACTCCATATGTGTCCTCATGTTCCTTCTTATCCTGATCACCATAAATAATACTGGATTTGGGTTGAACTATTTAGCATTTTTCCTATTTCATAAAGATCTCACATTTATCAAGAAGCTAAAGTATTTCCATCTGTGAATTTCCTTCCTGCTTAAGAAAAAGTCCTACAAACATTTTATTACCATTTGCAGGAGTCCTCAACACTCAGTCTCCTCATTCTGACTTTTCAGCTGCAGTTACTTAGCTCTACCTCTCTTTAATCCTCAGATTAGAGGAAAGCAACATAACAACGTCACCAAACATTTCGGAGCTCTCAATTCCTGAAGCTAACTTGCAATTCAGTCCAGCTCTACATTAATTCCAAGGGGTGTTCTAAAATTCTAGAAACAAGATTTTAATTATTAAAAAAAGATAGAGCATTCTCTCTCCTAAATGACGGTTAGCAGACGATCCTGATGAAACCCTCCCCCACCTTTTAACTGTTAAATTCAAGAGTTAGGACTAGAAATAGGAAGATTCTTCCCAAACTATTTTAGGACTGGAAGCATATGTTAAACGAACCAAATCAAAGTATCTTTAGAATCAAAGTCTAAGTCATATTTGCTCTAAAAGGCAAAAAAAAAAAAAAAAAAAAAAAAAAAAAAAAAAAAAAAAGAAAGAAAGAAAGGTAGCAACCCCAAAGGAACGCATGAAAGCTATTGGTGCCTGGTCATCTGAGCTTCAAGATTTCCTAAGCTAGGAGTCTGACTTAGCCACTAGCAGAATGTTGTGTGGGGTCACACCTGCCTCCCCCAGGCTGGCACAAACTACGTGGAGAATTCCTTTGAGGACTTTCTGGTAAGCAACCCCACTAAAGCTCCCAACAAACAGCCTCACATCTGATTGATCCTGAGCTACGCTTCTCAAAATAACTAGTTCCCTTGGAGCCTGGGTGATTACGTGCAAGATGCGGCTCTGTGACAGGGCAGCCCCAACTGTTGCTCAGTTTTAGGCAGCGGCAGTCTTTGTCGTACTTTCCCCATGCTCTTCTTCAGGGTGAATTCAAGCCTAAAGAAAAGCACACGGATGACTGCCCGCTCAACCCATCCAGCAACTGGGGAAGCAGCTTGTACTACGCAGGCAGCAAAATAAATATTCTTTCATTTAAGTTCACCATACTGCTACTATTTTCAGGGACCCAAATAAATGGCTGCCTACACACAGAGATGCAAGCATTCATTTAGAATGAAACAGCTCTCTGTAATACACCATATTCTCTGCATTGCTGTCCCAGACCAGAGAACAATTCTAAGTAAGGAACAGCCCACAGTCAGGTACATCTATAGCTTTCCCCTACATATGGGGAAAACTCTGATTAACATACGCAATAAAAACAGAGAAGCTGGGCATTTCCAGTGTTCCTGCCAACTCCACACCGGAGGGAACCAGGCTGGGATTTCCTCCACCAAGAGTTCTTCCCCAGGGCTCCTGCTGCCTGGTACCCAGGAAAATAGGTAATAAAGTCTGTACATCTGGAGCCATTTCAGACCATGGCATATTACAGTATAAAATACACAAATATACGCTTCTAGACTATAGCAGAAAGTGAGCTAGCAGGCACTGGCGAAATATACACACTTGTTTTTTCCAGGTTGTGACTTTTTTAATATTTAAAAATTTCTAATTTTATAATATAATAAACCCCAAATATTCTAGAATAAACATGCATTCCCTATGCAATTATTTAAATATATCTTTTAAAAATAATTCAGGCGAACATAAACGTTTGTTAGCTGAGATTTGTAAGTTATTTTCTTTGCCCTTCCCTAGTTGTCTGTAATGATGCCAGCCAGCTTTACTTCATTAATCCTCTATATTCCCAATGGAGGGGAGAACACTACTTAACTTAGCTACAACCCAGCAATCCTAGAGTTCTGAAGTTAATTGCTTAGTGAAGTGCTACGTCAAGACTTTTTTAAAGCTTCACATTAAAAGCTCTACTTTGACATCACATTTTGAAATCCTACTGGAAAGATACAAACTGGCCAAGTCCTAGGACTGCAGAACAGAAATCCTTTAGAGTCCTTTAATATCCAGTTACCCAGATACCAGTTACAGCAATAGAAATCACCGTCACACATCAGTCACTTCTGACATGATTTTTCCTGCTTCCCTACCAAGTCCTTAAAGGACTCTCATGGTGTCATCCCTACCTGTGTCTCATTATAGAAATGAGGGAAAATGTTCTATTAAACATGGTTTATCACATGGTAAATCCATTTGTCACCATTTCACTGCTAGATTTTCAAGTGCCTAACCATGGAAATAAATCCTTATAATTTTCAGAAAAGGCATACTGTCAGAAGAACAAATCGACAGACGTGACTTTAGTAACTAGTCCCGATCTTTAAATAAGGTTTAACTCTTAGTTTTGCAGCTGTCCAAAATAAGTGTCATTAATGCCTGGCCCATATTAATATCAAATTCTCCAAAGTGTAAGTATATACAATATTTATAAAACCATATGCATAGCATGTAATACAAAACCAAAAGTTGGCCGGGTACAGTGGCTCACGCCTCCCAGCACTTGGGAGGCTGAGGCAGGCAGATCACCTGAGGTCAGGAGTTCAAAACCAACCTGGCCAACATGTTAAAACCCCGTCTCTACTAAAAATACAAAAAACTAGCTGGTTGTGGTGGCGGGTGTCTGTGAGCCCAGCCAGAGTCCAGCTACTTGGGAGGCTGAGGCAGGAGAATCACTTGAACCCAGGAGGTGGAGGTTATAGCAAGCTGAGATTGCGCCACTGCACTCCAGCCTGGGCAACAGAGCGAGACTCTGTCTCAAAACAAAACAAAAAAAAAAAACAAAAGTATATCAGCGACCCCCATTTCAGAGGGTAACCTGGCCCACAGGAGGACTCAGCCTGGCTGGTGATCCCACAGCCCTCCATCCACAGCGCGCACTCTCACAGTGTTCTGCAAAGCTTGGTCTTCTAAAAGATTTATGAATTAAAAGATTCAGAATAACTAGATTCTTGGTGTGTGTGTGTATATATATATATACACACAATTAAAAATCTTACTTCACCAATGTTTACATTTTTAAAGTTCCAGAAATAGGCCAGTAGTTTTGAGAAAAGTCATTACTACCCTATGTATAAATTACTTGGGGAAAAAAAAATCACTTGGGTGCCAACATTATTTTAACTTTCCATGAGGTTGCCTGTGTATGTCCTCGGAACAGGGTGACCAAAGTTTGTCATCTAAACTGGGCCGCTTCTGAGAGTCAAAGGAGGTGCTATTTATAATTCCTCTGGGACAAAAGCCACAAACTGGGATTGTCCTGGACAAACCTGGAGGTGGGGTCACTCCACCTCTGAAATGACTCCAACCGCCTCCGTCAGTTCATTTCATAAGGAACAGAGGTCCTGGGAGACGAAGTGACTTGCCCAAGGTCACTGGCTACTGTGCTGCTCCTCACACCATCTACCATCTTTCAGGGTTAAAATGAAAGCCTTCCCCCAGCACTTTTCTGGGGCTACCCAGAACATTCCCAGATATGGGGGAATTCACATATCTAACAGGACAGGGGCCTGCTGTGTCTAAATAAATTCCCCGGAAGCAGTCTTGGCAAGATGACCCCTAAAATAACCTTTCCCAGCCTTGGCAAGACGGCCCCTAAAAATAACCTTTCCCATAGAAACTTTTCAGTGTACTCCGGGGGTGGTGGAGGAAATGCTGATGCAGAAGTATCAAGTTCAGCATCCTCAGACATTGTTCCCACCTCCTGTCTTACATTCAGGCTTATCACTCGAAGCAGTAACAGCAATGGTCAGTGGAGCTGAGAGAGGACTCATCTCAATAAGCCTGATGAAGATGAGGGCCAGTTGATAAGATCAGGGTACAGTGGGAGGAGAGGGACATGCCTCACACACAGCGAATATCCTATCGGTACTGACTTCACATCTGGGCACCACGGTTGGCCACCCACATATATAGGATAAAGCCTACCCATCTTCTATTGAGCCTGAAATTCACTGGAATTAGACAACAGGGTTATTGTCTCAGAAAAGTCACCTTTAAAAATATCAGTGAAAATCAGCCAGGTGTGGTGGTGCATGCCTGTAACCCCAGCTACTTGGGAGACTGAGGCAGGAGAATAGCTTGAACCTGGGAGGCAGAAGTTGCAGTGAGCCAAGATGGTGTCACTGCACTCCAGTCTGCAGAGCAGGCCTAGGTGGCCAGAGGTGGCTGCGGGAAGTGGGAGGCCTTGGGAAAGAGGATTGTGAAGCAGGGTAAAGCATCAAGCAGGTATTCATCAGCCTACTTTGCAGTTTTACTTCGTGCCAGTTTCTTTCAGAGTAAAGTCTCTATTAACCATTCAACCTTATTTTCCTTTTAGTCATCACCTATTTATGAAGCTTGGTTTTTCCTTGACCTATTGGATACACAGAGATTCACTTATATTCTCTCTGCTTTGGGGTATGTTTAAATTTTTCCATAACAAACAGGATTTTTTTTTTCACGTAAAGTGAGTTCTCAGTACTGTCATTTCAAAATGTGCTAGGCTCCATCCCTGTGGAGCTCTGATAGAGAGCCTTCCTGTAGATCAAGACACAGCACCCGTAGGAGGATAACTCTAATCTATGTTCTTGCCTCCAAAAGTCTCATTTTCTAGTTCCAAAAGGGAGCTGACTCGGATATTCAGGCATCCTGAACTCTGGCTTCTTTTGGAAGCTAGTCAGACACACCAGCATTCACTTTAGAGATGCGTCCTTCACAGCACGCCCTCTAAAACTCTGAGAGGTTTAGCTGACTTCTCCTGTGGCCCCTTTCCTTCTACTTGGGTATTTCTGCTGGACAACGCAACTGCTAGAGCCTGACTTGGGGAAAATCTTTGAATGACAACATGTACAATGCCTCAAGATTCCCTTTTCTCACTGTCATCAGACATTCCCAGTTGTACCAGTTTAGAAATTAAAAACTTCACACGCACATGCCCTTCCATAAAGGCAGGGGGTTTACAAGTGGATATCAGAAATACTGAATCCCAGGCTTCTGCTCTGGGTTGGTTACAAATCCAAGCAGAAAGCGACAAAAATAGATAAAGTTTAGTGATAAAAGGCAAGACACTTACAGTTAAGCAGCCTGGATCTGAAATCCAGCTCTACCATTTTCAGACCAAAAATATGCAATAAAATAATTAGCATCTCCATATTTATAAAATTTCAATTATGAAACAGAACTATTTCTACATGATTTAGACAAAATTCTGTATTTTCCAGGTACCACTTTCCCACCCTCAACCACCGGTGAGCAACTCACTTAACTTGCCTAGCTAAAAAAATGCGGATGGTAATATTCACCTTTCAAGACGGCTGTGAAGATCAAGTAAAATCATATATAAGGTTAAAACAGTGCCTGGAATTTCTCAATAATAGTTGTTTCTCTGTCTTATTCAGCAAATCATTTGGGATACTAGGAATAATATGTGAAACTCTCCCATTTTTTAAATTCACTGGTAAAAATCCATATATTAAATTACCACTTTTACTGTCTGATTGGAATACTTTTTGGTTTTGGTGTTAGACTGAAAAAAATCACAACATCCTCTGCTACAAATTCTAACATGAAAGACCAAAGTATGCAATAAAATAATTGGCTACCTCATATTTCATAAAATTCCAGTAACAAAATAGAAATATTACGTTTTATAATATTTTTTGTAATATTTACGTTTTGTAATATTTACGTGTTGTAAAACACAAAACACATGGTTTGTATTTTTCTAATCTGATCACCTGAACACCTGCCTCCCCTCAAAAATGTGTTTGTTTCAAAACAGAAAAATATTATTCTCTACACATAATCTCTAAGCAGATTACAATTTTCTATATGTCTTTTGCCATTTTCACAACTGTTCTTTTGACACCCAAAACATCTATAATATGTTTTAAAGCCTTAAAATAAAACATCTAAATGAGAACAATAATTCATTTCCTTAATTTTATAAATGATAAAACTGAAAAAGAAAATCCAATCTTGGAGTTAAAATCTATATTATGGGTTTTTTTTCTTCGGGCATCTTACAAATATTCAATAAAGCCTTCCTTAGCAAAGCCTATCACTGGCCACTCTGAGTGTGGAAGAATTTTATGTCACAGACTTGAACACACCACCATAAATAAGTTCTTACAGTTTTTTGCTTCCTTTGAAAATATAACTCGTCTCATGAACTAAAAGATATTGCATTCCACAGCACCAAAGCTGTGGTTCTTTTCCAGTAACTAAACCAACTTAAATGCCAGATTCAGGCTGACTAGGAAAGTTCCAGCAGGATACCAAGGAGAGATTTCTCCAGAAAGAAAATCAAAGACATCTTGACAGTTTGAGGGGTTCCAAGATGTCTAATAGATGATGTTTTCATCTAGAAAAGCAAGACTTCCATGTTCAGCTCCCACCACCGCTTCCTCCAGGAGGCCTCTATTCTTAGCTCACTTTAGTGCCTTCCAGGTAGATCCTTCTCCACTCACACCCTCAGAGTTGCAGCCATTGCTGTATGTAGGTAACTTCCGTACCTCAATCTCCAGCCTTGACTTTTCTCCTTTTATTCATTGGATATCAAGCCCTCAATCCAAATTCCCCATTTTTTTCTTTCAAGACAGGGTCTTGCTCTGGTTCCCAGGCTGGGGTACAATGATGTAATCATGGCTCGTTGCAGTCTCAACCTCCCTGGCTCGAGCCATCGTCCCTCAGCCTCCCGAGCAGCTGGGACTACAGGCGCACACCAACACAGCCAGCTGATTTTTGTATTTTTGTAGAGATGGGGTTTTGCCAGCTTGCTCTGCCTGGCTTCAAATCTCACATTTTTAACTTCTACAAAACTCAAGAGCCCTTTACTTTTACAGATGAATACCAAAGACATTAGAGATAAGGCTAGAAATGATTCGAATTCTGTTTTACAGCCTGGCTATTTTGTGGTGTTGGTCAAGGGCCTCAAATATAGTGGGACAACAGTGGTAAAGTTGCTTGAGTTGAAATAGAGACTGCAAATTTTGGAGGTCAAAATGGTCAGCATCAAGTATTTTGTACGGCTCTATCTTATATATAAATTATCTCAAAATTCTCATAAACAGCAATGAGATTACCTACCTTCAAAAAGTAATTGTCATCTTTACATCTTCTCTGACTATAACAAAATAACTTAAAAACTCCACGACTTTAGAAGATAGGATTTCTTGATTTGTCTTTCCAACTCAATTATAACTACCTGTGCAAAAACTCAATCATAGCTTCATATTAAATACTTGCTTACTGCCATCCCCTACAACAATCTTTTATTTATTTATTTTTGAGACAGTCTTGCTCCATCACCCAAGCTGGAGTGCAATGGCACGATCTCACTGAACGCCAGCTGTGAGTGCAGCTCACTCACTCCAGTTCCAGCAATTCTCCTGCCTCAGTCTACCAAATTGCTGGGATTTCAGGTGCCCACCACCACACCCATCTAATTTTTGTATTTTTAGTAGAGACAGGGTTTCACGATGTTGGTTAGGCTGGTCTCGAACTCCTGACCTCAGGTGATCTGCCCACCTCAGCCTCCCAAAGTGCTGGGATTATAGGCATGAGCCACTGCGCCTGGCCCCAAAACAATTTCATATTCACCTATTTGTACATTTGGTTCTCACAATCACTAATGAAATGTAGGTCTCTTCTAAGACAGCATGGCTTTTTATGAAAAGGTTGTAATGCATACTAATAATCTATTTTCAGGGTATAGTAATTTCTAAAGACTATGACTGACACATTTACCCCCTAGCAAAAACAAATATAAGACAAATCAGTTATGCCAACTCTTGGGCTAGGATTGGCATGGATGAAGACCGCCTATGCCAATTCTTCCCTAGGACTACAGAATCACTTGCAATCTCTTCTCCATTTTCCAATTCCACTACTGTGAAGCACACCGTATCTTCCAAAAAAATGTTCCCCATGTTTTCTATACAAAAACAAATTTAAATTTATACTTCTCTGAATCATAAATGAACTTGGAGTTTTCTTTAAGTGGGTGAAGGTTTTCAATCTGGGGAAAACACTCATTTCAAATCAAATTCATGTTACCAGAACTTTTGCTCATAAATATGGTAACAAATTTTATTACGATATACATAAATCTGTATAATTATTTTTTCAATTCTAAAAGCTCTAAATTCCAATTGCTTATGTTCTTTTTTTCAGACAGAGCCTATCTCTGAACTTTTTGTTGATTTTTTTGTTTTGTTTTGAGATAGTGTCACTCCGTCTCCCAGGCTGGGGTGCAGTGGCATGATCTTGGCTCACTGCAGCCTCCACTTCCTGGGTTCAAGCAGTTCTCATGCCTCAGCCTCCCAAGTAGCTGGAATTATGGGAGTGTGTCACCATGCCTGGCTAATTGTTTTTTGTATTTTTTGTAGAGACTGAGTTTTGCCATGTTGGCCAGGCTGGTCTCATACTCCTGGCCCCATGTGATCTGCCTGCCTTGGCTTCCCAAAAGGCTGAGATTACAGGCATGAGGCACTGTCCCTGGCCTGAACATTTTTTAATGAGAAGCTTATTTCTCACTCTGTCACCCAGAGCTGCAGTGCAGTGGTGCCATCCTTCATAGCTCACTGCACCCTCAAATTCCTGAGGTCAGCAATTCTCTCACTTCAGCTACCTCCCAAGTAGCTAGAACCACAAGCACGCACCACTATACCTGGCTAATTTTTAAATTTTTTTTGTAGAGACAGGATCTCTCTATGTTGCCCAGGCCAGTCTCTAACTCCTAGCCTCAAGAGACAGCCTGGCCTTAGCTTCCCAAAGTGCTGGGAACACAGGCATGAGCCACCACGCTCGGCCTTGACAGCTCAAACTTAAAACAAGAATCAAGTCGGGGAATTCTTCTTGGAGACTTGAGAAAATACTTCAAGAGGACATTTTTAAAAAGCGTTAAAAGAAGTATGAGACGGGAGTTAACACATTTAGAGCTCAAAAAGTCAAAGCAACTGTCAAAAAGCTTTCAATTGTTAAAATGAAAGATTTTTAATTTTAAAGTAATTGTACTAAAAGTTTTTTAGAAATAATTCATAATTTCTTCATTCAATAAATGTCAGTGCAGGTCGGGTGCGGTGGCTCATGCCTATAATCCCAGCACTTTGTGAGGTCGATGCAGACGGATCACTTGAGGTCTGGAGTTGGAGACCAGGCTGGCCAACATGGTGAAACCTGTCTTTACTAAATGTACAAAAAATTAGTCACACTTAGTGGTGCATGCTTGTAATCCCAGCTACTTGGGAGGCTGAGAAAGGAGAATTGCTTGAACCCAGAAGGCAGAGGTTGCAGTGAGCTGTGATCATGCCATTGCAGTCCAGCCTGGATGACAGACCACAACTTCGTCTCAAAAAAAAAAAGTCCAGGTGCGGTGGCTCATGCCTGTAATCCCAGCACTTTGGGAGGCTGAGCCAGGTGGATCACTTGAGGTCAGGAGTTCAAGACCAGCCTGGTGAAAATCCGTCTCTACTGAAAAATACAAAAATTAGCCAGGAATGGTGGCGTGTGCCTGTAATTCCAGCTACTCAGGAGGTTGAGGCACAGAATCATCTGAACCCAGGAGGCGGAGGTTGCAGTGAGCTGAGATCATGCCACTGCACTCCAGCCTGGGCGACAGAGTGAGACTCTGTCTCAAAAAAAAAAAAAAAAAAAAAATGTCAATGCGGACTCTGTGAGCCCAGCAGTTCTAGAGAAGAACTACTGCTCAGAGCCCTTGTTGGGGTGACAAAGAGAGTGCAAGTGACCCCCACTCTAGAAGGCAGGCTCTCAGAGAAGCAGCTGCAGAAGGAGGTACTCTCAAGATGGGTAGGAGGGACGGTCTGTGAAAGAGACAAGGGCAGGAGTCAGACCCAGTGAGAGGCAATCGGGGACATGAGATTTTGAAAAACCTGCAGCAGGGATGCTGGGGTGCTGAACGCAACAGATGATGGGGCTAGTTCAGGCCCTGACTCAAACCACCGTAAGAGGCTTGAGCTCTTTCCTGAAGGCTAGGAAGACACATAGAGACCCTTGAAGCAGGAAAATACCACAACCAGGCTTGTGTCTTCTTAAGATCATTCTTGCCAGCATCATGGAGAAAAGCCAGCAGACAAACATGACCCTTGGAAGGGTGACAAAAAGGGAGGCCACCACCCTCATCTCCACAGGGAAGGCGGAAAGCCTGAAGGTCTTGGAGCACATAGGGAGAGGGAAAGGCAGGGTCCAGAGGACTCCATGGGAGATGGTGACCCAACGGGTGTGGTGTGGGAGAGAAGGAGGTGGCAAGGGTGACACCCAGGTTTCTGGCTCAGGCGTCTGGGAGAAAGACATTTCCATTCACCATGAAGTACAACGAAGCAGGAGGGTCTGAAACACCTTTGGCTTTGTTGGGTGCCCCGTGTCTTGCTTCTCACAGACCTCTCCTGTCTCTTGAACTAGGCTGTAAGCGCCGTAAGGGCCATGGTGGTGTCATCAGTTCACTGTGCTGGTCCCTAGGACTACACCAATGTTTGCCAAATGAATGGAAGAATGAACGATCATGCTTGTGTTCCATTTATATTTTGGTCCTCACTAGGTTTGCAGGTAAAAACACCTCCTAGTTACTGATCCAGAAAAGTGTGGAGATGGGAAGTGGTGTGTGTGTGTGTTCAAATATGTGGGTATGTGAGTGGGGTATGTGTGTGTGTGTGTGCACGCATATGTTCAGATATGTTTGTACCAAAAATTTCCCTCAGTCTTCTTCAGAAAAGCCCAATTCTTGCACTTACGGTTTTCCTTCCTTTGGAATTTGTCTAGCATAGTAGTTTGCAAGCTTCTCCCCCCAATCTTTGCTTTCTGTTCTTTCTGGAAGACTCAGTGCTGTTCCCAGGGAAACGGTGGTAGGATTCTGACTGTCCTCCAACGTATTCCGTGTGAACTCCTCTGCTCATCACAGCGGCGCCGTCACCCACTCCAGAACTGCGCCTTTTCTGTAGGTGTCTCCCAGCTGCAGGGACCGACTGCAGTGCTCCTGACAGTTTTCTGAGGCAGCGTTAATTAAATTTCCCAGCTAAGAGTTACATTCCTCCTCCCACGCTCCTGGAAAATCTTATGATGGGCTTAAGTTTCTTACCTGGTGAATGTGGCTGAAGGCCTAGGGCAACCCCAGGACACATCAGTGCCCCAAATAGGATGTCAAGGCAAAGAGCGGTTTTTGTGCCTCAGGTCTCCTCCAACTGTGAGTCTCCGCAGCAAACCACATGTATATTTATCACAGTCCCTCTGGGTGCAGAGGTTTCTTAGTGCCCACACAAGACTCTGCCTTTAACCTCTTCCTTGACACTTCTGCACGTTAAGAACTTTCTCTGGCTCTCAAAGACTATCTGCAACTCCACCTCTCCCTCCCAGCAACAGCCACGTAGACACCAGACTCGCCACCCCAGCACGGTGGCGCCTTTCCCTGCACTGAATAATGACACATTCTGTAAATACTTAACTTCTTATCCAGACACAGTGTCCCGGTGGATAAAGAGACTCTCCTCCTTAGTTTGGTTGTTACTTGTCAATATCACTCTCTTGACTTTGAAGTCCAGGGGCTCTAATGGGGAGGATCATATCTACTTAATTGGATTACCACAGCCTACTGTGGAACAACATGTGGTTATTTAATACTTCGTTTAATCCCTCCTGATCACTCTCAAATTGATGCCTTCCTCACCACTGCTTCTAACAGCCCCCTTGTTCTGATCCTCACCACTTTATCTGTATGGCCCCATAACGGCCTTTTGCCTAGGTCCCCAGCCTCAGGCCCTGGTCCACTCAAATTTATCCTACCAACAATACTAGTTCTGAAAACATGGCTCTTCCCAGCTCAAAAAACCTCTGGAGCTCTGCATGGCTTGGGGAATAAGGTCCACACTCACCTAGCACCCCATGCCCTCTATTACCTAGCTCTTCTGCATGGATCCAACTTTCTAAGTTTGAATATGCATCTGACGGGTACACAAACACGCCATGAGCCACAGACAGATCCAATACAAAGCTAGGCTTCGGGAGACCTGAGTCCTGGCCACCTTGGCTACTTTCTCCTTCCATACTCTTACCTTTGAACTTCTCCCATCTCTTGACGAAAGGGTGAGTGAAGGGGGCCTGGGAAATACCAGATGCAAGAGTGCTTTGACAGTGCCAAGGTAAACACTTGTTGTATTGAACTTACCTTTCCTTCCCCCCAACCACCGCCCACCAAAGAAAATCACCCAAGTTTTTCACACTATTTCTCTAACCAAGAATGCTCTGTTTCCTTCTCTCCACTCAGCCAATATTTAGTTATTACTCAAATTAAGGCTCAAGTTCTGCTCCCAAAAGTTTTCTCCTCATTATTCTCTACCCACAGTGATTTTCCTTACTTCGCCTCCTATAACTTTCATTCTTTTTATTATTTATTTATTTTTTGAGATGGGGTCTTGCTCTGTTGCCCAGGCTGGAGTGCAGTGACACGATCACAGCTTGCTGCAACCTCAAACTCCTGGGCTCAAGTGATCCTCTGGCCTCACCCTCCCAATCAGGTAGAATTACAGCTGCACACCACCACACTTGGCTACATTTTTTATTTTTATTTATTTATTTATTTATTTTATTTTATTTTATTTATTTATTTTTTTTAGACGGAGTTTCGCTCTTGTTACCCAGGCTGGGGTGCAATGGCCCGATCTCGGCTCACCGCAACCTCCGCCTCTTGGGTTCAGGCAATTCTCCTGCCTCAGCCTCCTGAGTAGCTGGGATTACAGGCATGCGCCACCATGCCCAGCTAATTTTTTGTATTTTTAGTAGAGATGGGGTTTCACCATGTTGACCAGGATGGTCTCGATCTCTTGACCTTGTGATCCACCCACCTCGGCCTCCCAAAGTGCTGGGATTACAGGCGTGAGCCACTGTGCCCAGCCTACGTTTTTTATTTTTTGCAGAGACAGGATCTTGCTGTGTTGCCCAGGCTGGCCTCAAACTCCTGGGCTCAAGCAATCTTCCTACCTTGGCCTCTTAAAGTGCTGGGATTACAGGCATGAGCCACTGTACCCAGCTAACTTTTATTCTTACACTTATTATCAAACAATTTCTTACGTTCCAAGTATTCTACTGTGTAAATCCTATCTTTAAAAGCACACCAGGCCGGGCACAGTGGCTCATGTCTGTAATCCCAGCACTTTGGGAGGCTGAGGCAGGAGGATCACAAGGTCAGGAGGTCGAGACCACCCTGTCTAACATGGTGAAACTCTGTCTCTACTAAAAATACAAAAAATTAGCCAGGTGTGGTGACACACGTTTGTAATCCCAGCTACCTGGGAGGCTGAGGCAGGAGAATCATTTGAACCCAGGAGGCAGAGGTTGCAGCGAGCTGAGGTCATGCCACTGGACTCTAACTGGGGCAATAAACTGCAACTCCACTAAAAAAAAAAAAAAAAAGTTGGGCCGGGCGCAGTGGCTCACACCTGTAATCCCAGCACTTTGGGAGGCAGAGGCGGGCATATTATGAGGTCAGGAGTTCGAGACCAGCCTAGCCAACATAGTGAAACTCTGTCCCTACTAAAAATACAGAAAAATTACGAAAAAAATACAAAAATTAGGCAGGCATGATGATGCACAACTGTAGTCCCAGCTACTCGGGAGGCTGAGGCAGGAGAATAGCTTGAATCAAAGAGGTAGAGGTTGTAGTAAGTTGAGATTGCACCACTGCACTCCAGCCTGGGCAACAGAGTGAGACTCTGTCTCAAAAAAACAAAAAGTACACCAGAGGATGGGGGATGGGAAACTAGTATCTAACGGGTACAGAGTCTCAACGTGGGATGATGGAAACATTCTGGAGACACATCGTGGTGATGGTCGCACAATAATGTGAACAGACGTAACGCCACTGAATTGTACACTTAGGATTAAAATGGTAAATTTTCTGTTATGTGTATTTCCCCACAATTTTCAAAGTACATCAAGGTCACCAAGGACCAAATCTCATGCCCTATTATCCCTCACAAGTCTAAGCACGGTACTTATTAACAAGTATTCGGTGCACAAGGATAAGAATATTTGAACATTTACAGATCACTTTACAATGTACAAAACCCCTTCACCGTAGAACAGTTTCGCTGTTTGATCCAGACAAAAAAACCCTGTGAGTTAAGAAAGACAGGTATTTATCTTCATTTTCTAGATGCAGAAATTGAGACTTGAAACATTTAGTGATTCAACTGTAGTCGACCAGAGGGTACCAGGCAGAGCTTCGACTCATCTGGGTCTCACGGATCTGAGAAATATCACAAGCTTTTTGTTAATCGTTAGAACAAACAATTAGTACCTTTTCTACTAGGAAAAATTCGTGCATGAGTATGTGTCATCAGGCAGGAGGAGCCTTCACCTTGTGGTCTAAATCAGCAGCTGCTGCCCACAGAACAGGGGCAGGGGCTACGCAAAGGTTCCCAGGCTCTCTATTCAATCCGGGCCCTGTGGGCAGCTACCTCTGCACACACATCCTGCCATGCTGCCTGACCCAACATGGCAACACGTTCGCCTAAATGCCAGACTGGCAGGACGTGCTCCAAGGCGAACCCAGCCAGCTCAACTGAAGAACGCAGATGAATCTGAATTTCCCTAGGGACCACTAAAAACAACTGGAACACCTAGAAACGTGTATCGATCAACAAGCCATGTACCGATTATGGACATAAGGACCCTTTATGTATCGAAACATATTTCATTTCCTTAAAAGGTCTGCTCTAGCCTCCCAGTCAGGTGAAGGACAGCGCCCTGAGCTTGTGAAGATAGCAAACATTTTCAGCATTGCTGCTCCGACAAGTCACCTCCCAATTAGGCTTTGGTTGAGGTACTAGCTCAGTGTGTTCCTTGATTCCAGGAGAAGCTTACTTCTAGACGCCAACACTCTAAAAGTTTCAACAGTCCACTGAAGAGGTCCCGATTTACTTGGAAATCAATATCCCTAAACTGTGTTCTACATGGTAAAACATTCCAACTCCAAGAGTGTGCGTCAGCACTTCAGCGTCTTAAATATTGAATCTGGGGCTGAGCATGGTGGCTCATATCCACAGTACCAGCACTTTAGGAGGCCAAGGTGGGAGAATGGCTTCAGGCCAGGAGTTCAAGACCAGCCTGGGCAACACAGTGAGACCCTGGCTCTACAAAAAAGTTTTTAAAATAAAAAAATTAGCCATGTGTGGTGGCACATGCCTCCACCTCATGGAGGTCACTTGAGCCTAGGAGGTTGAGGCTGCAGTGAGCTATTACTGTGCCACTGCACTCCAGCCTGGGCAACAGAGCAAAAGCCTGACTCTAAACATTTCATATATATATATATATATAATATATGTCATACATGTGTGTACATACATAATATCTCGTATCTGTCAGAATGTAGGCATTTTTCTTCTACCCACGAGTTGTATGAAGTAAAATACGATATTCTTTATAGAAAATATAAATATTCCTAACCCTATTAACACACTCTTGTGTGTAACACACTTTTGAAAGAGAAGGTAGACGTGGAAATGCCTGTTCACACCCATGCTAAGCCCACTATCTTCTGGGTTCCCTTATCTTATAAAACACACTACACTTTCATAAAGTCCTTCTGCAGCAAGGCTCTCATTCCACATCACAGAGCAAGGATTACCATAGCCCAGGAGGCTCTCCGAACTGTAGATATAATTAGGCATCACATCCATTATAACGCTGCAGACGTCACCATGTGCCACCAGCATCTGTTGACAGATCTCATACCCAGCATATCACTGAAATGGCAAGTGTGGAGAAGACAGCCCACAATAGAAACAATGGCATTTCACCCTTGTCCGGTTCCAGCAGTTTGTCTCATAGGACATAAATAGAGGCCACTCCTCTGGCCACCCTGAGCTCACAGTTCAATATTGTTTTACTGACTTGAGCAGAGTCTATATCAAAAGTAGAAATAGAGACTCTTCTAGATCTGTACTAATGAAGTTTCACCCCCCAAGTATGTACAACATTCAAACTATCTTAAGAAAAACAATTCTCATGTTAAACTTTTTAGCATTATTTTGGACTGGGACCAGGAAGTATGTCATTTTTAAATAATCAACTTTATTTCAAGTATTATTTAATTATAATAATACAATCAACAGAGGAATCCCAAACCTAAAAGAATTACAAAGCCATATATCCAAAAATACTACAAATATATTAAAAGATTAAATATGGTGGAAGGCATGTCAATCTGGCCTCTGGAAATTGACATTACCTCTAACTTGCTGTTGTACTGTATTTTTTAAAAAAGCAACAGAAAGCACTGTGATTTGACTATCACTTTCAAAAATGATGGGCAGACTACCTGTCCAATTCCTTAACTATTTTACTGTTCCTTCTAAGAAAGCAATTTTTGAAACAAAGACCTGGGAGTTATCTTTTTTTAATCCATGAAAAACGCAGTAATCAAAATTTGAGAAAATTATTTAAAAATAAACACTCACTGCTAAAAATTAAAGTCACTTTTTAACTTTGTGATGATTGATGACGCATCACCTGGTCCAGATGACACATTAGCAATCCTCAAGCTATGTGCTTCCTTCACAATCAGTCCTTTTAAAAAAAGGTAGAAGGCTTGAAATTTTGTTTTTTCTGTGTATTACTCCCATTTTCTTGTTTCTAAGAAAGGTAGGGATGGCAAAAACCTAAAGAAACTCGGGGACAGACTGAAATGTAGCTAAGTTAGAGCTTTAAAATATTAATAGTAAATGGTATTTTAGGAGAGAGGGTAGACAAGAGACATCCTGATATAAAAATAGTGCTTGGTTATTTGATAATTATCTCTTCTTCCAGCTAATGCTGTTTGCTGGGAGAGAAGTTTGGGATGTGTGTTCTCCACCATCATACCCCTATTCACCAAATACCATCGCACAGTCACTGACAGTGCCAACTACACAGAGATACACTATGGTCACCACAGGTTACCCACTTAAAACAGGCCCTCGGAAGGGAAATCTAACCCGCCCCACGCCCAGAAAAATGGGGGAAGGGGGAAGCACAGAGCTTTTGGCTTTTGCCATAACCTTGTTATCCTAAGGTTGGGTTATCAGGTCTCTATTGTCATGCATGACCCAACCAGGCTCCCTGCCTAGTCAAGTAAGAGGCGGGATTAAGCCTCCTGGTGAGCATTCCCTATTTATTCCAGCCAGGAGGATCAAGAGGAAACCTTGAAATAGTGGAATGTTCCACTGACCCCCAGAGAGCGCCAACCAAAATGGGGAGGGAGCTTTTAGAAGCTGGCTGACTCCTTTGTCCCTGCGTGCTTACCTCAATGAACTATAAATAGAGTGTGAAATAATTGTGACTATCGGTAAATGTCTAGAGTTCATACAACACCCCTTTCTCAGGAACCCAAAAGATTGAATACATGACTTTCCATCACTCTGGGGGCAGCCGGGTGGAAGCTGCAAGGAAGCTGATGTTCATTTGCTTCTTTCAATCGGAAAGAGAGAGGCTGGGGGAAACGGACACAAACGGCCTAGGAGAGTATAACTCGGTGGCCGAGGTCACAGACTCAAGGGGCAGGTGCAGCCCAGAGACCCCTTCAGATCCTGGCCTAGCGCGCGTTGGTGCGAGAACAGAAGCAGACGGAGAACGCGCCTTTCTCGCTCTGCGACTCTGATGCTGCCAACACACGCGCGCGCGCACACACACGACGCTCAGTGTCCTGCCTGTCCCCGGACGTGTCCTCTTTCCTAAGGGCCCCCGGGGCTGCGAGGACGCGGACAGCACAGCACCTCCACGGCGCGCCCCCTCGCCCTGCCCTGCGGCCCCGCGCACGGGAGCCCCGCGGGGGGACCGGGCCCCTCCACGCGCGCGCGGCCCGCGGGCCCCTGCTGACCTTCCTCTGCTGCTTCTCCCAGGCCGGGTCCAGCAGCAGGTCGCGGTCCCACTCCTCCTCCTGGATCATGTACTCATCCTCGTCGTACACGTAGTTGTACTGCACGCCGGGCTCGATCTGGTTCATGGCGCTCGGGTAGCCGGGGCTGCGGCGGGGCGCGCGGGGCTCGGACGCACGGGGGGAACCGGGACACGGACCGACGGAGGCGGCGGCGGGCGCGGGCGCGGGGTGACCTTCGCGCGGCTGCTCTCGGGGCGGCTCGCCTGGGCGCTGGGTCTCGGGCGAAGCACCAGCTCGGGCTGCGAGCCGCTGCCGCGCTGCTTAAGAGCCGCGCCGCCCCGTCACGTGGCCGCGCACCGCCCCCGCCCCGGCCCCGCCCGCCGGGCCGCTCCGCCCCGCCCCGCCCCGAGCACGTGCGGCTGGAATGGGCGCCGGCGCCTCCGCTGTCCCCCAGCAGCCGCCGCCCGGAGGCCTCCGGGAGCGCGCGGGGGGCGGCTCGGCAGGCGCAGAACCACGCCCGCCACCCACGCGCTGCCTCTGCGCTCGCCCGGCTCGCGGCGCGGGCTCCGTCGGGGTCCCCGCTGGGTGATCGCTGGCCCGAGGAGAGGCTGCGTCCCTGACCGCCCGACACTAAGTTTCCCAAACGTCATTTGCATGTTTGCGTTTCCCAAACGTGCCCACAGATTCATTACAGATCTCTCCTCTCTCTCTTTCCTGTCTCTCTCTCGTGTCTCTCTCTCTCGCCTCTCATCTCTGTCTCTCTCTCGTCTCTCTGTGTCTCCTCTTCTCTGCCTCTCTTTCCCGTCTCTCTCTCTCTCATCTCTATCTCTCTCTGCCCCGTGACTCTCTCTCCTATCTCTCTTATCTCTGTCTCTCTCATCTCTGTCTCTCCCGTGTCTCTCTCTTTCTGTTTCTCTTCCCCTCTCTCTCGCACATACATACATACAGCCCCCTAAGGAGTAAAGTTTAAAAGCTACAGAATCTCCTCTTCTTCCTATCCTGCCGGCTCTCACCTGGGGAAATCAAGGCACAGGATTTGGATCGATCATATTAAAATGGCAGAAACCAAACCAAAGGCAGGAAATGTCAGCTCTCACCTGCCGGTCATAAATTTAAGAGAGCTGACAATGAAGGGCAAGCGGCCAGGTTCGTGTTATATTTCAATGTCGCCCTGTGGATTGCACTTAACGCCTTTTCATCCCGCAGGGGCTGGCTATCTGTTCCCTGTGAGTTATGCCGCCGCAGGAAGCAAAATGAGGACCCTTGGGACCAGTAGGCTGAAATTCTTAATCAAATATGTTTTAAGTAACTACCGTAAACCAGAGGTTGCCTTAGGTACCTGATGAGCTGATAGGATGCCTGCCTGCAATTCAGTTTATGTCTCAATTAAATAAACGTTGTCCACAGATGTTACAGAATTTTTGTGATTCAGGGCTACATTTTGTGGGCATGTTTCAAGTTGAGTTTGTCTGGATTTATCATTGTTCCTTAGAATTTTTACATCACTTACCGTTATCGTTTGGGGCTTTATGCAGAAAGACTAACAATCAGCAAATAGATTGCATTAATGTTTCTTTCCTTTTCTTTTTCTTTTTTTTTTTTTTTCCGAGACGGGGTTTTGCCCTTGTTGCCCAGGCTGGAGTACAATGACACGATCTCGGCTCACCACAACCCATGTGATTCTCCTGCCTCAGCCTCCCTACTGGCTGGGATTACAGGCGTGCATCACCACTCACAGCTAATTTTGTATTTTTAGTAGAAATGGGGTTTATCCATGTTAGTCAGGCTGGTCTCAAACTCCTGACCTCAGGTGATTCCCCCCCCACCTCAGCCTCCCAGAGTGCTGGGATTACAGGCATTGAGCCATGGCGCCTGGCCTGCATCAACATTTTTAAAAACATTCTCACTAGGACATAAATTCCACAAAGGCAGTGATTTTGTCTTGTCCACGGCTGTAGACTCCGTCAACTACAGGTGTGTCTACAGCAAAGTGGTGCTCAAACATTTGTTGAAAGAAGTAGTATCCCTGGAAATAGAGACTGAGCTAATTTACTTGTATTTAAATTTAAAATTTAAAGTTTATATTTTGGATTAAAATCATATTCTTGAAACAAATTGATCAGTAAATTTTAACTATTAGAAACTGGGGCTGGGCGCAGTGGCTCATGCCTATAATCACAGCACTTTGGGAGGCCAAAGTGGGTGGATCACCTAAGGTCAGGAGTTCAAGACCAGTCTGACCAACATGGTAAGACCCCGTCTCTACTAAAAAAAAAAAATACAAAAATTAGCAGGGCATGGTGGTGCGCACCTGTAATTCCAGGTACTCTGGAGTCTGAGGCAGGAGAATCGCTTGAACATGGGAGGTGGAGGTTGCAGTGAGCTGAGATGACACCATCGCAGTCCAGCCTGGGTGACAGAGCAAGACTCCGCCTCAAAAAAAAGAAAGAAAAAAAAAAGAAACGATCTACAACTACAAAAAGTACTACATTGTTAAGCTTAGTTTTCAAAAATTAACTGTGGGGATGTAAAGTTCTAGATGAGATGGAAAAAACAGTGCCAGATTTACCACCCTGCCTGAAACAACTAAAGTCTGGGGAAAAAAAACACATAAAATCATGGTTTTGAAGACATTAGTCATCAGGCAAAGAGGGATAATGAACCTTCAGAGGCAGATAATAAATGATGTGAGTACTACAATTGCCCCAGCCTGGAGAAAATTTTCAAGATGCAATGCAATAAAGGGGTACCCAGGCACAGCTTACTGATCTCCATAAACTGAGAGTTCAGAGAGACCAAAGCATTAGAATTTGCAAGGCCAAATACAGGAGAAAATAGAGCTACAAAGAGAGAGAATCCTGGAAATGTGCGGTTCCCTGGAATCTGATCAGTGAACGGCAGAAGGAAACTACCTGAGGATAAGGAAAGAAGGTCCCGAAAGGAACAGAAGGAATGATTCTTGAGTTCATAAAGGGCCAGGAATAGTTGCTGTTTCTGTCAGCCTGGGTGAAAAACCTTATAATCCACAAAGCATCAGAGTACTCAGACCTGGAGGGAAAGTAGCCCTTGATTAAATGTTATGCTGGTCCTGCCTGCAAAACCTCAAAAGCAAGACCTGAAAATAATAGTTTCCAACTAACTTAACCATGTCCCAGATCAAAGCTCAAAAATATCTATAGGAATATGAAAACATTCAACACCCATATTTTACCCAAAGGTAAAATTTGCAATTTCTGCCACCTGTGAAATATTACCAAATTTTTCACAGGTGTGCAAAGAAGCAGGCACGTATGATCCACAATGAAAACAATCTATCAATCAAAACTGACCTAGAATTGACACAGATGATAGAATTAGATGATAGAAAGGAACATTAAAAGAGTAATTATTATGATAGTCCATCTATTTAAGAATTTAGAGGAGAGATTGAACATGTCAAGTAGAGTCATAGGAGATATAAAAAATTTAATATCTGGGTATGAAAACTGCATCTGAAATTTTAAAATACACTAGCATGTTTGACTGTACAGTAGACCTCGCATAAGAAAAGATGAATGAACTTGAGGCATAGCAATAGAAAAAATCCAATATGAAACACACAGAGATAAAACAGACATGAGAAATGAGCAACGCCAGGCGCGGTGGCTCATGCCTGTAATCCAAGCACTTGAGAGGCCAAGGAGGGTGGATCACCTGAGGTCAGGAGTTCAGAAACTCAAGACCAGCCTGGCCAACATGGTGAAACCCCGTCTCTAATAAAGACGCAAAAATTAGCTGGGCATGGTGGTGGACACCTATAATCCCAGCTACTCAGTAGGCTGAGGCAGGAGAATCACTTGAACCAGGAAATGGAGATTGCAGTGAACCAAGATCATGCCACTGTACTCCAACCTGGGCGACAAAGTGAGACTCCCTCTCAAAAAAAAAAAGAACAGAAGATCTGTGAGCTGTGAGAAGCCTTCAAGCAGCCTATTATCCAAGCAACTGGAGTCTCTGAAGTGGGAGAACAGGAACAAAAAAAAAATATACTTGAAGAAATAACAGCCGAAGTCAAGAAATTAGTAAGGGGACTTCCACTTCTAGACAAGGTGGAATAAGGGGAACTGGAATTATTCTCCCTGAAACAGCCACTGCCTCCCACCAGCAGGACTGGAAAAACATCATTTACAGAGCATTGAGTAGAATACTTAAGAAGGTCTTGCCTCAGCAGTGCAGAATAATTAGTCCTAAATTGAGCACTGCTCTAAGCTGTTTTAACAAGTCACAAAAACAAGACCCAAAAGATTGACACCATTTCCAAGTAACTGCATCACAAAACAAACTCAAGAATATTTATAAGCATTCACAAATATTTTCCAGCATCTAACAAGGTAAAACATCACAATACCTGACATCCAATAAAAGATTACCAGCCATGGCAGGGCATGGTAGCTCACACCTGTAATCCCAGCACTTTGGGGGGCCAAGGCGGGTGGATCACCTGAGGTCAGGAGTTCAAGACTGCCCTGGACAACATGGTGGAAACCCTGTCTCTACTAAAAATACAAAAATTAGCCTGGTGTGGTGGTGGTTGCCTGTAATCCCAGCTACTTGGGAGTATGAGGCAGGAGAATCATTTGAATCCAGGATGCAGAGACTGCAGTGAGCCAAGATGGCTCCACTGCACTCCAGCCTGGGCGATACAGTGAGACGGTCTCAAAAAATAAAAAGTAAAAGATTACCAGGCATACCAAGACACAAGGAAAACACACCCATAGTAATGAGAATATAAATCAATTGAAACTGACTTAGGATTGACAAATGTTAAAGTTAGCAGATAAGGACATTAAAACATATGACTGTATTCAAAAACTTAAATACAGATATGAAGGATATGTTTTCAAAGACTCAAATAAAACTCCTAGAGATGAAAACTAAAATGCCTGAGAAGAATACACCGAATGGTATTAAAGGACAATTAGACACTGGAGAAGAGAAGATTAGTGAACTTGAGAAGCATAGCAATAGAAACAATCCAAAATGAAACAGATAGAAAAAATAATCCAAAAGAGTGAAAAGAGCTTCAGTGAGCTTGCTGAAAGGACAATGCACTATGTGTCTGGAATATGCCTGCACATTCTTGCTAGTCTGCCAGAAATGATAGGCCCCTGACAGCTCTTTATCCCGCCCATGTCTCAGGGTTGTGTTTGCAATGTACAACCTTGACAAATGTAGTAATACCTACTCCCAAGCAAAAAAGTCTTGCTTTTGCTTGCTATACAAGGCCTGAAACCCAAGCTCAGTGTTCCTCTTCTGTAATGAGACTCACTGTGTATGCAGGCTTTCATTATGAGCCCTTTGCTGTCACCTCAATGGGACTTGGAGGTTATGGGAAACCAGCATGAAAATCAAGACAGATTGTTTTCGGGGCTGTAAAACAACTCTCAATGAATTTAAAGGAATTCAATCATAAAGTGACTGTTCTCAGATAACAAAGGAATTAAGTTAGTAGTCAGTAACAGATCTCTGAAAATTCCCTGGGTATTTGAAATTCAATAGCACATTTTTCGTTAACCCATGGATCAAAGAAAAAATTTAAAGGAATTTTAGAAAGTGATTTTTAACAATGAAAATTAAAGAATTTGCAGGGTATAATGGAAGCAGGACTTATGAGGAAATTTATAGCACTAAATACCTATATTAGAAAAGAAGGATCTTATATCAATGACCTCAACTTCCACCTAAAGAAACTAGAAAAAAAGAGCAAAGTAAACTCAAAGTGTGCAAAAGAAAAGACATAATAAAGATCAAAGTAGAAATCATTGAAATTCATAAACACAGGAGAGAAAATCAATAAGCCCAAAGCCGGTTCTTTGATGAAACCTATAAAATTGATACGCCTCAAGCCACACTGAAAAAAGAAAAAAGACACTAATTATATACATCAGAAATGAAAGAGGTGACATTTCTACAGTTTCTATAGATATTAAAAGAATTGTATGTGAATATTAATATTGAGAATATTCTTAACATGTTAATTTTTTAATAGTCTCATATTATTCATTTATATCTATACCATGCTTTCATATCTATACTGTATGACAATAAACTCCACAACTTAGATGAAATGGATGGCTTCCTTTAACAACACAAACTACAGATCAATATCTTTCATGAAAATAGTTGCAAAAATTCTTAACAAAATTTTAGGAAAATGGTTTTATGATGGTCAAATGAGTTTGTTCCAGAAACGCAGGATTGATTTAATATTCAAAAATCAATTTAATTTATCATATTAGTAGTCTAAAAAAGAAATACCATATGATCATCTCAACAGATACAAAAAAGCATTTGACAAAATAAACATCCATTACAGATACAATTCTCAGCAAACTAGAACAGAAGGGAGCCTGATAAAGGGTATCTATGAAAAAATACCTTCAAACAACACTATTCTTAATGTTGAACATCCAAATGCTTCCCCTACAATCGGGAACAAAACCATATGTCTGCTCTCACAACTTCTATTCAACATTGTACCGGTATTGAAAAAGAAATGGAAAGAAAAACGCAAGGCAAATAAATAGCCAGATTGAAAAAGAAGTAAAAATGTGTTCATTTATAGACATAATCATCTATGCAGAAAATATGACGGAAACTTCAGAAAAGCTACTAGAACTAATAAGTTGGTTTATCAAAGCTGTGTGTTGGATATAAGATAGATGTACAAAATTCAATTGTAGTAAGAAATCTCCAGGTTCAGATGGTTTCAGTGGCAAAATCTACCAAACATTTAAAGAAATAACTCTAGTCCCCCACAATCTATTCCAGAAAACAGAAATAACAGAAATAGAAGGAATACTTCCCAACTCATTTCAGGAGGCTAGCATTACACTGGCACCAAAACCAGAAAAAGATAATG
>NW_016107357.1:17029568-17037539 GCF_001604975.1 Cebus imitator | reverse complement strand
GATGCAAAAATCCACAACAAAATATTAGCAATTGAACCCAGTAATGTGTAAAAAGAACAAAAATATTTGCAAATTGCATATCCAACAATGGACTTATATCCAAAATACATAAAGAACTCTCTAAATGCAACAGTAAGAAAACAATCAATCCAATAAAAAGGTTGGCAAAAGACTTTAAAAGGTAGATCAGAGCATACACTAATGGAAAATAAGCATATGAAAAGATGATCAACATCGTTAGAAAAATACAAATTAAAACCACAATGAGCTACAACTACCTACCAATAAAAATATCTAAACACTAAAAGTCTGAACATATCTAGTGTTGGGAAAGTTATGGAGAAACTAGAATTCCCATGCATTGTCAGTGGGAATATAAAATGGTAGAACTACTTAGGAAAACAGTTTGGCAGTTTCTTAAGCAGTTAGACATATGTTATGTGATTTAGCCATTCCACTTGAGGTGTTTATCCAGGAGAAAAGAAAGTGTGTGTCCATACCAACATTTGGACACCAATGTTTATAGCAGCTTTATTTGCAATAACCCAAAACTGGAAACAGCCTGAATTTTCATCAATGGAAGATGGAAGAACAATTGTAAATTCATGAATAGAATACTGTTCAACAATAAAAAGGAATGGACTATCTCAAAATCATGAGGAGTGTAATAAGGCACGCATAGAAAAGTTTATATCTTATGATTACACTTACATAAAATTCCAGAAAATGCAAGCAAATGTACACTGACAGGACACAGATTGTTGGTTGCCTGGAAATTGGGAAGGTCTGGGTGTGGGTGGGAAGGAAGGATTTCAAAGTGGCAGAAGAAAACTTATGGGTGATATGTTCATTGCAGTGATGGTTTTGCAGGGATATATATATGTATCAAATTGTACATTTTAAATATGCACAGTTCATTTTACGCCAACTATATCTCAACAAAGCTGTTTAAAAATGAACTGCGTGTTTCTCTGTTGCCCTAACAATTTGGACTGGATCGTGATTCTTTCAGTATATGTCACAAATTTTAATTTTTAAGATTCTGCCTGTCTTTGGAGGCCAATTTGAAATGCCTTCTCCTCTAAAACAACTCCTGATAATTTTGGCCAGAAATGACTCACCTCACCTCCGTTTTCCAAAAACTTTTTGTATACTGGTTATGTGTAACTAACAAATACTGCCTTGAATTGTAAATAATTATATATTATTTCCCTTAGAAGATTATACACTCCTGGAAAGCAAGGACCTTACTTTGTACGGTTTGAATTTTCATTACACTGGGTCCTCCCACCAAAAAAAAGTGCATGGTAGATGCCTATAATTTTAAAAAAAAAAGCTAACAAATATAGCTAACATTTATTGGACGCTTTCTGCAAGGCACTCTGGAAATGCTTTGAATGCTAGCTAATTAATCTCACAGCAATCTTATGTCTGAAGCAAGTATAATCATCCCCCATTACACATGAGGAAACTGTGGTTTACAGAGATGAAGTAACTTGCCCAAGCTCATACGACTCATGGTTGGTAAAACCTAGAACTTGACCCTGGGGCTGTTGCTAACCACTGCTAAGGGATTATGGGACTTAGTTGAGACCCACTAGTTAGTGACAGAGCCACAGATCGAGGTCACAATTCCATTTCCGCAGACTCCTCTTTGGGTCTTTGTTTCAGGTCAACTGCGCAAACCCTCACCCAGCCATTTCTTCACCTCAAGGTAATGAAAAATTCCAGGACCCAAGAATCAGAATCAGAATCTCTGAAGTGTCCTTGACATGCATAAGAATCCCACTCCCTGCCGGATATATTCCAACCTTGCTTGTCTGCTTCCCCACTGCCTTCTTCCTTCTGTGATATTAACCTTTAAGGCCCCCTCCCATCTTTCCTGAGACCTTCTCAGTCTTCTTTCCAGCTCTCCACTGTACTCCATCATTGTGCAGTTCTTGTTCCTAAAAGAGACTTTAATTTTAGGTACTGTTGATTATTTGAGGAAGAATAATTCATGTTGTCAATTACCCGTTCTTTCTTCTTCTTCATGACACATAGATTTAGGGCATTTTGATGCATACAAACAACTTTCAGATTCAGGAGACAGAGGCATTTAAGAGCTGGTAAATGTTTGTAGTCTGCACCCCAATCCAGTATAAGAATCAACTAAAGAACACCATTAAAGACACACACGCACAAAACAACAACAAAAAAAACGAAAAACGTGCTTACTTGCATTATTTCTAAATCTCTGGCACAGCTGCCGTGACTCTGAGTGTAATTTTTCTGTCCTTGGAAGTTCACTCTCTCACAGTGACTCATCTGAAGGTGGATTTACTGAAGCTTAATTAGAGACCCTCACTTGTAGGGTCCCTTCCAAGACTCAGTATCAAGTTTAGGATTCATAATTTTGTATCCTTTTTTCTTAAAGTTCACCAAATCGAACATCTATGGACCCCCGAATTCATCTTAGTTTTGGAAAAGTGATGTAACTTCTACCCATTAGTAGCTCCACCTTTCTTCTGGCACTCCAGAGAAGATGTCTAATCTGATTCAAACATTTTAAGACAATCGTCAGTACACAGAAGTTCTTTGGTATCATCTCACGGTCCTTGTTCTCCAGATTCTTCGCCATCATGACATCTTTTAAGAGCTCTCTGCGTGGTAAACATTGTGGCCATCATAAATTATCTCATTAATCTGCACAGCTGCGTAGAAGGGAGGAACTAAGATTCCCATTTTACAAATGAGGGGGCCTGGTGCTATGGCCCACACCTGTAATCCTAGCACTATCAGAGGCTGAGGTGAGAGAATTACTTGAGGCCAGGAGTTCAAGACCAGCTTTGGCAAATAGTGAGACCCCATCACTACAAAAAGAATTTTTTTTTAATTAATGGGGCATAGTGACACGTACACATTCAACAGCTGTGTCATATTGCCTTCTTAATTTTTTTTTCTGGACACACTTCTGCATGTATATATACTGTTTCTAAAAGGTGATTTCCAAAGGAAAGGATTTGTTACTACTTATCAAAAATTATAATTGTACTTTTTGACCCAGAAATTCTGCTTTTTGAACATACTATACAGATACAGACAAATGTCCATGTGTAGGGGACTGATTAATGATTATTAAACATCTCCCAGTTTCGGCGTTTGTGATTCAGAAGCTAAAAGCGAATTGCAAGAATGATTGCAAGGTGCAAGAAAATTATTATGTCTATGAAATCTTTGTATGTGGAAGAAAGCATCCCAAACTGTTCCTGTCAGAAAACTGTGGGGAATAGGTAGGCGTGGAAAGATGGGGGAAATAAATTGTGTTTATTTCATACAATTTTGTACTATTTGTTTTTTTTTTTTTACAATGAGTACATGTTACATTTATAATAAATGGTAGCCTTTATTACTAGCTGTGTTCTCACCAGCTCAAAGAACACCACGTTATCAACAACTGAACGTCACATCTATTAATGCAGTTTAACTTTGCATTTGATTCCGCCTACAGAAGCTTCTATCGAACTTGCCGTCAGTTAAGACACCTAGGTCTTTTTCACAGAGCCAGAAGGCAGTGTAGGTAAAATGACAAAAGATAAAATTCAATCCAATAATTGTTACTGATTGTTAAGAACAGACTTAACACAACGAGACATCCCTGGCATTTTCAACACCGATTCCTGCAGCAGCCCACATTCTCTTTCCTACTGATGATGTTTACCGTTTTCTTGAGCTGCCATGAAGTGCAGGGCCCCTTTAAAAAGTGAAAAAGTACAGGTGGGTGGTATGCAAATGCAGCTGTTCAACAGTGCTTGGGGTATTTCAATCATTTGTTTTTTATAAGTGTGTACTTATAAATGTACTACATTTTCCTAACCATACAAACAACCAATGTTAACAGATTCTTGTGATCCTTTCAGATTTTTTCTATGCATATTCACTTATAACTATTATTAAAAAAAACAAATAGGATTAAACTATATGAACTATGGTGCAACTTCCTTTATTAATGTAACACTGCATCCTGAATATCTTTCTATATCACTGATGGAGATCCTTCTTCCTAAATGCAGTGTTGTCTCAATGATGATTGAACGTTTTATTTATTTATTTATTTAGTGACAGAGTCTAGCTCTGTTGCCCAGGCTGGAGTGCAGTGGCACAATCTTGGCTCACTGCAACCTCCACTTCCTGGGTTCAAGCAGTTCTTTTGCCCAGCCTCCCAAGTAGCTGGGATTACAGGTGCATGCCACCATGCCCGACTAAGTTTTTGTATTTTTAGTAGAGACGGGGTTTCACCATGTTGGCCAGGCTGGCCTGGAACTCCTGACCTCAGGTGATCCACCCACCTCAGCCTCCCAAAGTGCTGGGATTACAGGCATGAGCCACCGCACCTGGCCTGAACTCTTTTTACCATCAACATTTTCGTGTACTTGGGAGAGACGGAGGTGAAGAGGCATCAAGGAGGGAAAAAAAAGGGGGAAGGAGATAGGTTCTCTTGAATTTCAGATAGCAAGGAGTATCAGACGTTTTTCTGCTCAAAAATTATGTTCCAAACATTCCAGTAGCTGGAGAGCTATTTAGAAGGCTAAGTTCTTCATTTAGGATTTAGATGATTCTGCAGGTTACCTGTGCATCACAGCCCAGGAAACACATGGGCAGCAGCAACCCTGAAAGTCTGAGAACCCCAGGCCTTCCCAGAAGTCTCCTCCCCTTTGCTCAGTCCGCTCAGATTCCAGTCCCATGTCCCCGGTTCCGCATTCCTTGGTTTTTCACTCTACCTCCTAATGTCAACCTCAGGTATTCCCTCATTCTCTAGCAATATCTCCCGTCTGACTTTCCATTTTGACAAACTTGAATCTCTAGAGAAGTGGCCTTCTCCCTGCCAGATGTGCCCTTCAGGATCCACTCAAGCTAAGATGGCCCCAGGAGCTCACTCTCCCATTCCAGTGGGGACTGGGAGGTTGGATGACATACAGGGTTAACTCTGCCCATCCGCGAATATCCGTTTGTGCCAATTGTTTGATTCAAGCAATGTCTGAGATAGACTTGATGAATTTGAGTTTGGGCTCTGAGTAAGGAGATGTAATTTGGACTTTGGAAAAATGGAAAGGCTTGAGTGGGTGGGATGTAAGATGTTAGATGATGAGGACCAGGACACAGTGCTAGAGGAGAATGAGGAAGTGGGAGAGGTGGACAAAGACTTGAATTTTGACTGGAGCTTGGGTGGAGGCTCGAATAATTTCTAAAGAACATCTTTAATGCCACTGGTATATTTGTGGTTTCTTGGAGCATCACCATCTGAATTTTGGATGTCTGGACTGGTATGGATTTACTAATAATAATATCTACCACATGTTGAGAGCACGATATTTGCCAAGTGTGTGCTAAATGCTTCGCTAATGTTACCTCTCTCTGTCCCCAGAATCTGGAACTATGCCTGGTACATAGTAGGCCATTAAAAAAAGTCACTATGGCATTAATAAGCCTACAACTAGTAAATGTTGCAGTCAGGATTCAAACATAGATCTATCTGATTTCAGACTTCTTAGTTGCTATAATACTGTTTCTCAAAGCAGTATTCTCAGTTTATCTCATTTTAGCTGGTTGATTCTGATCCAAGGTATTCAAATATCCTCTGATGCAACTCTTGTATTTAGTCTAATGATTCTCTCCAAAAGACCATAAGGAAACAGAAGGCAAAAGAATTTTCCAAACACATGCTTGGGGGAAAGTACTTTTCTCCTTCCTTCCTTCCTTCCTTCCTTCCTTCCTTCCTTCCTTCCTTCCTTCCTTCCTTCCTTCCTTCCTTCTTTCTTTCTTTCTTTCTCTCTCTCTCTCTCTCTCTCTTTCTTTCTTTCTTTCTTTCTTTCTTTCTTTCTTTCTTTCTTTCTTTCTTTCTTTCTTTCTTTCTGACAGAGTCTCTCTCTCTTGCCAGGCTGGAGTCCAGTGGTGCAATCTCGGCTCACTACAACCTCCGCCTCCCAGGTTCAAGGGATTCCCCTGCCTCAGCCTCCCAAGTAGCTGGGACTACAGGCGTAGACCACCATGCCCGGCTAATTTTTGTTTTTTGTATTTTAGTGGAGATGGGGTTTCACCATGTTGTCCAGGATGGTCTCAATCTCCTGATCTCATGATCTGCCTGACTCAGCCTCCCAAAGGGCTGGGATTACAGACGTGAGCAACCATGCCCAGCCGTAGTTTCAACTTTTGTTTTCAAATGACCCACCTCCTTGGGCAACTCCAATTTAGGAATATTCCCATGTAACAAAGGCGGAATTTTTAGAATTTTCTCCTAATCAGTTCTGGCTCAGCCAAGCAATTTGGATAAGGCAGGACAAAAAGGAGTGAAAGAGTGATATATATCAATATCATTCATGTCTCTATTCAGTAAGTATTTTTATGCCTATTCTAAGTACCAAGCACCATGGTAGGTGCTGGTGATACCTAGAAGAATGTAGAGTATTCTCACCTTCAAGGAGCTCACGGGCTAATGAGGAGAGAATCACACACATGAAGAGCTCTAGTGCAATCATTTAAGAGCTTTAATGGGAGTGTGTGCAAATTTGAGGTTGTATAGAAAGGCTGGAATCATGTCTGACTTGATGAGACAAGACAGGCTTTGCTGGGGAAGGGGAGTTTGAGCTGATATGTGAAGAACGAGCAAGAGTTTCCCAGGTAAGTAAACTGGGGTTGGTGTTTAGAAAGAAAAAACAACATGTGCAAAGGCATGGGGACCCTTTAGAGCACTGAGCCTGAAAAAGTCTAAGGTGAGGTGGCACCATGGGGCATGGCAGGAAATAAAACTGGGCACATGGGCACGTGGGCCGGTGCAGACCACGAGAAGGGGCCTTATATGCCATACTGCACAGTAAAAATTGGTTCTGTATGTCAGGAGGAGCTACTGGAGAATGTGCTCAGATACACACAGTTGGATTACTGTGTTAGAAAGATCATTCTAGTGCCAGAGGACAGGAGGGAGCTGGAACAATGACAACAGGGTCGTAGAGTCAAGGAAATGGGCACGAGAGACATTTGGAAGGTGAAAGAAGGGGATGTTTTATTCTATTTTTTATTTTATTATTATTATTATTTTGAGATGGAGTCTCACTCTGTCACCAGGCTGGAGTGCAGTAGTAGAATCATAGCTCACTGCAGGCTCCAACTCCAGGGCTCAAGCTGTCCTCCCACCTCAGCATCCCAAGTAGCTGGGACCACAGGTGTGTACTACCATACTTGGTTAATTTTGTCACTTTTTGTAAAGATGAGGTTTCACCATATTGCCCAGTCTGGTCCCCAACTCCTCAACTCAAGCGATCCTCCTACCTTGGCCTCCCAAAGTGTAGGAATTACAGGAGTGAGCCACAACACCCAGCCAGAAGATATTAATTGATTTGATGGAGGCAGAGGAAGGTAGAGAAAAGAATTTAGGTTTCCTCTTAGGTTCCTGACTTGGCCAGTGGTTGGATGTACTCCTTGAGATAAGAGAGAGAAAGAAACAGATATAGGAGCATGCAGAAGTCATAGGGAAGATGGTGAATTCAGTTTGGGGACACGTTCAATAGTCAAACCCAACTTGTGGATCTGGGGCACGGAGAGTGATTTAGTTGGAAGAGAGATTTGGAGAGCATCAGCCCTGCCGTAGACAAGACTGCCTTCTAAGAATCTGCTGCTCAGGTACGTTCTATAGATAAGGTTCTATGCTTGGGGCAAAGCCTATTGGGTAGGACAAACCTTCGTCAATGGAGATTTAAAATGGTTATTGTTGCCAGGTTTGAGTCCAGCCTGGGCAACCTAGCAAGATCCCATTTCTAGGAAGAAGAAATAGTCATTGTTTATTCAAATTGTAATCACGATGTATGGATCTACCAAATGTATCAAAAAACCAGTTTGTTTTAGTTTGGCAGAAAGCCCGACATGTTGCCATTCTATGTTAGTCTTCTTTTTCTTAATTTTATACATGACATTGAGTGATGTGCTTTCATCATCTTT
>NW_016107357.1:17027474-17029426 GCF_001604975.1 Cebus imitator | reverse complement strand
CTTTTCCAGTGCTTCAATATGAACCCTGAAGACCTAGACAGAAAAAAAGTCAGGTGGCGGAGGAAGTGGAGGAAGCCTGCCACTGAAGGGCTACTGCGACACTTGGCAATGATAAAGGGATTTGACGATGAGTTTTCTTGTCTCTTAGTCACAGAAAGTAAGCCAAGCTCCAAGTCTCCCCTGTAATTTACTCCTTAAGGCAACTTGCCTGAAAATAACACAAGTGTTGTGAGACCAAAGGCAATACAATTTTCTCACTTGCTAGAGCCTGAGAACCAGAGGACCGTCTTCTATGCAGGGTACATTTGTACTTGACATTTTATTTGAACACTACTTTGTGCTTACATTAACTGTCTTTGGTCTGAAGTTCTATAGCAGCAAAGAGACTCATTGTGTCTCCCTCTACTCTTCTTCAATATGAGAAAGAAGGCAGATTAACTATTAGAGAGTATTAGCAATAGGGGAATCTTAGTGTTCATAAACAGCCCTCTCATTCTACAGACAAGGATACTGAGGCTAAGCGATGAAGGAGTCTGCCCCAGCTATAATCACCACTGCTGTCTGGAGAGGCAATGTGCTTAATGAAAAAGAACTGATATTAGAGCCAAGTTGACCCAGGTTCTAGTTTCCCTAGTTTTGTGACTTCAGGCAGTTTTCCTTACCACTCTGAGCTTGACTTCCTTTTTTTTTTTTTTTTTTTTTTTTTTTTTTTTTTTTCTTGGCTCATTACTACCTCCACCTTTCAGGCTCAAGCAATTCTCCTGCCTCAGCCTCCAGAGTAGGTGGGATTATAGGATTATATTTTTAGTAGAGACTGGGTTTTGCCACATTGGCCAGACTGAGGTCTCAAACTCTTGTCCTCAGGTGATCCACCCACCTCGGCCTCCCAAGTGCTGGGATTACAGGCATGAGCCACGACACCCAGCCAAGCTTGATTACTATACATGTAGAAAATGAAAAACCTGGATTAGAAAACTGCTAACATCACGCCAAATTCTAGCATCTGCAAGTGTTTTCTTAAAATTAGAGCCAACATAACCTGATCCCTAGTCCAGAACATTTTAAACCACATTTTACTCCCCCTAGCACCATAAGTCCTTGTTTATTTGGCAAAAATCTGCTAAATCCTTTATATTTCAAATACTTCTGTCTGCAGACCTGCAGCCTCACCTGGGAGCTTTACACAGCAGAGCCTTGAGACCTCACAAATCAGAACCTGCGTTTTAACAAGATAGTCACTGGCTTGTATGCACATTAAAGTTTGAGAAGCACTATGTTTAAACAGTCTGTGCTGTCGTATTGATGGTAACACCTTTAATTAGATTAACCAGTGAATGTGTTTAAGCTTAAAAATATAGATTGGAGGCATATATAAACAAAGTATTTACCGTAAGGATCAAACTCACGTCGTCTCACATTCACAGGACTTCAGAATTTATATTCAAGGTCTGGCGTTATCACCTATTATTGGCATGATGCTGGACAAATTATTCTTCAAGCTTTGGCTTCCTCGGCTGTAAACTGTGAATAATTCTTGCCTTGCATATTTCACCAGGGGTATTATGAAGAAAAAATAAAATAATGTATGCAAAATAACATTGTAAATGTTTAATACCATAGAGAAGCAACTTTTAAGAAAGGGAATAGCCCTGACTCTACTGATAATAGAACAAAATGCCTCTGAGAAAGTCGATAGGGTGGGTTTTGTTTATAGAGAAAGGTAATTGCCTGCATAGTGAGGTCTATGAGATAACGGGAAGGCCTCTTCCATCCTACCTCATTCATTCTGTCATCTCAGCAAAGTTAAAACTTTTCTAATGGATGCTAAGGTTTTAAAAATTTCAATAAAGTAAATAAATAAAAAGACTCAGCCAGGCGCAGTGGCTCACTCCTGTAAGCCCAGCACTTTGGGAGGCCAAGACAGGTGGATCACCTAAGGTCAGGAGTTCGAG
>NW_016107357.1:17014241-17025904 GCF_001604975.1 Cebus imitator | reverse complement strand
TCTAAAAAAAAAAGAAAAAAATCTATTGTACATCAATGAACGATCAGAAAACGTGTGACAATCATAGTGTAAGTCAGGAACAGGTGCTCAGCATTGCAGTGGTCTTAAAGCCCTTGTATTGTCCTGGAGGAGCACAAGGATGTCTATGCCTTAAGAAGTTGATACCTTATATGTCATGTTAAAACTCCCATGTTAACTACCAAAAGAATAGAAATAGAATTTATAGCTTTCAAAGTAGAAGTGGGGAAAAATTGGATTGCATAAAAAAATACTTCCTTTATCTATAAAAAGGCAAGAAAAAAGTGAGGAATACAGAAAATTGGAGCATATTAGAACAAATTTGAATGTTGAGGGAAAGAATCCAGAAAAGAGGGGGGAAGTAATGATCTGGGGGGGGAAATGGGAAATATGGATCAAGGTCTCTGTAAAAGGAGGAAAGGAATGGGATCAGAGAGCACGAAAAGGGGCCCGGGGCTCGCTGAGGAAGGAGTGAAGATGGAGCTGTGTGCGAGGAGGCTTGGGAGTTTGATCTCAGGGAGACGAGACACTCGTGTTTGATGGCTTGTGGAGCCGTGAGCGGGGTAAGGGCAACTGCTGAGAGTACTAGTGGAAGAGGGTGGGCAGGTGTGAGGAGCTGAGAAGTTCTGCCTGCTCAGGAAACATGGAAAACACCGCAAATGGCAAGAGAGGCAAACCCATCCCTTCACAATTGCGCCTGGTTTCCTAGAAGCTTCTTTCCAGAAGGTAGGACCATGTAGAAATATAGCTGAGACTATCTGAAATGAGAGAGGAAACTGAAAGCTTTCCTTTCGTTTTTTGCTTCATGAACCATCCAACCTCCCTGTTTTTCAAATATCCCTGTGAAATTAAGTCACAGAATTATGGAAGCTCCGTGTCTTAGAGCTTGGAGATCATGTTTACAGATGGGAACGTCCCAGAAATATTAATCCAGTTTTTCTTCTCCAGCCCCTTGCTTTACTACTTTTATTTGAAATGGACACTGTGGCAGCACTAGATGATTGGCAGTGGCATTTCTGCAGGATTTCATTCGTTCTATTTACTCATTCTTCCAGACAGGGTCTTGCTCTGTTGGCCAGGCTGGAATGCAATGGCACCCTCAACCTCTCAGTCTCAAGCAATCCTCCCACCTCAGCCTCCTGAGTAGCTGGGACTACAAGTATATGCCACCATGCCCAACTCATGTTTGTATTTTTTGTAGAGACTGGGTTTTGCCATGTTACTGGGGCTAGTCTCGAACTTTTGGACTCAAGTGATCCTCCTGCCTTGGCCTCCCAAAGTGCTTGGATTGCAGGCGTGGGCCACTGTACCAGGCTCTTTTTTTAAAAAAATTATTGTGGCAAAATACAACTAACATGATGTTTATCATTTTAAACATTTTTAGGTGCACAGTTCTGTGGCATTAAGTATGTTCACATTGTTGTATAACCATTGCCACTGTCCTTCTCTTGAAGTTTTCATTTTCCCAAACTGAAACTCTGCACCCATTACAGGATTTTGTTCTTAACCAAACATTGACTAGCTCAATAGGCCTCATGTGCATCATAGCAGGGTCTCGGACCCCCTCAAAGTAATGATCTGTATCCCATAGTTATTTTTGGAGAAGTTAAAGAAATGCACACACATAAATATATTGTATGTAAAAATTTTGGAAGTATAACTTTAGGCTGGGGGTGCTGGCTCACACCTATAATCCTAGCACTTTGGGAGGCTGAGGCTAGTGGACCACCTGAGGTTAGGAGTTTGAGACCAGTCTGGCCAACATGGGGAAACCCCATCTCTACTAAAAACACACACACAAAAAAAACCATAGCTGGGTGTGGTGGCATGTGCCTGTAATTTCAGCTACTCAGGAGACTGAGGCAGGAGAATCGCTTGAAACTGGGAGGTGGAGGTTGCAGTGAGCCAAGATTGTGCCACTGCACTCCAGCCCGAGTGACAGTGAGTCTCTGTGTCAAAAAAAGTATAATTTTACATAATTTTTAAATTTCATGCTTATTTTTGAGCATGAGTTAAAGAAAAATTGAACAGAAAGTACAGAGAGTTCCTATACATACTGTCACCTACACCCTCCCACAACAGTTTCCTCTGTTATCAACATCCTCTACCCAAGTAGGACATTTATTACAATTGATGAGCCATTCTTGACATATTATTGTTAACTAAGTCCATAATTTACATTAGGCTCACTCTTCATGTTGTGTAGTTTCATGAATTTTTGTTGGTTTTTTTTTTTTTTTTTTGAGACAGAGTCTTACTCTGTTGCCCAGGCTGGAGTGCAATAGCACAGTCTTGGCTCACTGCAACCTCCACCTCCCAGGTTCAAGCAATTCTCCTCCCTCAGCCTCCTGAGTAGGTGGGATTACAGGTGCATGCCACCTATGGTATTTTGTATTTTTAGTAGAGACGGGGTTTCACCATGTTGGCCAGGCTGGTCTCACACTCCTGACCTCAAGTGATCCACCCACCTCAGCTTCCCAAAGTGCCATGATTACAAGCATGAGCCACGGCACCCAAGTGGTGTTGAAAAATGCATAATGGCATGTATTCACCATTATGGTATCGTACTGAATAGTTTTAATGCTCTAAAATTCCCAGCGGTCTCCCTATCATTTCTCCCTTCCCACAACGCCCTGGCAACTAAGGATCTTTTTACTGTCTCTGTAGTTTTATCTTTTCTAGAAACTCGTATAATCAGAATTATACAGCAGATTGCCTTTTTCAGATTGGCTTCTTTCGCTTAGTAATATACAGTCAGGTTTCTTCCACGTCTTTTCATTGCTTGATAACTCGTTCCTTTTCTGGGCTGAATAATAATGTATTTCATTGTCCAGATGTACCACAATGTGTTTATCTATTCAGTAAGCGACGTCTTAATTGGCCAAGTTTTGGCAACTGTGAAAAAAGTTGTTATAAACATTCATGGACAGGTTTATGTAAGGACGTAAGCTTTAAGCTCCTTTGAGTAAACACCAAGGAGCACTATGTGGAAAATGATGTGTAGTTGTTTAAAAACTGCTGAACTGTCTTCCAAAGTGGCTGGACCATTTTGCATTCCCACCAGCAATAAACAGGAGTTCCCGTTGCTCCACATCCTCACCAGCATTTGGTGTTGTCAGTGCCCTGGATTTTAGCCACTCTAGTAACTGGGTAGTGGTATCTCATTTGTAAGATTTTCAGTCTTTAATGACATATAATGGGTGTCTTTTCAGAGGCACATTTACCACCAATTATCTTCTTTCTTGAGGTGTCTGATCAGATCTTTTGCTCATTTTTTAATTGAGTTTTTTTTTAATTGTTGAATAATTCTTTGTATATTTTGGATGCCAGTCCTTTATGAGATACACGTTTTGCAAATATTCTCTCAATTCTATGTGTTCATCTTTTCATTCTCTTAACAGTGTCTTTTGAAGAACAAACGTTTTAAATTTTAACAGGGTCCAAAATGTTTTTTCTTTCCTGGATTGTACTTTTGGTGTTGTATCTAGGAACTGAACACCAATCCCAAGGTCACCTAGCTTTTTTCCCATGTTATCTTCTAGAAGTTACATAGTTTTGTGTTTTTACATTAGGCCTATGATACATTCCATTTTCTTTTTTGGCTAATACTCTCCATGATACCCCAATTTAACTATTGTATTACAAGATCACAACACTGTGATATTTTGCACTATAAATTGCACTCTGAAAATTAGGCAGTCCTCTTTTTCTTTAATTTTTAATTTTTATTTTTTTGAGACAGAGTCTTGCTTTGTTGCCCAGGCTGGAGTGCAATGCCACAATCTCTGCTCACTGCAACCTCCACCTCCCAGGTTCAAGTGATTCTCCAGCCTCAGCCTCCCTACAGGTAGGATTACAGGCATGTGCCACCACACCCAGCTAGTTTTTTTTGTATTTTTAGTAGAGATGAGGTTTCATCATGATGGTCAGGCTGGTCTCAAACACCTGACCTTAGGTGATCCACGTGCCTCGGCCTCCCGAAGAGCCACCGCGCCTGGCCAACCATCTTGTTTTCTATCCCAGTGTTTTCCTATTTCTTTTCCATAGGTATTTCTTCTGTAACAATCCATTTATAACATCCGTATTGCTTGGACCCACGCAGAAACTTCTTTAAACATGACCATATCATGAAATTTGTAAGTTATCAAAAATTCCTTCTTTACAAACGGCAATAACTCAGGCCTGAAAAGGAACTCACTCACTAAATATCTAACTCAATATGTATTACCCAACCCCAGTGAAATCTCACCGCTAAAAAGCTGTGAAGACCCATAAAGGGTCCCTAAAATGGAACATTCAAAGAAAGCATGGTGTTCTAAATAAGTTTGAGCTGATATTATGCTATTAATGAAGCTGCACTCGGCCTTTGCAGCCTAACACATAGGGCGACAGGTGGAGAAACTACAAATAGCCTTGGCCTAAGAATGGAAAAAATGATAAGCTGGGGCCAAGGCTTTCAAAGTGACTTAATGACAGGAATGCAAGGCGCAGACCTGAGGATACAGAATAGTGGATTGTAGGCCTCCCAAAAAACCTACGAGCGCAGAGGGTTTGGGCTACATGCCACCCTCATGCCGGCCCTGCTTAGTCTTAGAATAGTAAACTCCACGACGTCAGTTTGCAGGGGTGGGGAGCAGGGGGGGATGCTAAGATCCATGTGTCCATGCAATGCGTCTCGTGAATACTAACTTCCCAAAAGCAACAGAACACCTCCTAAGTCCTTGTCATTGTACCACATGGAGGCACTTTGAACTGCACGTTTCCTGGGATGATTGGGCTGTGCTGGTTCCTGCTGGGTTCTGATGCTGTTGCAGAGTGGAAAGTGGCTTGGCCCATCTGCTGGCTGTATCATATTACCTGAAGGCTGTGTAGCGGGCCACAGACAGGGGATTTAGGAGCTCTGGGTTTTAACCTCAGCTCCACTTGTCGACTCATTGAACGCTTATGCCATTTTGATTTCCTCATCATTAAAACTGGGATATGAGCTGTCTTTACCGGTAAGGTGACTATGAGTAATTAACTAGTGAAACAGGTTATTTGGTGCAGTATATTCAGTGAAGGAATAGGAAGCTAAACATAAATTGTAGACCTCACTCTGCCTCACCCTGCCCTGATTTCCTTATAATAAGGAAATGCTCAAGTGGGTAGCCCACATGATCCCAAGGATTGCTTCTATTCCAAAACGTATTATTCTAGTCTTTGCCTGTGTTAGCGGCACTCAAACTTGAGCATGAGACAGAACCATCTGCAGGGCTTGTTAAAACATAGTTTGGGGCTCAAGGTTTGGCATTTCTACAAGTTCTCAGATGTTGCTGATGGTTCTCTCTGGGGGACCACAGCCTAAGAACCACCAATTTATGGCAGGTAAGAAAACTCTAGCCATAGCCAGGTGGGGTGGCTCATGCCTATAATCCCAGCACTTTGGGAGGCCAAGGCAGGTGGATTCCTTGAGCTCAGGAGTTCAAGACCAGTCTAGGCAACGTGGCGAAACCGAGTTTCTACAAAAAGTAGAAAAAATTAGCCTGATGTGGTTGTGCACAGGTGTAGTCCCAGCTACTCGGGAGGCTGAAGTGGGCAGATGGCTTGAGGCCAGGAGGTGGAGGTTGCAGTGAGCTGAGATCACACCACTGCACTCCAGCCTGGGCAACATATCAAGACCCTGAGAAAGAAGGAAGGAAGGAAGGAAGGAAGGAAGGAAGGAAGGAAGGAAGGANAGAAGGAAAGAAGGAAAGAAGGAAAGAAAGAAAGAAAGAAAGAAAGAAAGAAAGAAAGAAAGAAAGAAAGAAAGAAAGAAGGAAGGAAGGAAGGAAGGAAGGAAGGAAGGAAGGAAAGGAAGGAAGGAAGGAAGGAAGGAAGGAAGGAAGGAAGGAAGGAAGGAAGAAGGGAAGGGAAAAGAGAAGAAAAGGAAAGGAAAAAGAAAAGAAAAGAAAAATCTGGCCAAAAGAGAGTGAACAAACCTTATTCACAGGCCGTTTCATGGGTGCACAACCTGCGCAGTCCCCCGGTCTCAAACCTCACCGTCGAGGGCCTGTGCTTGAAGTACTAAAGTGCTCAGCTGTTATCAACAACCTGAAATTCTTAATGTTTGAACAAGATAGCTCACATTTTCATTTTGCACTGGGTCCCATAAATTACGTAGCGGATTCCGTTCACGGTTTTGGTTTTTCAAATGCACAAACGTCATTTTAGAAAGGCACCTGAAAAACTCCTAAAAACCTCCCGTCTACTTCTATACCCAAAGAAACAGACTTGTGTAGAAATTATTCTTTTGGTTACTGGCATCTTGCCAGTCTGCTAACCTACCCACAAGAGGCTGGTGTGCCCATGTGGCCAAGCCCTAGGCCAACACAGGGCAGAGTGACATTTGGCGTCATCTGTCCTCTCTGGGACCTCTCCTCCATCTTTTGTTTTCTTCAAAGTTCCAAAGCCACTTTCACATTTTCAGGTATTGGCACAGGAGCACCCCACTTCTTGATAGCAAATACTGTCTTAGGCTGCTTTAACAAATCACCATAGTCTGGATTGCTTAAACAACAGAAATTTATTTCTCAATTGTGGAGGCTGGGAAGTCCAAAATCAAGGTGCCAGCTGATTTTGTGTCTGATGTCACCCAGACTGGAGTGTGACTGGTGCAATCAGAGTTCACTATAACCTTGAACTCCTGGGCTCAAGCGATCCTCCCGATCCTCCCGCTCTGGCTTCCCAGAGTGCTGGGATCACAGGCGTGAGCCTCTCCAGGATTTCTAGCAGGAACATCTGCATTTCAAAAGAAGAATTCCTCCAAGGAGAAAGCAATCTTGTATAAATACACAGGTTTTTTTGAGGGTGGAGGACTTCTCCCTTTGAATTATAGTGTGTACAGAATTGTCTGCTGGCCTGTCTCTCAGGATGGCCTGCTACATAATCTTACCCTTAAGAGGACAGGCTGGGAGAGGTGGCTCACGCCTGTAATCCCAGCACTTTGGGAGGCCAAGATGGACGGATCACTGAAATTCAAGAGTTGGAGACCAGCCTGGTCAACATGGTGAAACCCTGTCTCTACTGAAAATACAAAAATTATCTGGGTGTGGTGGTGGGGACCTGTTATCCCAGCTACACAGGAGGCTGAGGCAGGAGAATAGCTTGAATGTGAAAGGTGGAGGTTTAGCATGAGCTGAGATCACACCACTACACCCCTGCCTGGGCGATAGAGCAAGACTCCATCTCAAGAAAAAAAAGGGAAAGAGAAAAAAAAGAAGAAAGAAAGGGAAGGAAGGAAGGGAGGGAGGGAGGGAGGAAAAAGAAAAAGAGGAAAGATCTTTTAGGTGCCTACCCTGAAACCACACCCAAGCAAGAGTCAAACTACACAGCCAAGCTGACTGCGCATAGTCAAGGCTAAGGCTCCTCACCAGCAAAATGAAGACATCCGTATCTTTTTTTAGGATGGGAATTCCTACCCTGGCACACCTCTTGGACTTGTTTTTCTTTCGGTCAGAGCTGATAATAGCACTTGGGTTTTATATAGTTCTGTAGTCATCAGTGTTAACAGCATGGGGAATTACAAAGCTAAAATCCATTTCTTTTGCTTCCCTGGGGTGGACAAGCTTTGCCAAGAGGACATAAGGAATGGGAGATTGTAAGAACCATTGCCAAAATTGCGATTTTATTGGACTGACCAAGAAAGATTCTTGATCTGGAAATGGTAGCTAGGGCTCACAAAGATGTGCTTGCTGAGGATGGCATGATTCCACTAGTGTTGAGGATGCCCGTCTTAGCAAAGATCACTTGGAATGATGTGAGGTTAGCAGACCGGAGATGAAGGGAACTAGTTAGCTAATATCGCTCTAAAAACACCAAGAAATGTAACCCTCTTTCCTCTCAAGGGTCATATCTCCATAGCCCCACTGTTTGCATAAAAGGAGACTGCACAAATTACAGAGGAGATCCCCTTCCTTGGGACGCTTTAAAGCCATAAGCCAGAAAATTGTCATCATCTCCATATAAAGTTTTTTGTTGTTGGCTTCTTTTTTCCTTAAATAGAGAAGAGGTTTCACTATGTCACTCTGGCTGGTCTCAAGCTCCTGGGCTCAAGAGATCCTCCTGCCTCGATCTTCCAAAGTGCTGGGATTACAGGCATGAGCCACCACGCCAGGCCTCCATATACATTTCTGATGCCGCTGAAGTGAATGTTGTCCCCTGGAGTCGTGCCAGCACAATTTACCCTGCCTATTAGGTCCAAGGTGAGGGAGATATTAGGCACATCTGTCTATTGACTACTACCTCCTTGGCGGGGTAGGAGTTGCAAATCATTGTCGAAAATTAATACTGATGGCTTGTTTACTGTAGTATGGCTGTGGAGCAAGGACTCAAAAGGGTGAAGAATTACTGCTGATCATGCATCTCTGGATGATCGTGGGATCCTACGTGCTTCCTGTGGGGACCCAGTTTATCCTGTACAGGCTAGGCCTTCCCGGGGAGCAGCGCCAGCTGCATCGTCTGCATTCAGTTCCCTCATCAAAACCAAGACAATGGTTTTATCCTTTTAGTCGTAAAAGGAAAACTCGATTTAACGGATGCTATATAAAATCACAACTATACATAGAAACATAAAAAAGCAAATGGAAAACCTATCAAAGCATGAATTTCTTGGGTTTCGTTTTTTAGTTTTTTTGTTTTTGTTTTTTAGACAGAGCTTCACTCTTGTTGCCCAGGCTGGAGTGCAATGACGCAATCTTGGCTCTCTGCAACCTCCGCCTCCAGGGTTCAAGTGATTCTCCTGCCTCAGCCTCCCAAGTAGCTGGGATTACAGGCACCCACCACCACTGCCTGGCTAATTTTTGTATTTTTAGTAGAGATGGGGTTTCACCATGTTGGCCAGGCTGGTCTTGAACTCCTGACCTCAGATGATTCAACCACCTCGGCCTCCTAAAGTGCTGAGATTACAGGCATGAGCCACCATGCCGTGTGGAGTTTCTTGTTTTTATTATTTATTTATTTTGAAGAGATGAGGGTCTCACTGTGTTGGCCAGGGTGGTCTTTACCTCCTAGCCTCAAGCAATCATCCTGCCTCAGCCTCTCAAAGTGAGGAGATTGCAGGCATGAGCCACCCACGCCTGGCCTCTTGTTTTTATTTATTTGCTAAACTTTTACTCGTTCTGTCTATGGCCAACTCAACTGTGCAAATGTTTAAAGAAAATTAGGGAAAAAATAGTAACGAGTTGAGTAAACTACACGCATTAAATGATCATTTCCTGAATATTAAGAAACAGTCTTTGTTCTTAGAATTTATGAGCAGAACACCTAAGTTCAGCACACGGAGCTACAGAGTTTGCATAAGTGTGTGACATGGACACCACTTTAGAATGTAGATCCTGCCTGATAATTGTGCAGTGGATGAGACACTTTCCAGAAGAAAGTGACCAAAAATAGAAATCGGAATCAAAATTCAGTCAAATCATAAGAGGATTAAAATATTTGACATGTTAAAATATATATTTTAAATATGCTGGTATGTATGCCTGCACTTGGGGTAAGATTTAGCATCCAAACCAACAAGATATTACTTAGGTTCCACCAAACTGTTGACATTTATCCTACAATACAGGGATAACTGAACACACCACTCACCTCTGAAACTTTTTGCCTTCCAAAAGGTTCCTAAGCATACTGAACACTAATGCAAAATCACTTGTACCACAGTTGCCTGTCCTCCAGGAGGGGTGATCCAAACATAGGTGTCATTTTTGAACACTCCCGTTCTATATGTTTTGTCTCCTCCAACTTAGAATTCACTACATGTCTCATATCAAGGGCGCTGTGATATTATGATTTATAACAAGAAATGTAAGACCAGCTGGGCAACATGGCAAAACCCTGTCTCTATAAAAAATAGAAAAAATAGCCGAGCATGGTGGCATGCAGCTGTAGTCCCAGCAACTGGGGTGGCTGGGGTGGAAGGGTTGCTTGAGCCCAGGAGTTCTAGGCTGCAGTGAGCTATGATCACACCACTGCACTACAGCCTGGGCAACACAGCAAGACCTGTCTCAGAAAGGAAAAAGAAAGGAAGGAAGGAAGGGAGGGAGGGAGGGAGGAAGGAAGGAAGGAAGGAAGGAAAGAAGGAAGGAGGGAGGGAGGGAAGGAAGGAGGGAGGGAGGGAGGGAGGGAGGGAGGGAGGGAGGGAAGGAAGGAAGGAAGGAAGGAAGGAAGGAAGGAAGGAAGGAAGGGAAAAGAAAATAAATATATGTTTTAATATTTATTCCCTGGTTTCTGTCACAGAGCTGCAAAAACCCTTAAAAGTTCCTGAGCCATAGGGGTGGTAAGAGAATATTTTGTTCTAGTATTTGATCTTTGACTCTATTTCATGACTCAGAGCTCCTAATCCCTTGGAATGTTCCAGGTAATAGAAGCATGTTTTGCTTTACTTAAGTGACTCTTGGTGGGTTCCTGGATGGGAGCTGGTCACCAGAAAGACAAGCCATGATTGATTAGAAGATTTGAACTTTCAGCCCCAATCATGCCTATGTGATGAAGCCTCTATGAAAGTCTCTGAACTATGGGGGTTGGTAAACACAGGGAGGAGTTGGACCGTGGCACGCCGGGAGAGGGCGTGGAAGCTCCGCATCCCTTTCCTGTCCCTTGCCTGTGTATCTTTTTCATCTGGCTGTACCTGATCTGTATCCTTTGCAATAAACTGGTGTTCTAGTAAGTAAACTGTTTTCCTGAGTTCTGTGAGCCATTCTAGCAAGTGATCAAACCCAGGAAGGGATGATGGAAACCCTTAATTTATAGCCGGTAGGTCAGAGGCGCATGTCGTGATTTGAGACTTGTGATTGGCATCTGAAGTGGGGAGTTAGGGAGTTTTGTGGGACTGAATCCCTAACCTGCGGGATCCCTCCTAACTCCAGTAAGTGTCTGAACAGAATCAAATTGTAGGACACCCAGTTGATGTGTGCAGGGAATTGGAAAATTGCTTGGTGTGGGAGAACCCCTCTTCCACCACATTTGGTCACAAAAGCGTTCTGTGTGAGAGGAGAGAAACTTTTTTCAAAGGTGCTCGTGCTCAAAGGGGCCAAACTCAAGGTCAGACCTCTGCACCCAGAAGATGAGATGTCCTATGTCACTGCCAAAATGAGAATTCTCATAAACTCTGCCTGTGGCCACAATGTCCATGCAAGATTCAAATCAAGGTGATATCTGCTATTTTGAAAATAATTGAAAGAAGAATCTAAATCCTGAAATCACATTGCTTTGGTGGGTCACATCTTCATTGGCTGCTTGGGGATTAAATAAAAATTTGGTTTTTTAATCTTTCGGACAACAGTGGTAATCAATATCTGAAAAGATCTTTCTTCCTATGTAGCTTATTATAAAGATGTTCTAAGATACCAAGGAGCCAAATTGTAATCTCATTGAGTCACCTGCTGATTTTATACTGCTCTCACAGACCCAAAGGGTTAGTTCAGGCTACTTGGAGAATGGCAAGTCCATGCCACCGCGTCATCTCTGTGCCAGCCAGCTTCTGCACTTGTCTCTATCAGCTAAGCCAAAAACAGAAGGGCAATATTTTGCATACAACTTTTCAGGAGAGGATTATTTCATTCTAGCATATTGCTGCATTTGAAATGAAAATTGCAATTCTATATTTCCATGGGAAAGAATGGCTAATG
>NW_016107357.1:16958150-17014181 GCF_001604975.1 Cebus imitator | reverse complement strand
AAGAAGCCAGAGAAAACACTGCATGAACCATGCTTCTTTACCATCATTCTTACCCACAGTCGTTTATTTATTTATTTAGTACTATTATTTTTTAGAGACAGAGTCTTCTGTGGCCCAGGCTGGAGTTCCATGGTGTGGGATCATGTAACCTAGAACTTCTGGGCTTGCTGTAACCTAGAACTTCTGGGCTCAAGTGATCCTCCAGCCTCAGCCTCCCGAGTAGCTAGGACACAGTCATTTATTAATAGGGTGACCAGAGAACGTACCCTCCTAACTGGGATACGTCATCTGTAAGTACGACAGGAGGCTGTTAATGGTGATGTTAAGGATGACTTCCCTGCTGATCACGTGCTATTTACACCCAGGGACTGTGTTACAGACTGAAAATCCAAAGAGGCCAAAAACATCATTTCCTCCATACGATGCTAAAATTTAGTTGGGGAGAGAAGATATTCAGAAGAAGGGATACATCACAAGGATGTCTCTGTATAATTACATTTTTACTAATTCCATAAACACAGGAAAGCTCTTACTAATTTAATACATGTAATTGGCTGGGTATGGTGGCTCATGCCTGTAATGCCAGCATTTTGGGAGGCTGAGGCAGGTGGATCACCTGAGGTCAGGAGTTTGAGACCAGCCTGGCCAACATGGCAAAACCCTGTCTCTACTAAAAATACAAAAATTAGCCAGGCATGGTGGTGGGCGCTTGTAATCCCAGCTACTCGGGAGGCTGAGGCAGGAGAATCGTTTGAACCCAGGAGGCGGAGGTTGCAGGGAATCGAGATTGCACCACTGCACTCCAGCCTGGGCAACAGAGTGAGACTCCATCTCTAAAACTAAAAAAATTTATAAATGAAAATCTTGTACTTGTGCATCCTTGGTTTACACATAAATTTCAGAAGAAACCATGTAATCTAGTCATTATATTCTTCCAGGTTACTGTACATTTGGCATGAAAACAGCGTATCAAAAGACATCTACAGAGTTTGACTCAGTAAATCAAAATTTTCCATTCAAAGAACACAATTTCTACATCCAAATCACAGGTAATGATGCTGCAGGCTTGACCTCAAGGAATTTAGAGTCAAGAAGAGGAAATACACATATAGCAAAATAAAAAAAAAATAAAGAAAAAAATCTACACTAGAGGTATAAACAAAATGCTAGAGAATGAAGGGATCAATCCTAAATGCAAGAAGTAGATTGTAAATAACCTAGTGGATTAGAAATTGGCTTTTTTGCCCTCCAAGTCTGAACTGTACATCGTAGGTGAGCCATTCAGAAAATATATATTGATTGATTAATTCCAAGAATAACAGACAATGTTTATGAGCACATGCTATGTGCTGGCACAGTGCAAAGTGCTCTGCTTATGTGACTTCATTTAATCAAATAATGGAAAGCAGGTGGGAAAGATAAAATATTCAACATGCTTACTGAATCATTCTTATACATTCTAATAGTACACTGAAAGGGTATCTGTACAATTGCATTTTTACTGATTCCTTAAATGCAGGAAAACTGTTACTAATACATGTAATTATATGCCTATAATAATTTAAGTATTTGCTAATTAAACATAGATACCTAATAATCTAGTAAATTACATTTATGATTACATACTAATTGTGAATGCATTTTATAACACATCACCATATATTACTAATTACATTTAGATTATAACTTTACTGTACATTGGATGCATCATTTCTAGTGCTGCTGTTGCTTCATTTATTCTTTTTCTTCTTGTTCCTGTTCTTTTTGCTCTTATTCTTCTTACTCTCGTCTCCTTCCCCTTCTTCTTCTCCTCTCCCTTTGTCTTTCTGTTCTTTAACAAAAATAAATTAAGTATTCAATCTCCATGGTTCTCATTACTTATGGTAATCCTTGCAGATAAAAAGAATACTTCCTTGGTTTGGAAATTCATTTAGTCTGTCTCTTTTATGTTAACCTAAAAGAAACTCTTAATTCCTTTCTTTGTCCAGTGATTTTTTTTTCTGTAGAATATTGCCTTTTACCAATACTAAGTCACATGTAAAACACAGTTCTACCCAGTGTCCAGATAAATCTCAGACTTGAATTTGAGAAGGCACAGAAGGACATTGAAAGCTGGTACTGTAGTGGCCTGAAGTTCAGTAGCTCCCCGCCAGCCCTTCCTCATTACCGTTTTTTGTTGGTGGTGGTGGTGTTTTTTTTTTTTTTTTTAAACAGGGGTCTCACTTGGTTGCCCACGTTGGAGTGCGGTGGTACAATCATGGCTCACTGCATCCCTGACCTCCGGGGCTCAGAGGATCCTCCCACCTCAGCCTTCCAGGTAGCTGGAACGATAGATGTGCATCACCTCACCCAGCTAATTTTTTGTAGAAACTGGGTTTTGCCATGTTGCCTAGGCTGGTCTCGAACTCCTGGGCTCAAGCAATCTGTCTGCATTGGTCTCCCAAAGTGCTGGGATTACTGACATGAGCTGATGTGCCCGGCCTCATCACCAATTGTTTTATGGGTTGGGCCATGGAGTTATAAGGCCAATATCCTGTACGTTAGATTCCTGTGGAAGCCAGTTGGCTTCATTAACTCCTGTGCCCTAATCCTGACCCCTCCTCTCCCACGAACGGATGTAGAGAAAAGAAGGTCGCAGCAAGAGCTGAGGGCATCAGCCCACCTGATGAAGGCAGGTGTTTCAAGACAGTGTAAGAGGGATGAGCCGAGCACTCTACTGAGGGGGAGGGGGAAACTAAAACTTAATTACTGTAAGCAAATATCACAGCAAATCAGCCTTAAGTGGGTATAAAAGAACGCACAAAAGAAGACAAAACGTAACCAAAGCTCATTAGACCACAGGAAGAGTCACCACTGGCGTGGGGAGACGGGCGCCCGGGATCCTGCATTCGGAGTTGGGTGTCCCCCAGCACAGGACAGCAGCAGCCTTCAACCCTCCCTCGTGTAAGCTCCTTTCACTAAATCCACTTGTGACTCTGGGCACCCCCTGTTGTTTGCAACACAAACAATCGTTCTGGGTGCAGTGTCCTGACATGTGTTCCAGGACTTAATTTCTGGCCTTCTAGCCAAATTTTATACCACGTGTTTACCTTTTCACCTGAGGTGTCTCTGCCTCTTATAGATGGACGCATATTTTATTTATTTATTTATTTATTTATTTATTTTTAGGCAGAGTTTCGCTCTTGTTGCCCAGGCTAGAGTACAGTGGTGCAGTCTCGGCTCAGTGCAACCTCTGCCTCCCGGGTTCAAGCAATTCTCCTGTCTCGCCCTCCCGAGTAGGTGGAATTACAGGTGTGCACCACCACGCCCGGCTAATTTTTATATTTTTAGTAAAGAAGGGGTTTCACCATGTTGGCCAGGCTAGTCTCGAACTCCTGACCTCAGATGACCTGCCTGCCTTGGCCTCCCAAAGTGCCGGGATTACAGGTGTGAGCCACTGCAACTGGCCAGATGGAGTCATATTTTAAAATGGAGTTAGTGTGGCCAATTTCCCTCTTCCTACAGCAGGGTAGAGCAGCAGAGCTCTGTTCACTCAGAGGCCTCACTGGAGTTGGCAATGACAAGGTCTTTGAGACTGGGTACCAAGATGAGCTCTGTGGACCCCTCTACCCCTCCTTGGCTATGCTGCAGCAGCACAAGAGAAGTTCCTGAGAAGCAAAGAAAGAGAAAGGTGGGGCGGGGGTGGGGGGACAGGAGATCTTAATTACAGTGTGTTTGTGATTTCATTGTCTACATTCCCCTCGTCTAGGAAGGGGATCCTAGGAGACATGGTGGTGTGCCTGCCCAGCCTGGCTGCTCACCATGCAGATATGTTTAGGAGTAAAATCCAGAACTACAGTTTTTAAAAAATAAATAGAAGGGATGGGGTGCAGTGGCTCACGCCTGTAATCCCAACTCTTTGGGAGGTCTGGGGGGGTGAATCACGAGGTCAGGAGTTCGAGACCAGCCTGACCAACATGGTGAAACCCTGTCTACTAAAAATACAAAAATTAGCCGGTATGGTGTTGTGTGCCTGTAATCCCACCTATTCAGAGGCTGAGGCAAAAGAATCACTTGAACCCGAAAGGCAGAGGTTGCAGTGAGCCAAGATGGTGCTGCTGCCCTCCAGCCTGGTGACAGGGCGAGACTCCATCTTGAAAAGAAAGAAAAGAAAAGAAATGGAAGGTCACGATTGACTGTTATATAGATTATATATGAAAGAAAGAACCAGGTAATCAGAAATTGTTTGAAGGAAGATTCAGAAAGATCCCATGCGATCTGCCGCTCCCTCTTCCCCAGGCAGTGTTTCTCTTCTGGATCTTAAAGCTGGCCTCTGACCATCAGGAGAATGGGGTGTGGGAAAGGCACATTGAGCATGGCCAGATGCCCACCGCATCGCCCACGCATTTACCCACCTTCTCCTTCACACTCACACACACACGCTTTACACTGGTGAAACCAAGTCAAAGCAAACATTAAGGTCATCTTCAGGAAAAAATCAGGCACCAAGGAAGTGTGCGGTGTGAGGAATGTGAGTGGGGTGTGAAAGTGGCTGGGGGCGTGCAGACTCACTAGCCACCTGGCTCCACCCCAGGACGCTCACTGAAGGTCAGAACTTGCAGCAATAGTAATAATTATTGATGATTAGATGGGGTGCCTCTGGGTTTTGGGGTTTTGTTTTGTTTTGTTTTGGTGTCTCGCCCCATCACCCAGGTTGGAGTGCCATGGTGAGATCATAGCTCACTGCAGCCTTGAACTCCTGGGCTCGAGTGATCATCCTACCTCAGCCTCCTGAGTAGCTGGGACTACAGGTGCACACCAATATACACAGCTAATTTTTCAATTTTGCCTTGACCTTTCAAAGCACTAGGATTGCAGGTGAGAACCGTTGCACCTGGCCTGTTTTTGAATATTATCTTTGCACACATATTTCATCAGAATGATTGCCTCACTTCAGAAGAGACCATAGTTCCTCCTCCTCCTCTTGCCAGGTAAGCCAGGGCTGGCTTGATCAGACAACAACCCTGGGGAGCTTATGTTACATTTATGTTCATGTATAATAACTTGTTATTTTTCAATGAATTAATATAATTTTTTTTTACTTTTAGTTTAAGTTCAGGGGTATATTATTAGGTTCGTTATTAGACTGGTGCAAAAGTAATTGTGGTTTTGGTTTACACAGGTAAACTTGTGTCATGGGGGTTTGTTGTACAGATTATTTCATCACCTGGATATTAAGTCTAGTACGCATTAACTCCGTTATTTTCCTGATCCTCTCCCTCCTCCCACCTTGCACCCTCCAATAGGTCCCAGTATGTGTTGTTCCCATCCCCGTGTCCATGTGTTCTCATGTACACTGTTGGTGGGAGTGTAAATTAGTTCGACCATGGTGGAAGACAGTGTGATGATTCCTGGAAGACCTAAAGACAGAAATACCATCTGACCTGCAATACCATTACTGGGTATATACCCAAAGGAATCGAAATCATTCTACCATAAAGACTTCTGCATGTACATGTTCACTGCAGCACTCTTCACAATAGCAGACATGAAATCAACCCAAATGTGCATCAATGACATACTGGATAAAGAAAGTGCGGTACATATACATCATGGATTACTGTGCAACCATAAAAGAGAATGAAATCACATCCTTTGCAGGGACATGGATGGAGCTCAGGCCATTATCCTTAGCCAACTAACACAGGAACAGAAAACCAAATACCACATGTCCTTACTTACAAGTGGGAAGTAATATAATATTTTTAAGTGTCTTAGTTTTTACTTGTAATATGGCCTGGCCAACATGGTGAAACCCCATCTCTACTAAAAATACAAAAATTAGCTGGGTGTGGTGGCATGTGCCTGTAATCCCAGCTACTCAGGAGGCTGAGGCAGGAGAATTGCTTGAACCCGGAAGGCAGAGGTTGCAGTGAGCCGAGATCGTGCCACTGAACTCCAGCCTGGGTGACAGAGTGAAAGAAAAAGGAAGAAAGAAAGAAAGAAAGAGAGAGAGAGAGGGAGGGAGGGAGGGAGGGAGGGAGGGAAGGAAGGAAGGAAGGAAGGAAGGAAGGAAGGAAGGAAGGAAGGAAGGAAGGAAGGAAGGAAGGAAGGAAGGAAGGAAGGAAGGGGAAGGAAGAATCCCCACTCACTTCTCTTTCTGTCTCCCTGGTGAGGCTGAAGACACTTGGCCACTGCAGACTACAAAGTAGGCCAGGAAAACAAATATTTGTTTATTTATTTTGTTTTCCCAAGTTCTTTGGTGGGAGGCAGGCAAAGAAAAAGGGGATTGAGAAAGGCTATTGGGTTCTATGGCTTCCCTCTAGGGGTGCCAGGCAGAGGTTACCACACAGAAATAGTGAGCCTTCTGGGCCACTGAGCAGATAGCGCCTGTGGCTGGTGGCCCCAGCTTCAAGCCTATCTTCTGTTTACCTCGGTCTGCCTCAGATGTTCACTATAGCTGCTATGCTCAAAATGTGTTATTGGGACGCCTTTATATTCTTACAAGTTGCAGAACCATAAAGAGCTTTTAGTTTTTCTTGTGTGTGTGTGTGTGCGTGTGTGTGTGTGTGTGTGTGTGTGTGTGTGTGTGAGACAGTTTCACTCTTATTGCCCAGGCTGCTGGAGTGCAATGGTGTGATCTTGGCTCACTGCAATCCTGCCTTCGGGGCTCAAGTGATTCTCATGCCTCAACCTCCTGAGTAGCTGGGATTACAGCTGCCCACCACCATGCCCCCGCTACTTTTTTTTTTTGGAGACAAAGTCTTGCTCTGTCTGGAATGCAATGGCACGATCTCAGCTCACTGCAACCTCCACCTCCTGGGTTCAAGTGATTCTCCTGCCTCAGCCTCCAAAGCAGCTGGGACTGCAGGCGCCCACCACCACGCCTGGTTAATTTGTATATTTTTAGTGGAGACAGGGTTTCACCATGTTGGCCAGGCTGATCTCAAACTCCTGACTTCACGTGATCTGGCTGCCTCGGCCTCCTGAAGTGCTGGGATTGCGGGCATGTGCCACCACGCCAGGCTATAAAGAGCTTTTATTCATGTGCATTATATCTATCAATATTTACCATATTAGAAATGAAAACTGAGGCATTTAAAAACTAGTATACTGATTCAAAATGAACAACAAACCCATGGCAAGTGAACATACATTCCACGTAAAGAATGCATTTTTATGAAACATAACTCTATCTTCTAAAGGAATTAGTGGTGCCATAGCATTGTTTTACTTTTTTGCACATCTCTTTAGTATCTGCCTCAGTGGAAGACACCTGGATTCTCCTGTCTGCTGCTGTAATCTGTTTTAGTTCTGAATGTCATGTAGCATCAGGAGCACTTGACTGTAGACTCTTGGCAGGATGAGGGGGCAAAGGCGAATAGTGTCTTAGTATTGTTACAAAAGTGATTCTGACCTTGCAAACCACCTAAAAGGCCTCAGAACCGCTTTGAGATCCCCTACAGTACAGATATGACTATTTGTTGGGAAACCATCCAAGAATGTCTGCCACACGGGTCCCCATTTCCCATTTTGGGATTTCCCTTTTAATTTCATAATTAAATGTTCAATTCAAGAGTCAGTCTCAGAACCAGGAAACCGTCTTCCCCACGGTTATGTATGTGCAATTCTTATGGCTTACCAAACAGAAAATTACCAGCAATTTTTAAAACGCAGGTTTGTTTTTGGTTTCCTTACACGCATTTTCTTTTGAGACAGGGTCTTGCTCTGTTGCCCAAGCTGGAGTGCAGGAGCGTGATCACAGCTCACTGCAGCCCTGACTTCCCTGGCTCAAGCTATCCTCCTACCTCAATGTCCTGAGTATCTGGGACTACAGGTGCACGCCATCATACCCAGGTTATTTTATTTTATTTTATTTTATTTTATCTTTTTGTGGAGATGGGGTCTTACTATGTTGTCCAAGCAGGTCTTGAGCTCCTGAGTTCAAGCAATCCTCCTGCCTCAGCCTCCCAAAGTGCTGGGATTGCAGGCATGAGCCACCACGCCCAGCCCTTATATTTGAACTTTTAAAGAAAGGCGGTGTAAAGATTGGGATGGAAAATCTCATTATTCTCTTTGAGGCAGTGGATCAGTACTGTCCGTGGTTCCCGGATATTGGTTTCAAAGGTCAAAGGGTCTTTTCAGTCATGGCTCAAACAAATGATGTCTGTGCTTTCCCACTTCTGCAAGAAGGAAGCCTCCCTCCCAGGCACATAACATGAAAGCAGGGGATTGAGTGGAAGGACGCTTCTACTTCCATCTTCATCCTTCATTGCCATGCCTCATTGACATTTGTCTGTGCACAGGGATTTGATTTGACTTGATATGATTTTGAGACAGAGTCTCGCTCTGTCGCCCAGGCTGGAGTGCAACAGCACAATCTTGGCTTACTGCAACCTCCATCTTCCGAGTTCAAGCAATTCTCCTGCTTCAGCCTCTCAAGTAGCTGGGATTACAGGGGCCCACCAACACACCCAGCTAATTTGTTGTATTTTGAGTAAAGATGGGTTTTTGTCATGTTGGTCAGGCTGGTCTTGAACTCCTGACCTCAAGTGACCCACCCTTCTTGGCTTCCCAAACTGCTGGGATTACGGACATGAGCCACCATGCCCAGCCTCTTCAGGGATTTTAGAAAACATGGTTGATGACATCTAAATTCCCACTCTAAATCTTCCGCACCTCCAAGGATCAAACTTAAGACTCTCTGTCAAATGTCATCAACGTTTAATTATACTGACCTCATCCTCATCAGACTCCTCCATCTCTTTAGCTGACTGCTGATAGCTGTGAGAAAGTTCACAGGGCAACCTCAGGGAGGGTAGCCGTGGACTTACGACATCTCCTCTGTGTCATATTCCCTGAGTGCTTCCTTTTGGAAATGTCAGGAGCACTGTGTACAAGTTGCAGAAAAAGCTGGAGGGGGGCCTCCGTCAGCATCCCAGCTCTGTGCCAGCGACTCTGATGAGACATTGGGATTTGGAGGGGGTATAGAGAATCACTCGGGGGCTTTTTTTGAACTCCGCATGCTGGTTCCTTCCCCCAACTCCCTGGAGACGGATGTCTCCTCACCCCCACCCTGCCTGAAAACCACTGATCTCGATGGTTGGGAAAGAGCTTTATTAAATTTAAATTTAGCATGTGAGGTTGTGGATAACCCTATCTCTGTTTCTGAGAAACAACTGTTTACTATCCTAACACTCCAGAAACCTGGCAACTGGCTCACAGAGGACTGGCAAATGGAAGGGACCCCAGCCCGATGCACTCCTATATTAGAAGGGGTAAAAGACCTAGGACTTTGCAGGACCAAAAAAGGCAGTCAGGACCTATTTTTAATGATCCTGAGGATTATTTAGAAAGGAAATGCCATAAAGTCCATATAGCTCTTAAAAAGTATTTTGTTCCACTCTTTTCTTTCCCTGCCCTTCTGATTCTATTTCTGTATTTCCCTTTTTATGTTTATGGGTCTGCAAGTGAATAGCAGTAAAATAAAGATGATTGTCCTAAAACGATGTTCCTGGGGAGGAAAATGGTTTCCTAAAATCCCTGCTTCCATCGCTGGGATGGCATTCTGGATAAAATTGCCCGGGGATTTGCAAGATAATTGAAGCTTTCGATATTCAGAGGGGGGATTTCTATTCTATTGTCACTTACTCTCCGGAAAATGTGATGTGGGTTATAGCTACATGGGTATTATGGCCCAAGCTTCCTCTGAACACAGAGAGCCCTCTGCTTGGACCCTCGTATTCTAAGCCACACACACAGAGCACATGATGCTTGCTGTTGGAGTGCGGTCACTGGACAGAAGGGGCAAACCGGTAACGGTATCTCTACAAGTGACATTATAGACATGCCATGCCGCGTGATCCCCACGGCTAAAATGAGACTCTCGAAGCTGGAGGGAATGGAAAGTGATGACGTGAGACGCCTGAACGATATTGTAACTTCAGATGATGTTGGCGGCCAGTACTGTATAAGCTAAATGAACTGGGGCTAAGTGTGACGACATCATGGGCAGAGAATGTTATGAAGGCGTATGTCATTCTTGGCCTGAAGTGTCCAATCTAATGAGCCTATTTGTCATGGAAAAAATAAAATCAAGTGTATAGATGTCTTCAATATTAGATGTCAGAAATGTGCTCTGGAAGACAGTACAGTTTATGCGTTTAAAGGATGTGTTAGCAAAGCTCGTCCTACCCCATTACCTGGGCATTCATCTTGAACATTTATGACCCCAGCAGACCAAACGCCAGCCAACAAACATCCATTTAGTATTCATCTTGATCAAGGCACTGGGCTACAACCCGATAGATATACAAAGATAAAACAAAGATTGAATCTGCCTTAAAAGAATTATAAGCGAGTAGGCAAGGATATATATGTGACCAGTCATTTTATGTGTGCACATATAAATATATGTTTATACACCTGCCTGTCTCAGAGTAGCCGCCATGGTTCCATTCATTACATAGGAGATGGATGTTTGGATCCACGTATATATGAGCAGGGCTATTTTTATGGAGGTTGCGCAGGAGTATCCATCTAGAACATTTTTCCTCCAGAATTCTGGAAGCCAGGGCAGGATTCCAGAACTTTCTTCTTATTTTTTAATTTAATTTTCTATATTTATTTATTTATTTTGAGACAGAGTTTCACTCTTGTTGCCCAGGCTGGAGTGCAGTGGCATGATCTTGACTCATGACAACCTCCGCCTCCCAGATTCAAGCGATTCTCCTGCCTCAGCCTCCCAAGTAGCTGGGCTTACAGACGTGCATCACCATGCCCAGCTAATTTTGTATTTTTAGCAGAGATGGGGTTTCACTATGTTAGCCAGGCTGGTCTTGAACTCCCGACCTCAGGTGATCTGCCCGCCTTGGCTTCCCAGAGTGCTGGGATTACAGGCGTGAGCCACTGCACCTGTCCCAAAACTTTCTTTTTAATCGACATTAGTTGTCAGTTTAACAAAACTACAGTCATTATAATGCTCGAAAAATTTTTAGCCAGGAGCAGCGGCTTGCACCTGCAATCCCAGCACTTTGGGAAGCTGAGGCGGGCAGATCACCTGATGTCAGGAGTTCGAGACCAGCCTGACCAACATGGCCAAACCCCATCTCTACTAAAATTTAAAAAATTAGCCAGGTGTGGTGGCGGCTGCCTGTAACCCTGCTACTCGGGAAGTTGAGGCAGGAGAATCGCTTGAGCCCAGGAGGCGGAGGTTGCAGTGAGCCGAGATCACACTACTGCACTCCAGCCTGGGCGACAAGAGCAAAACTGTCGCAAAAAGAAAAATTGTTGTTTTAGAGTCAGGGTCTTGCTCTGTCACCAGCATAGAGGAGTGTGTTGTTGTGATCACCGCTCACTGTAGCCTTCAACTCCTGGGCTCAAGTGCTCCTCCTACCTCAGCCTCTGGAGTAGCTGGGACTGCAGGCACACACCACCACAGCCTGCTAATTTTTTATTTTGATTTTTTTGTAGAGAGAAGGTCTCACGATGTTGCTCAGGCTGGTCTCAAACTCCTGGCCTCAAGTGATCCTCCTGACTTGGCCTCCCAAACAGTGGAATTACAGGGATGAACCACCAAGCCTAGCCTCAAAAATTTAATAAACTCTATTTTCAAGCTTATCTTATAGCTCCTTATATAACCAAATGAATGGTATTTTTATCAGATGCTTTTTTAAAGTCAGTACACAATTCCGTCTTATTTCACAGTAAATTCTACAGAAATAGCAGTGAGAGAGGAGGAGGCTGTGGCTTATTGCTTAGTGGCTTGTGATTGTGGCTAAATGATCTGTCGTCCACTCCATTTCCTCCAACTTGTCCTGGGTCTGGGGAGGTGGGGTTGACAAAGGCAATATCCACTGAGTCAAGGATATAGTGAGGAGTTTACTTTGCCATTGACCCTGACAATCATTGTCAGTGAGACATGTGGATTGTGATGAGAACATGACTAAGGACCAGGTTTCTTCAAGGTGGTGCTCTCATGTGTTCATTCAATGAAAAACTATTGGTGTTGCACAACCAAATGAACAGGTTTTATATTTTGAATCTTTAAAAATATATATAAGTGCTATTTTTCTTGAAATGCTGTTTATTAGGTTTTGACAATTAAACTGACCCCATTAAAAATTAAATTTATTTATGGATTATTTATTTTTGAGACAGTCTCACTCTTGTCACCGAGGCTGGAGTGCAGTGGCCCAGTCTCGGCTCACTGCAACCTCCACCTCCTGGATTCAAGCGATTCTCCTGCCTTAGCCAACCAAGTAGCTGGGATTACAGGCATGCGCCACCACGCGTGGCTAATTTTGTATTTTTAGTAGAGATGAGGTTTCTCCATGTTGATCAGGCTAGTCTCAAACTCCCGACCTCAAATGATCCACCTGCTTCAGCCTGCCAAAGTGCTGGGATTACAGGCATGAGCCACCACACTGGCCTATTTATTTATTTTTGAAACAGAATCTCACTGTCACCCAGGCTGGAGTGCAGTGGCGCAATCTTGGCTCACTGCAACCTCTGCCTTCCAGGTTCAAGCAATTTTCCTGTCTCAGCCTCCCACGTAGCTGGGACTACAGGCCCCACCCCACCACACCTGGTTAAGTTTTGCATTTTTAGGAAAGACAAGGTTTCACTATGTTGGTCTGGCTGGTCTCAAACTCCTGACCTCAGGTGATCCACCTGCCTTGGCCTTCTAAAGTGCTGGGATTACAGGCGTGAGCCACCACACTCCATCAAAAATTAAATCTAAACAGTTGCTTCTAATAATGATGGAATGGGGCTTTGGTGAAGAAGGCAAATGTGTCATTCAAAATCGTTTTGGTTTGTGTTGTTTTGGAAAAGCCATGTGTAGAAGTAGAACTTTTGTAGAAATTCAGCAAAAGGTTTAAAGGCAAATTTGAAATAGTTCCTCTAAGATTCTTGATTTAAAAAAAATTTTGAGGCCTAGCACTGTGGCTCACACCTGTAATCCCAGCATTCTGGGAGGCCAAGGTGGGCAGATTGCTTGAGTTCAGTTTTTGTCCAGCCTGGGCAACATGGCAAAACCCTGTCCCTACTGAAAATACAAAAAATTAGCTGGGTATGTGCCGGTAGTCCCAGCTACTTGGGTGGCTGAGATGGTAGGATTGCGTAAGCCTGGGAGACAGAGGTTGCAGTGAGCTGAGATCACGCCACTGCATTCCAGCCTGGGCAACAGAGCAAGACCCCATCTCAAAAGAAAAAAAAAAAAATTAAGAAGGCAGGATTACTAGCAAAAGACCAGCATGCTTTTCTCCAATTGACACCCTCTCAGTCTTGCCTTGTGGTAGCTATTCTTTTCACCAAAGGCCAATAGCACTCCTGTAGGGTTCGTGGGCACGTGGCCCAGGGAGATGCCTTGGTAGATAGAACAACACTCTCTGCCAGGCCACCTGCCTTGCTCTGTGCCATGCCTCGGTGGGCGAGGAGGCTCCTGTCACGTACTGACTGCAGTGTGTTTATTTATGCTGGTCACTTACCTTGTCAGCAGCAGGGTGATTCCAGGGATTCCCTTTCCTTCATTCTATAACACTGGAGGTATACACACACACACACACACACACACACACACACACACACACACACACGTGCATGCTTTTTGTCTCCCTCCCCTGTTCCTTGGCTGTTGCAGAAGCCTCACTGCAAAATACGGTGTCTGAGTCTAGCTGGGGCTGTCTACCGCATTACCACCCCCACCACCCCTCTCAGTTCTAGTAGCAGGATCTGATGGAAATGGGACCCTCAGTGGAAGAAGAAGGAGAGAGAGGGAGAGAGAGAGAGAGAGAGAGACTTTCCGTCTTCTCCTCCTCACTCCATCTCCACTGCTCCTGTCACCCCAATACTAGTTCATGGTGTTGAGTGTGGAGGGAAGAGAAGGAAGAGACCCTTGTCCTGGTCTCTGCCACTGCATCTCCCTCCCGTCCCTACCACCTCCCTCCCCCAGCATGCCTGTGTGAGGACAGTGAGAGAGAGATGGGAAAATGATCTACAGAGAGTGGAGCCCAGAGCTGCCCACACTGCTCCTGACCCTCTGATCTAGAAAAAAGGGTCCACATACTCTCCGCCCTGCCCCGTCGGTTCCCACACCCTCCCCACTCCAACAGCTTCTCCCCTGGTCCTTTCACTTTAGGACCCCCAATCCTTGCTTCCACCTCTTCCTAGCCTCCAAGGCTCAATAACCTCAGCCCCGGCCATAGGATCCTTGCTGGTGGTAGACCTGAGAGGTTTGTAATCTTGGTTGTAGGACCGCAGCTGTAGAGACATATGTCCTCAACATCTAGAGTTAGGACTCTGACTAAGTGAGTTTCACTCCCATTTCCACAATGCCTATTGAATAAAGTGCAAATTTAATGACGATACGTAGGCCCGTTACCACCCAGCTCCGCTTCTCCCTCCAGCAGCATCTCCTGCTCTCCCTCCTTCCTGCGCCCTCCCTGCAGCCAAGCCACCACATCATTTACATTTTTATTCATGCTAGTTCTGTTATTTTCTCTGTTTTGCAGCTTACTATTGCACTATCTTAATGATGTTTTTGGTAAACATCCTATCACTACTCCTAGATTGCCAGTTGCTAGACTCTGCTTCCCAACAGGGTCACACCATTTCCTCTGAGCCCTCTCTGATGTTGATTGCTGTCTGTTATCTTGCCTTCAGGACAGTGTCCCCTGCTGGCTGCACTGAACACCCTCAGAATCCAGTGCACCTGCTCCTGTCCTTCCAGGGCCAGTCCTGTCCTAATGGGTAGATCTGGTTCCAGGTTCTGGCACCTTCCAGTCTTCTCAGGCTTCCCTGCAGTTAACTAGCTGTGCCCAATCGTATTCTGAAAATAAGTTCAGGATATCCAAACAATTGACTTATAAATGAACTTTTGGACCCCATGACTTTGTACACCAGAGGAGTCCTACATGTTCTATTTCTTTCTGCCTTAGTCACCTAGGATCAAGTACCTCCTGTAGCCAAAGGGAACTGGGACATTAAAACCATTATTGTGAATCACCAAGACACCCCTGCAAATTAGTACCAGCCCACCAATCCACGGAAGAAAATATACTGTGAGCAAATGAAATCCTTATGCCAAATTGAGACATTGAGAAATTCGACAAATAATTACTGAGTGCCTGATATGTGTCAGTCACTGTTCTAAATATTGCAGAAGTCACAAAAAGGAAAAAAAAAACAGACACCAATCTATGCACATATGGCACTCGTATTTTAGATGGAGAGACAGACAGTAAACAGGCTAAATAACTAATGCAGTTAGCATATTAGGTAATGAGTGCTAAGGAAAGGGACCATAGGAGTCAGGATGGTGGTAATGGGTTGTTAGTAGTTTTAGAGTGATTTCCAGGTAAGAGTTTACCAAAAAGGTGATATTTGAGCAAAGACTTGAAAAAAGGAGATAGCTATAACATTATCTGGGGGAGGAGCATCTAAGGCAGAAGGAACAGTGAATTTAAAGGCCCTGAGGTGAAAACATGTCTAGTGTTTAGAAAAACAGCAAGCAGGACTGGGCATGGTGGCTCATGCCTGTAATCCCAGAACTTTGGGAAGCTGAGGTGGGTAGATCACTTGAGGTCAGGAGTTCAAGGACAGCCTGACCAACTAAAAATATTAAAAAATTGGTTGGGTGTGGTGGCACACACCTGTAATCCCAGCTACTTGGGTGGCTAAGGTATGAAAGTCACTTGAATCCAGGAGTCAGAGGTTGCAGAGAGCCAAGATTGTGCCACTGCACTCCATCTTAGGCAACAGAGTGAGACTCCATCTCAAAAAAAAAAGAAGGAAGGAAGGAAGGAAAGAAAGAAAGAAAGAAAAAGAAAGAAAGAAAAGAAAAGAGAAAAACAAAAACAACAAGCAGTCAAGAGGCAAATGTGGATGGAGTTTAAAAAAAGCAGAGAGCAATAGGAGAAGAGGCCAAAGAGGTATAAAAGAGGCAAGGTCTCGTGTGTCATTGACTTTCAATATGATGCGGAGAACATATTTATATGCTTATTAGACATACTCAGATATTGTCTTTTTTAAAGTGCTTGTTCAGCTGGGCACAGTGCCTCACAGCTATAATCTCAGCACTTTGGGAGGCTGAGGTAGGCAGATCTCCTGAGGTCAGGAGTTCAAAACCAGCCTGGCCAGCATGGTGAAACCCTGTCTCTGGGCTTGGTGGCAGGCTCCTGTAATCCCAGCTACTTGGGAAGCTGAGGCAGAAGACTAGCTTGAACCTGGAAGGCAGAGTTTGCAGTAAGCCAAAATCGCCCCATTTCACTCTGGCCTGGGCAACAAAATGAGATTCCATCTCAAAAAAAAAAAAAAAAAAAAAAGCGCTTGTTCATGTCTTTTTCCCATTTTTTACTATTGAATGTTTATCTTTTCTTTTTGATTTGAAGCAGTTCCTTAAATATTCTGCATATGGGTCATTTGTCAGATATATGTGTCAGCTATATTAATTTAGGATAGTAGTACTCAGAGGCCAAGTTTGCCTTATGTGTAGAAAAGGAAGATGGCTGTCATTTGAGTTAAGAACAGCATGCTGGCCAGGCATGGTGGCTCATGCCTGTAATCTCAGCACTTTGGGAGGCCAAGGGGGTAGATCACCTGAGGTTGGGAGTTGGAGACCAGCCTGACCAACATGGAGAAACTCTGTCTCTACTAAAAATACAAAATTAGCCAGGCATGATGGTGCATGCCTGTAATCCCAGCTAATCAGGAAGCTGAGGTAGGAGAATTGCTTGAACCTGGGAGACAGAGGTTGCGATGAGCCGAGATGGCACCACTGCACTCCAGCCTGGTCAACAAGAGTGAAACTCTGTCTCCAAAGAAAAAAAAAAAAAAAGAATAGCATGCTGCAATATCAAAATATCAAGCTATACATCTCAAATATGTATGATTTTCATATGTGAATTATCTCATTAAAGCTGTTCGAAAAATAAAATTACCATTAAGTTAAAAAACAAAACAAAACAAAAAAACAGAAAAAAACAACCACAGCCAGGGCAAGGGCCATGTCACTAGGCCAGGGATTTGGCCAATGGAGCAGGAACATAGAGATCCTAGTTCCATAAGGAAAAGAAGATTCAAGGGACGGCCAGGACATGGGAGGGAATGAGCAAACCAGTCCTAGAGGTATAGCCAAGCCTAGCTGGCTCCTGGCAGTGAATTAATAAATGAGAAAAAGAGCTGAGATTACATTAAAAGATCTTTACTGGTGCAAAGCTCCTTATGCAAGGATCAACTTCTCGCCACTGTTTGTCTGCTTTGGGTCACTCCTTAGTACCTTAAGTTTTTGATATTTTATGAAGATTTTACTATTTTTATCTGCAAGAGAGTAAGTTCAATCAAGCTATTACACCATCACTAAAAGTGAGGCTTCTTTGACGTTTTTTTTAGAGTTGGTGCTTGCTCACTCACCCAGGGTAGAGTGCAGTAGTGTGACTATAACTCACTGCAGCCTCAAACTCTTGGGCTCCATGGATCCTCCTGCCTTAGCCTCCTGAGTATCTAGAACCACAGGCACGCTCCGCCATGTCTGGCTAATTAAAAAATTTTTTTTGCAGAGACAGGGTCTTTCTATGTTGTCCAGGCTGGTCTTGAACTTCTGGCCTCTAGTGATCCTCCCACCTTAGCCTCCACGAAGCTAATTACAAGCATGAGCCATTATGCCTAGCTCTGTTTTACTACCTTTTAAAATTCAAGATGTCTATCTTCTTCAGCTACTCTATCCTGCTTGATATATGTTCTGTTAGTTTTGACTTACACTCTTCTTTTTGGCTGGTAGTTCTCCTTAAATAAGATGTATTTTTCTTTGTTGGCTCCCTGCAGGCTCTGGTCTTATATTGAATTACCCAAGTTGGCAGTACCTTTCATGTAATGAAAGCTAAAGCTGTCTCTAATCCTATGGGTTGGCAGCGTAGAAGCAGGCAAGTTAACAATTCCATTAAGAATCATGGTCAAAGTCTTTCTGTTCTGTTTCTTCTTACTTTCCTCATCACAGGATCGGTAAACACTCAAGACATTGTTAAGCCTTATATCAGTTTCTTTTACTGTGTAACAATATTATCACAAACTTGGTGGCTTAAAACAATATAAACTTATTATTTCAGTTACTGAGGTTTAGGATTCCAGACACAACTAGCCTGAGTCCTCTGTTTTAGGGCCTCACAAAGTTGTGATCAAGATGTCACCTGGGCTGCAGGCTCTTCTGAGACTCTGCTGGGGAAGGATCTGCTTCGCAGCTCATGTGGTCGTTAGCAGCATCTGTTTCTTTGTGGACGGTTGGACTAAGGGCCTCTGTTTCTTGCTGGGTGTTAGTTGAAGGAGCCCCTTTAGTTCCTTGCCACATTGGTCTTCCCAAGAATCATTTGTTTCCTCAAAGCCAGCAAAGTAGAGTCTCCTGGAAAGATTGATGTTACAATCTTATGTAACGTAATCATGTACTTGTAATCACACATATTCTGTCACCCTGGCTGTATTCTGTGGATTAGAATCAAATCACATGTCCTACCCACACTCAAGGGAGGAGATTAGACAAAGGCATAAATTCCAGGAGGCAGGGATTATGGAGGTCATTTTTAGAATCAGTCTGCCACAGTCTGCCCTCTGACTCCCAGTGATTCATGCCTCTCTCACATGAAAATATATTCACCCCTCTTAAGGTTCCTAAGAGTCTCATCCAATTGCAATGTGTGCTTGAATTCAGAATTTCGTAATCTAAATAAGATCCAGGTGCAGGTGGGGCTCTTTGGGTGTAGTTCCTCTCCATCGTGAGTCTATACAACTAGAGGTTGGAGGAAAAAGAAATCAAGATCCGCAAAAGCATGCCAGTTCATAAATACAGAATTAGCTAAATTTATTATCAAGCAAAAACACATGCACCCACAAAAAACATCCAAAATTCATGCATGCAGGTAGTCATGAGTGACATGAATTTCTAGGGAATTTTTAGTTCTACCTATCTAGAATTAGAGCTACAATTATTATACCTAATCCCTACTTTTGTAAATACTCATTGATTATTCAATAAGCATCAGTAGTTACATGAAGCTTACTCTAATGTCCTATTTTCTTTTTTTTCTTTTTTGGAGACAGGATCTTACTCTGTCACCCAGATTGGAGTGCAGTGGGTTGATCATTGCTCACCGCAGCCTCAACCTCCTGGGCTCAAGCAATCCTCCCACCTCAGCCTGCCAAGGAGCTGGGACTGCAGGCACACTCCACCAAGCCCAACTAATTTTTGTTTTCTCGTTTTTCTTTTGGTAGAGTTGGGATTTTGCTATGTTGCTCAGGCTGGTCTCAACTCCTAGGCTCAAGCAATCTGCCCACCTCAGCCTCTCAAAGTGCCAAGATTACAGGCATGAGTCACTGTGCCTGGGCTGATGTCCTGTTTTCATAATCCTCTATCACTACTGCTTAGGGTTATCTTGAGCACTGTGTCTACTTGACAGTACATATGGTTAGTCATATTCATCAACATTCCTCAGAAGATTAGATTAAGTTCAGTTTCCCATGAGAGGCAAGTTATCTGGTCCCCACTCCCCACACCCAACATAGAATGGTGGTATAGACCTATTATAACAGCTATAAACACTCCCATTCAAAAAGAGCAAAAATAGAAGATATAAATAAGTGACTTGTCCATAGAAATTCTGAAATCCAATCAGGCAAATACTGGGAGTTTCTTTTTTAGATTTCAAGGCTTGAGAACAATTCTTTGTAGCTCTTGGCTCCACCCTTCGGATTCTTGGTCCTGCACTCTGAGTCATCTTCTTTTCATGAAAGGTAGCATATGTTTGCAACTAAATAGTTTTATTGGTCTGCTTTCTGCCAGTAGGATTTGGAGGAACTGACAACCTCTTCTTATTTTGTACCTTTTGTCCCTTGGAAGGTGGCAGTGTCTTGCTGAAATACTTTTCTCAAATACTTCATGGGTTTCCTGTGAATTTTCCTGATTTTGATTCTATCGGGCAAAGGTCACATCCACAGACCTTGTTGAGACCTCTACCTTAGGTCCCTGATGAGCGGGCTGAAGGACAACACTCTTAAGCTGCCTCAAGGTTTTCAGTTTTGATAGAGAGGTCCCATGAGGCACATGCTTGATCTCTTGAAAGTCTTTTATGTGACTGAATGCTTCTCTGATCCTCTGATCTTTCTGGGGTCTTAACAAAAGATGATACAGTAACGTCCTCAGCTTTATCTTCATACCTTACAGTCCGAACTGTCCTCAGAAGCCATCTCTTTATCTTAACATCCTTGCCATCTGGAAACGCAGAGAGTCTCCAAAATCATGAAGTCCTAGTTCCATTTTGTTTAATCATTTTTCACTCAGTTTGTCTCTCTCCTCTCACGTTTTGCTATAAGCAGCAAGAAGAAGCCAGGAGATACCTTCAACATCTTGCTTGGAAATCTCATCAGCTAAATAACCAAGTTCATCACTTGCATGCTCTGCTTTTCACATAATTACTGGCAACAATTTTCTGCCACTTCGTGACATAGATCTCCCCTTCCTCCAATTTCCAATAACGTACTCATCACCTCCTTACTTCCTTTTGAGCCCTTACTAGCAGCATCCTTTGTGTCTAGATTTCTACTTACAAGGTAAGCTTTCCTTAGCATTCTCCTCAAAATACTTCCAGCCACCATCCATTGCTTGTTTGCAAAGCTACCCCCTTTTTATTGTTAGTTTTTTTGTTATGGAAGCACCCCACTTCTGGTACTGAAATCTGTTCTGGTTATCTATTGCTGTGTAACAATATTACTACAAGTTTCATGGCTTAAAACAACATGTATTTATTGTCTAACAGTTTCTGTGGGTCAGGAATCCAGGCACAGCTTAGCTGGGTCGTCAGCTTCAGGGTCTCATAAAGCTGCAACAGGCATCAGCTAGAACTACAGGTTCAACTGAGAAAGGATCTGTCTCCAAGCTCTTGTGGTTGTTGGCAGCATTCAGTTCTTTGTGGGCTATTGGACCGAGGGTCACAGTATCTTGCTAGCGGGAGGCTGAATAATGCTTCCAAACAGTACCTTGTTTTTTCAAATCCAGCAAAGGAGAAAGACTCTGGGCAAGATGGACATTACATGCTTATGTAACATAATCCCATGCATATAATCCCATACATCCTATCACCATTGCCATATTCTATGTGTTAGATGCAAGTCACAGGTCCCACATACACTCAAGAAGAGGGGATTTGATAAAGGCATGAAAATCAGCACAGAGGTGATGGGTTCCCCCTTACAGTCCATCTGTCACAGTTTCTTCTTAGCACCTTGGGGTCAAGGAGACTAGACCCATTATGCATTCAAAGTCAACTTACATAGGAGGATGTGTAAATTTTAACAACGCATGTTCTACTCAGTTTCCTCTGCCTTATGGCCCTCGCAAAAGAGTACCCTGATGTTATTGGCCTCCATGCTCCTCCCTGGCACACAGGGACAGCCAAAACTTATAAAGAGCAAAGGCTTTATCAGTCAGTGGCTGCCTGGTTCAGGTGAAGCACAGAAAATGAAGTTAAAAGTGAGTCTCATTTGGATACCACAATCCCACAATTCTCATGTGTGTGTTTGTGTGTGTGTATTTGGTCATTTTCCACAGCCTACATGTTTGGAAAATATTTAAATAAGTTACGATATCCATAAATTATAATGCCAATTTTATATGTATTCACAGAAATTTTAGCATGGAAAAATGTTCCTGGGACAAAAAAGCAGTTTACAAAATAGTAGATATTTCAAATATCATTCCTTTTAAATATATGCATACATAATGTTAAAAAAATTAAAAGTGATTGTTTCTAGGTAGTAAAGATAATGGATGATTTTATATTTCCTTCTTTAACTTAGCACTATCAAAAAATATAATGAAATGTATCATTTTAGTATTAAAGGAGCAAGCTTTAGAAGTGTTTACTTTTTATTTTACAGTGAGAGTTATTTGAGATTGCAGACTATATGATTTATCTTCATGTTTCTAGCTCCTAGCATAACTTCTCTGGACATATTAGGCTCTTAATAAATGTTTTCGAACAAACACATACATTTCAGAAATTTAAAAACTAATACAGATATTCTCTGGGAATATGCAGATGGTACTGCTTCATATGCACTATTATAAACAGCAACAAAAAAATCCCCCAAACCCGGCCTCTACTTCTTTGAAGAGCCCAGATCCACTCCCACTACCCTCATGATGCAGTTAACTATTATGCCACAAGGGACCGGGCGGTAAAGATGGCCGATGGCAGGGTTGTCAGTTAAGTATGGTGCAATTCATAGGTAATTTAATATTTCTTCCTTTAGCCTGTAGTTTCAACTGTCTTTCCCAATATGACTTTTGAAATGGGAACTAGTAAGGATACAAACTAATGGAGTTATCATTACACTTCTTGCTTTATTCCACCACTGTAATAAAGAGCTGGTAATAAGCGTTTAATTCAATTTGAGTTTTATAGATTAGAGGAGGAGGAAAAATAAGGGACCAGTTAAGTGACCTTGTACTATAAGTAAATCTTTGCTGCTTTTTACTTCACCCAAAATAAACTGTTATTCACCATGGGTAATTGAGTAGGAGATTTTTTTTCCCCAAGAATACTAAGCAGGAACATGTCATGGTATGATTATAAGTTACTTCAGCATTGCGTTTATGCTCACATTATTTTTAAGGACAATGGGGGCAAATATAATTTGAATTTTCTTTTACAGAGGGGAATATTGAAGCACAGAAAGAGGCTAAAGAAATTTTACAAGATGATTTGGAAAGTCAGTGACCCATCAAATAATAGATATTAACGTTTCTGATTGATCCCCCTCTGTAAATTTAGCCAAGACTCTTCTACTTCCTACTCACCAGTTTCTTGATGCCTAAGAAAATAAAATTATAAATAACTAAATTAGAGAATTGTGGGGTTTTCTTCTTTCTATGATTCTAATTTTTTTTTTTTTGAGACAGGGTCTCACTCTGTTGCCCAGGCTGGAACACAGTGGCACAATTACAGCTCACTACGGCCTCAGCCTCAGCCTCCTAGGCTCAAGTGATCCTCCTACCTCAGCCTCCTGCGTAGATGGGACTACAGGCGTATGCCACCACATCCAGATAATTTTGTTATTTTTTTATAGAAACAGTATTTGCCATGTTGTCCAGGCTGGTCTTGAACTCCTGGGTTCAAGAAATCCACTTGCTTTGGCCTCCTAAAGTGCTGGGATTACAGGTATGACCCACTGTGCCTGGCCCTGTTTCTTTACTTCCTGCAGGTTTTTTTCACTCATGTGATTCTAATATTTTATGATGATTAGATCGGTATTCCTTTTTTAAACCTACTATTTGCACAAGAAATGTGTCAAGAACCAACAGAGTGCTTTCAATTACAGAATCTTCTGGCCTCAGTGGAGTAACACAACTGTCCACCAAGTCATGATACCAGCAAGACTTCACTGCCATATGTCACCTTGTTCAGTTTCCCCTACAATTGTGTCTTTAGCCACAGTCTCTCAGATGCCACACTTTCCTGTGTTTACCTTCCTGAAAAATGGAGAGGATGACACGTGCTGGAAATTGTGCCAAGTCCTGGCTGAAAGTTAGGGGTGGTAAAGGAAGTTTAGCTATGCGATTCCTTTCCCATGCCCAGAGGAGTGTTTTAATTTCCCTTTCATTCTATAACACAGGTCCCGCTCGCCACTTTCTACCAAGTCCTGTCTTGGAAGTCACCCTGACTTTGTACATTCCATATCTGAAATCTGAGCTCCACCCAAGCAAATCAGTAGTCAGCCTCTGCACCTCCTTTCTCTCTCCACTTGCCTTCTGTCTCCTTCATTTCTCTCTTTAGCACTGCATCCACATTTTATTTTTCAAAGTCAAAGTTCAGTTCCCTTCTCCACCAGCAAGTGTATACACAAATTAATATGAGGTTGTTCTACCCTATTTTAGGACTATCTATAACTGACTGTTATTCCCAGAAAAATACATTTGGGAAGTGTTATTTTAGATTATATTAGTTTGTACACCATCTTTTAACAATTTTTTTCTGATTTCAAAAGTAAACATTTTTTGACAGCATTTGAGAAAACAAGGAAGTAGAAGAAAATAGAAATCAGTCTCCTCATCCAGAGTTCTCATTAATATCCACATCTATTTTTTTCAAGACCTTAACCTATCCATGTATGATTATATAAATATATATACATATGTTTGCTGAAGGATAATTTTGGATACACATTTTTCTGTGTCTCCCTTTGGCATGATGTTGTGACATCTCCCCACATAATTGAATAGTCTTTTAAGCACATTATTTTTAAAGTCTGCCTTTGAATTGCTTTCAGATGTTTCCCTTCATTTATTAATTGGGAAAAAAATCAACCCATAATTATGGTTATTTTTAAAGTTTGAAAAATCTAACTCTACACTTGAATTTTTGGATCAGCAAAAATTAAACTTAAACCAACATATATTTAAGTTAATTTAATGGAGAGCAGTGTGCTATCCATCATGAATACCAAAATGCAGCTAAAAATAACGACTGTAGTTGAGTAAGACTGCAGAAGATAGTCTAAGAACAGATGAGGAAACTTGATAGCAAATTCCTCTGTAGTTTGCAAATAGACACCAATCCTCTGTTGGAAAAGTCTGGGCCTTCTGTTCAGCTAGAGAATAATATCTAATGTGTAATTTCTTTCTTTTTTCTATTTTTTGTTTGTTTGTTTTGGAGATGGAGTCTTGCTCTGTCACACAATCTGGAGTGCAATGATCACAGCTCACTGCAACTTCCACCTCCTGGGTTCAAAGGATTCTCCTGGCTTAGCTGCCCTAGCAGCTGGGGTTATAGGTGCCCGCCACCACGCCCAGCTCATCTTTGTATTTTTTAGTGAGATGGGGTTTCACCATGTTGGCCAGGCTGGTCTTGAACTCCTGACCTCACGTGATCTGCCAGCCTCGGCCTCTCAAAGTGCTGGGATTACAGGCATGAGCCACCACGCCCGACCCCAGCATGTGATTTCAATCCTGTGTTTGTGGATTAGTGGTTAGGGAAGTGGTCAGAATTGGTCATTCAAGTAACATAAGCTAACATTTCTTTGGGGATAACCAAATAATACCGAGAAAAAAAATCTACAAAGGGATATACTGTTGGTTTAGAGGCTCAGAAATTTATTGGCCTGATAAAAGCAGTAAATCATCTATTTTATTTACTTTATTAAGAAAATAAAAATCTGACTAGATCTACAGAAAGTCAGAGGTTCAGGTAAACGTGTCTCAAGATCTTGGTTTAGTAGAAAAAGCACTGGACTGGATTCGAAACCTGGGAGCTAGTCCCATTTTTGTCACTAACCATTTGAGTGTACAAAAAAATATTGTACAGGTAGTGCCAAACTGCCCTCTAAAAATGTGCAGTTTGGTGTTTTCCTCAACAGGTACAAAAATGCTCCCCTTTTATGCCTTCAACAACACTGAATATTGTAAATCTTTTTTACACTGTGCCAATCTAATCAGTGAAAATGGAATTTTACTGAACCTTTCTTCATCTATATAATGAAGACCTGGACAGCATGGTCTCTAAGGACATTTTGACTTCAAAAATGCTGCAACTCTGCAGAACTGTGGAAAACATAATTGCTTTACCTAGAGCCATAAATGTCTGGTGTCACAGTGGACTGTCCTGGGCCCTTTCTGTCCCGCCTGTGAAACTACAACGCCCAGACCTGAGAGTTTCCAGAGAGTTCCAGAGGAGGCGGGGTAGAAGGCATCCAAGCAGAAGAGATGTAGACAGCACCACCTGTCAATCTTATAGAGTGAAAAAAAAGACAAATGTTGCTATTTTCAGCAAGTTTAGCTCAAAGAGAGAAAAACATAACACCAGAAAAACCCCTGAAGTCTTAAAATACTAAATTTTTTAACACAACTTATTATAAAGCAAGGACAGAAGCTTAGTATTTCATCTAAAAAGTTCTGGCTTTGCAAAATCCAGCATTTGCCAGGGACTCAATAAGGAATGATAATAATTGTGCTGATGAAACCATCTCAGCTAATGTCTTCTTTCCGGCTAAATTTTGGATATGTAGATATTGTACTGATGCTAATCTAACTTTCAGTTCACCCTAAGGGGAAAAAAAAAGATTATGACAGAGCAGTGGAAAATCTTCCAGGGGCAAGTCGGTTTGATTGATGTGCCCTTCTGGCTTGAGCACCCAGTTCTTCCATTTAGTGTTATAGTGTCTTTTTTGAGTGGCAGTTTGGCCTAGATTTACGGTACTAGTGAGCTATCCCTAAGCTCTGCAAAGGCTTTCTTAGTCACCATTAGCTTTTGTGTAATGCCTTCCTTTCTGATAGCTCTTTTTATTTCATGAAATCCTGGCACAGTTTTAAAATCCTTCACGCTTTTAATTTCAATCAATTATACTGTAAAATGGAAGAAATTATTTTAAAATGATATCTGCAGGGAAATTTACTAAAATGTTAACACCAGTACTGAACTGTTGCAATCACCACCTTACTGGTCTCTGTGTCATCAGCCTTCACCCCTCCAGTGTACCCTCCACTCCTTGGCCAGAATCAACCATCTGCAATTTAGAATACCTTCCGTATCCGACCTCTATCTCTTGCTCCAACTGATTTCTTGGTTTTTGCTTCTAGCACACCCCATGGACTAGTGCAATTGGTCTGGTGGTTCCTCGAATGCTCTGCTTCATGTCTCTGTGCCTTTTGCATGCCAACCCACTGCCCAGAATGATTTGTCCCCTGGAGTATCATCCCCTGGCTTGTTTCTAGTTAACCTTTCAAGATGCAGTTCAAATGTCAGCTTTCCTGGAAAGATGAACTCCCCAGGGAAGGTTGACCCCTCCATGCTCTCGATCTCTATAACCTTGATGGTTGGCATGGTTTATCTGACCTGCCTCCTTTCTGTACCAGACTCTGCTAAGGCTTCTTTCTGGCCAGCACGGGCCCTGTATATTGGTCATCTTTCTGTCATTTATTAAAGTGCCAGGCATGTTGTAGAGATGTGATTAAGGTTCATTGACTTGACTTACCTTGAATGACACAGTGATAAATCTGAAATTACTTGAAGACTCATTTTATTGGCGATCTTGGCACAAATTACTACAAAGTATTGTTTTGTCAAATAAGTTACACTTACAAATTATGCAAACTACTAACAAAGCACATCTCTGGGAAAAATGCCAATGGACACAGTGATCCAAAACTCCTTATTATTGAGAGAATGAGGCATGAGAGGTATTCCCACATTATTTTTATAGTCTTCTTTGTTACGCTGATTGTACAATAACCATGTTTCCCTAAGGATTCTGAGACCTTTTGAAACATTTGGAAGACATTCAATGAAACACAAAACTAATATGTGTGAAGTGTAATAGAACTCACTTGGCTAGTACTCACCAAAGTAATTTCTTAAAGGTATACTATCATCCTTCCAACCTTCAAAATGTTCAAATAATTTTGACCTGTCTAATGTTGGAGTTTTTGGATGGGATGTATTCCCCCATTTAATTTGCTGACAGTACAAAATAATAATGGTATTAGATATAAATATATTATCCTTTAATGAAGACCTTAAGTTCTTTAAAGTTTGCAATTCACTTGTAGCTCAAAATTTTTACATGTACAAGGACTTTTACAGACAGGTCCTCTCAGATACATAATGAAAACTTTCCAAATGTCTTTGTAAGTATATTTAAAGGAGTAAATTCATTCCATTACGGCTTCTGTTATAGAAACCTGACTCCCAGAACTTAATGTCTTCTTCAAAGCAAGCTGTTTGATCTCAGTCTATAAAATGGTCTTTAAAATAGCATAACCCCAAATGCGCATTGGTAATTAAAAAATTGTTACTATATAGTCTCTAGCAAGTTATTCCTGTGGAGTCATTTATGGGAAAAAATTTTAAACTATATTTATTAAGGTTTAAATATTAGAGGCTGATTTAAAAGGGACAATGATAACATGTACCCCAGAACTTAAAGAATAATAATAATAATAAATTGTTGGTATCAATAGATAAATTAGAAAAAGAATCCTTGATTATTTTTGTTTAAAACTGTCAAACTGTTTTTATAAATTTATGTTTAAATATATATACTTATATTAATTGTATTTATACTTAGCTGTATGTAATCATATATTTTTAAAATTCACCTTCCCATACAGTCTGTTTATGGCTATGGAATGCTGGATTGTTAGAGATTTCCAGAAATGAGGTGAGGCATAGTGGCTCACACCTGTAATCCCAGCACTTTGGGAGGCCGAGGCAGGTGAATCACTTGAGGTCAGCAGTTCGACACCAGACTGTTCAACATGGTGAAAGCCTGTCTCTACTAAAAATACAAAAGTTAGCTGGTGTGGTGGCAGGCACCTGTAATCTCAGTTACTTGTGAGGCTGAGTCAGGGAGAATTGCTTGAACCCGGGAGGCAGATGTTACAGGGAGCCGTGATTGCACCACCGCCCTCCAGCCTGGATGACAGAGTGAGACTCTGTCTCCAAAAAAAGAAAAGACTTCCAGAAATGGAATTAGCAAACTAATGGATATGAACATTTGCTGAGTTCCTGATGCATAGTTCCAAATTTCTTCTGAAAGGGTGATAACACCTTACACTATCATTGGTAATGCATGAAAATATGAATTAAACTATGCCTTTTCCAGGAACAAATAATATTACTTTAAATAATATTACTAAATATTAAATGCTCATTATTAATTAATAAATAACATTACTTTATAAAATAATTGCTTTAAATGTTTTCTAATTTCTTTGGTATAAGGTACATTATTCTAATGTGTGAATTACTCTTTACATTATTCTTTCTAACAGAGTTGAACATTTTCCTGTAAATTTAATAGTTAGATTTGTTGTGTATGAATCTTTGATTATTGTTGTGGCAGTTTATTTATCGAAATCTTAGTGTTTTTCTGATTATTATTATGGGATATGCATTATATACATGATACACACAAATATGCATATGTATTACTATCCTTTGATCTTCTATATTTGTTTTCTACTCTATTACTCGTCTCTTCAATTTATTTAATTTATTTATGCACTATTTTATTTTATTTTATTTTATTTTTATTTTATTTTTTTTTTGAGACGGAGTTTCGCTCTTGTTACCCAGGCTGGAGTGCAATGGCGCGATCTCGGCTCACCGCAACCTCCGCCTCCTGGGTTCAGGCAATTCTCCTGCCTCAGCCTCCTGAGTAGCTGGGATTACAGGCACGTGCCACCATGCCCAGCTAATTTTTTGTAGTTTTTTAGTAGAGACGGGGTTTCACCATGTTGACCAGGATGGTCTCGATCTCTTGACCTCGTGATCCACCCGCCTCGGCCTCCCAAAGTGCTGGGATTACAGGCTTGAGCCACCGCGCCCGGCCCTGCACTATTTTAAAGAGCAGAACATACTTGAAGTTTCAGTTTACATGTATTTACATCTGCTGATCTTTTCCTCAATAATTTTTTTTCCTGAAACTTCCAGGAAGTAGTCTCTCATAGCCTCCTTAAAATTGATAAATATACAATTCTACTATTTCTCCTTTTTCTACTATTTAAGTTTTTATCTAACTTCTTTAGCATTTTGAGTATAATGAGCTTTGAGATTGCTTTTTTCCTGTTTCTTCTGTGGGTGTTTATTGAGTTTCTTGGTTGTGTGGATTTGTCATTTTTTTTTATCAAGTCTGGAAAATGGCCAATCATTCTCTCCTTAAATGTGCTTTGTCCCCCTGCCTCCTTTGGGCACTCCAATTATACATAGATTAGTCCATTGAGGTTGTTCCATAATTTATTGTTGTTTAGTTTATTTCAAAAAAATTCTCTTTTCTCTGTGTGTTTGTGTTTCATTCTAGATAGTTTCTATTGCTACGCTTTCAACTTCGCTGATCTTTTCTTCTATAATATCTACTTTGCCATTCATCTCATCCAGTGTATTTTTCGTCTCATATATTGTGGTTTTCTTCTATAGTCGTTCAATGTAGGTCTTTAAAAAAATCTTCCATGTCTCTATTTAACTTTTTGAACATATGAAATATAGTTATGCTAATTGTTTATTGTCTTATTGGCTAATTCTAACACCTGTGTCAGCTCTAAGTCAGTTTCAGTGGGTGTTTCTCCTCATCATGGTAGTATTTTCTTACATTTGTGCATGCTTTGTAATTTTTTTTTCTTTTTTTGTTTCATTTTATTTTGTTTTAGAGATGGGGTTTCACCATGTTGGTCAGGCTGGTCTCAAGCTCCTGACCTCAAGTCATCCGCCCACCTCGGCCTCTCAAAGTGCTGGGATTATAGGCATGAGCCACCACAATCGGCAGCTTTGTAATTTTTTAATGGGATCCCAGACACTGTGGAATTTACCTTGTTGGATGTTTGATATTTTTGTATATCCTATATTCTAGAGCATTGTTCTGGAATGTGGCTAGGTCTCTTGAAAATGGTTTTTATCTTTCAGATCTTGCTTTTGAGATATGTTAGGTGGGACTGGAGCAGTGCTCTGTCTAGGGTCAATAATTTCTCACTTACGAGGCAAGACCTTTCAGTACACTTTGTACAACACCGCGAATCATGAGATTTTTCAATCTCACTGGTAGGAACACACTCTATTCCCAGCTCTGTGAATGCAGGTATTATTTACTCTAATCCTTCCAGATGGCTCTTTCCTCAGCTTTAGGTAGTTTTCTCACAAGAAAGTCCTGACTAGTACTCCACTGAATATTCCAGAGAGGTACTCTCTGTAGTTCTCCAGAGCTTTCTTTCTTTCTTTCTTTTTTTGAGATGGAGCTCACTGTGTTGCCTAGGCTAGAGTGCAATGGTGCTCTCTTGGCTCACTGCTGCAACCTCCACCTCCCAGGTTCAAGCAATTCTCCTGCCTCAGCCTCCTGAGTAGCTAGGATTACGGGCCACCACGCCCAGCTAATTTTTGTATTTTTAGTAGAGACAGAGTTTCACCATGTTAGCCAGGCTGGTCTCAAACTCCTGACCTCTGGTGATTCACCTGCCTTGGTCTCTCAAAGTGTTAGGATTACAGGAGCGAGCCACCATGCCAGGCCCCAGAGCTCTCTTTCTTTGAGATGCTGTCCTCTTCACTGTTCTGCCCTGCGAACTCTAGCTACCTTGTTCTCCCTGAACTCTTAGCTCCAGTTCTTCAGCTCAGAGGGTTTATTGTGCTCTCCTTGGGCTGCCTGAAAACCCTCCCAAGGCAGTAAACTGGGGCACTCCTAGGCTTACCTGATTTATTTCATGTCTCTTTGGGCTCACTGGTAACTTAGCTGCCTGATGATAGAGTCTTAAAAACCGTTGTTTCATATATTGCATCCATTTTTTGGTTACTTCCAGTGGGAGAATAAATATGGTCTCTGTTACTTCATCCTGTTCGAAACGATATTTATTTATGTACCCTGGGTTCCATCCTTGTGTATAGATTGAGATGGATATCTATTGTATTTTTATTCCACCAAAATTAGTTAACCCACAATTAATTAGTGAACATTTTCTTCCCTGATGGCTTTTAATTTTTAATTTTTATTTTTTTGAGACGGAATCGCACTCTGTCACCCAGGCTGGACTGCAGTGGCGTGATCTCAGCTCACTGCAAACTCCACCTCCTGGATTCAAGCAATTCTACAGCCTCAACCTCCCCAGTAGCTGGGATTACAGGTGCCCGTCACCATGCCAGCCTAATTTTTGTACTTTTAGTAGAGATATGTTTTCACCATGTTGGCGAGGCTGGTTTTGAACTCCTGACCTCAGGTGATCCACCCACCCCAGCCTCCCAAAGTGCTGGGATTACAGGCGTGAGCCATGGCGCCTGGCCCTGATGGTTTTTTTATACTTCTTAGTGCTATATTAAATACTCACATATATTGGAGTCCATTCCTGGATTAGCTATTTGGTCCTGGGGATCTATTTGCCAGTTTTTACCCTAGAACTATACTCTTTTACCTTCAGCTGCTTTGCCACATATTTTTAATATCTGATAATGCTAATATACCCTTATATTTTTCCATTAAATGTTCCTCTGAGAATTTTTAAAACAGATTCTAGTATACTTATCCTTTCATATATATTTTGGAATTATTTTGTCAAATTTAAAAAAAATCTGGGATTTTTTAAAAATCAGAATTAAATATGTAAATTAACTTGGGGTTGGCAAATAGACATTTTATATATTAGTTTTCCTACCCAAAAGTATAATACAACAGTCCATTTAATATAACAATCCATCTTCTCCACTCGCTCAAATCTTTTGTTTTAATTTTCCATAAGGTTTCATAGTTTTATTCATGAAGATCTTCTTGTAAGTTTAATTTACTCTCAGGTACTCTGTGTGTGTGTGTGTGGTGTGTGTGTGTGTGTGTTTTGCTAGTGGAAATTGGCTCTTTTTCTGGTCAGCCTGTTTTCCTCCAGTTGTAGCTAAATGTTGATTGCACATGTATATATTGTGTATCTGTGTGTGTATACTTGCACTGCCTAGTTTCCTATCCATACTAATGCCAGCTGTTTATAGAATGAAATTCTTGGCTTTTCTAGGTAAATAATCATGTAACTAGGAAATACTGATATTTTTGTCTCTTTCTTCCAACAACCCACATAAAACTAGACTGTCTTACTGGGTCTTGAAACCAGCCACAGCATAGAATTTCATTACGAGAAATAGTGGTCGGATGTGCTGGCTCACACTTGTAATTCTAGTACTTTGGGAGGCCAAGGCAGGTGGATCACTTGAGGTCAGGAGTTTGAGACCAGCCTGGCCAACATGGTGAAACCCTGTCTTTACCAAAAACACAAAAATTAGCCCGGCATGGTGGTGGGTGCCTGTAATCCCAGCTATTCGGGAGGCTGAGGCAGGAGAATCTCTTGAACCCAGGAGGCAGAGGTTGCAGTGAGCCGAGATCGCACCACTGCACTCCAGCCTGGGGGACAAGAGCAAAACTTCATCTCAAAAAAATGAAAAGGAAAAGGAAATACTAGTGACTCTCACATAGAACTAAACCTAAATTGAAATTTTCATAAAAGTCTTTCAAGAATACCTAAGGAAGAATCCAAACATAAAGCAAAAATCTTTTTTTCTCTGTATTTCCTATCAATCCGGTATGTAATATTATCTACACAGGGAGCTGCCCTTCTCTCCAACTTTCTCCCAAAACTCTTCTGTCCCAAATTTCCCTTCAAAACCATCTCACATAGAACCAGATCCTCCTATCCCTTACGTCCCCCAAAAGAACTATCCTGGATAATTTTTGCTATCATATTTATATGATAAACATGCTGCTATTTGTATTTTTATGATAAATATGCTGGTTTCATCTGCTGGCTTTCCCAGTTCTCTACTTCACCATTGCTCTAATCAATAAAAAGTGTCCCCAGTGGCAAATAGACAATAGAAGCTAACTTAGAATGTGGGGTGGATGAGAGAAGACAGGGATTCAGGCTACCCACATCTAAATTCAATATATTTATTAAACGACTTTGAATGGTTCTCATTAGCCAAGAATATCTAACATTGTTAAGTCCTGTGGCTCTCTAAACAGCCTTTGAAGCCTTTGTTTGTTTGTTTGTTTGTTTGTTTTTGAGATGGAGTCGCCCAGGCTGGAGTGCAATGGTGCCATCTCACCTCGCACAACCTCTGCCTCCCAGGTTCCAGCGATTCTCCTGCCTCAGCCTCCCGCAGAGCCGAAATTACAGACATGCGCGACCACGACTGGCTGATTTGTATTTTTAGTAGAGGCGGGGTTTCACCATGCTGGTCAGGCTGGTCTCGGACTCCCGACCTCAGGTGATCCACCTGCCTCAGCCTCCCAAAGTGCTGGGGTTATGGGCGTGAGCCACTGCCTTCGGCCTGAAGGCATTATTTTTACGGCATTTTTTGTCATATGGAAGCTTTCATGAACCAATTTTTAGATAATTGTGTATCATTTTTCCATTTTTAAAAACGTGAAAACTGCTGCTTCCGCAAGGCAACTGAAGACACCGCTGAATGCCCTGTGGGGTCAGGAGAATGCTTTGGTGCCACCTGCCGGTTTCCGAAGATGTTTCAGGAACTTGCTCCGGTTGATTTCCATTTTTTTTTTTTTTTAAACTCCTAGCTCTCTCCCAGCGCATTTCAAAACAACCAGAAAAGAAATTATATTTTTTTTTGTAGCAAGAGCGCTAGTGCTCAAGCTTATAAAAATGCAAATAAATTTGTCTGGGATGCAATATGAAGAAACATTCATACTTCTCAATCATCTAACTAGTCAAATTTTTTTTAGCACTTGACCGAAATGTAGATTTCATATGTTGACTTTACATTGCTACTTACATACAGCCTATTTATTTTCTCGTTAATAAGATATATTTTCTTTCTTTTTTTATTTTTATATTTTGAGACAGGTTCTCCCAGTGTTGCCCAGGCTGGAGTTCAGTAGTGCCGTCCCAGCTCACTGCGACCTCTACCTCCCAGGCTCAATTGATCCTCCCATTTTTCAGCCTCCCGGGTAGATGCATACCACCAAGGCCGGCTAATTTTTGTGCTCTTTGTAGAGCTGGAGTTTCGCCATGTTGCTCAGACTGGTCTTGAACTCCTAGGCTCAGGCGATCTGCCAGTTTGGGCCTCTCAACGTGCTGGGTTTACAAGGGTAAGCCATCAAGCCAAGCAACAGATATATTTTCAAGTGGATGATATCCCATCAGTTGTGACATATGATGTAAATACTAATACTAAAACATTGAAGTTTCTGAACATTTTACCTTTATTATAGTTAGAATAATTCTAAGTTATTCCTATAATAATGCTACACTTATTCACTTGCATTCTGATACACGTTTCTTGAACGGGAAGGAGATACAGGTACAGCTTATGCACATTTACATTCAATCATTCAGTTAGTCAATAAATATGTATTGTTATCCACATCCCAGGTACTTTTTTGGTAATTAGGAGTAAACATGAGGAAGTCGTCAACATCAGCCTTAGATAAGGGTAAGATCCTGATCTCTGTGTACCACAAATCATACAAAAAAAATTTGCTTAAAAATGTGGGAACCTGTCTTTCAAAACCCGCCATTTAGCACTACTGTAGCATGACCTGTAAACCTAAACATAGACGGACAGGCGCCAGCGCCAGGGTTTGAACCCAAACCACGTGACTTCACAACCCGTAGCTTTCAGCACTAGGCGATGCTGCTGGCATCTTGCAAAGGCTGGATAAGTATACACTGAATGAATGATTCCGGCTACGGATTCTTAAAGCCCACAAAAGGCCCATCCAGAGACCGAAAGCCTCATACATAAGCCACAGCGCAGACGGCTGCACCCGAGCTGCGGAGCGTTAAGAAACTCAAGACTTGAGCCCTAGATCAGCGGGCTTAGGGGCGGGCTTAGGGGCGGGCTTTTGCCTCAAGAGGCGGAGCTGTCTCGTGTTATTCCGCGCAAGTTTGAACCTCTTCACTTGCCGTAGTGTCGCAGCCGGAAGAGGCTTTACAGCATGCTTTAGGTTTCCGGAAGAGGGTTGGACTCTTATACCATGTGGGAGCTGCTGTGAAGAGTTGCTGCATTCCAAGGTGTACCCAAATTCCCAATTCCGGGTAAGGAGGCGCACAGAGCCGCTTGATGTGGCTGCGGATGGGGGCGGCATATCGAGGAAGGGTAAGAGTTTTCCGGATATCTACCGAATAAGGGTTGAAGGAAAGCCTTGGCGCGGTGGCCGGTACTGTAATTAGTTCTTAGCGCTGTTGCTGTCGTGTTTGCATCTCCGGGATCCACAGATCTCAGGACAGCCGCGTCGTGTGTCCATGACGGCGCCGAGTGCAGAGGAAAATTGTTTGTATGTGACGCGCCTTACAGTTTCGTAGAGACTTCTCAAAGTGCTTATGTTTTTTTAGCCCCTGTCATTAAAACTCCGTTGGCGTGAAAGATGACGTCCTTAGCCCAGCAGCTCCAACGACTTGCCCTCCCTCAAAGTGATCCCAGCCTCTTCTCTAGAGATGAAGTTGCCTCTTTGTTGTTTGACCCTAAGGAAGCGGCCACCATCGACAGGGACACCGCCTTTGCCATTGGTGAGCCGTCTTTTAGCTGTGCTTGAAATGTTTATGAGGAGTGGTATCTGGATCTCACAGATGAAGAAACAAGGTTAGAGGGGTCAACTAATAAATCAAAAAGAGAACAGCTAAAAGGGGATAGAAGCAGTGACTTGGGTAACGGAGGAGTCCTCTCAGAGGACTGGCATAGTTATTGTTGAGGATATCAAAAAAAAAAAAAAAAAAAAAAAAAAAAAGCAGTGTTTCTTGCCACGAAGTACTTTCTGTTCTGGTAGATGAGATAAGACTTACTTTATATGTTTGAAAACTAGAAAGCAGTGTTTGAGACTGTATTACAAATTGTACATAAAGAATTCAGAGACTTTTTAGAGTAAGTAAAACTGCAAAAGAGGGGTGGGATGAGTTTACTTGAAAAGATTCATTAACTAAACTGGCTTTTTTTTTGAAATTTAGGATGCACTGGCCTGGAAGAATTGCTTGGAATTGATCCTTCCTTTGAGCAGTTTGAAGCACCGTTGTTCAGTCAGCTAGCAAAAACCTTGGAGCGAAGCGTTCAGACCAAAGCAGTAAACAAACAGTTGGATGAAAACATTTCATTATTCCTTATTCACTTGTCACCTTACTTTCTGCTTAAGCCAGCGCAGAAGTGTCTGGAGTGGTTGATTCACAGGTAGTTAATAGAATTACAGATATAACTATGGGCTAATCACTTTGGTCTTTTAAAAAATTAAGTAGTTGAGAACACTTATCAACTTAAAGCTGAAAAATTGGTATATATTAAGAGATTAAGACAACATCCATTGTGTGAGATAAGCATGCTCTTCTGTCTTTAAATTCTTTTTATTTGATAATGAAAAGTAGAACTACTGATGATTTTGAGTAAATGGTCTAATCTCATTAGTTCTTTTTTTTTTCTTTTGAGATGGAGTCTTGCTCTGTTGCCCAGGCTGGAGTACAGAGTACAGTGGTGAAATCTTGGCTCACTGCAGCCTCTGCCTCCCGGGTTCAAGCAATTCTCCTGCCTCAGCCTCCTGAGTGGCTGGGATTACAGGCACTTGACATAGTGCCTGGCTAAGTTTTGTATTTTTGTAGAGACAGGGTTTCATTGTGTTAGCCAGGCTGGTCTTGAACCCCTGATCACCTGAGGTGGTCCACCTGCCTCAGCCTCCCAAAGTGCTGGGATTACAGTCGTAAGCTACTGCGCCGGGCCTAAGCTCATTAGTTATTTGGCAAGAAGGAAGCTTAATACCCATCGCCCCAAGTGTGCAGGAACAAGCTGTAATGGTAAAGTGACAGCTTGTTCCTGCACACTTGGGGCGATGGGTATTAAGCTTCTTTCTTGCCAAAATAACAAAATGGTTGGGGAAGCAGGCAATATTACCTTCTGAAATACCATTACTTGAGAAAAACAATGATAGCTAATGTGTATTGAGCATATATACACCAGGTCCTGGTTAGCACTTTACCTGCATTATCTCATTTAATCCTCGAAGCATTCATCTGGTGAGATTACTTGTATTATCTCTGTTTTACAGTTGAGAAAACTGAGGCTTAGAGGGGTTAAGTTGCTTGAGTTACACAGCTAGTAAGTGGCAAAGCTAGGATACAACTGGCTTATTTCCAAGGTCTGATCTTTTATCTGCTTTGGGAATTGTCTCAGCAGTTTACTCAGTTTATTTTCTCACATATTGGTATCACATCGCAGCATACACATTTTTGTTTAGTTTATTCTCTACATGTCTTTTTTTTTTTTTTGAGATGGAGTCTTGCACTGTCTCCTGGGCTGGAGTGCAGTGGTTCGATCTCTCCTCATGCAACCTCTGCCTACCAGGTTTAAGTGATTCTCTTGCCTTAGCCTCCCAAGTAGCTAAGATTACAAGCACCTGCCACCATGCCCAGCTAATTTTTTTGTATTTATTTTTTTTAGTAGAGACCGGGTTTCACCATGTTGGCCAGGCTGATTTCAAACTTCTGACCTCATGATCCACCCGCCTCAGCCTCCCAAAGTGCTGGGATTACAGGCGTGAGCCACTGTGCCCAGCTGCCCAGCCGTCTTTTCTTTCTTTCTTTTCTTTTCTTTTTCTTTCTTTCTTTTTTTTTTTTTTTTTTTTTTTTGAGAGTCAAGATTTTACTCTGTCACCTAGGCTGGGTGCAGTGGTGTGATCATGGCTCACTTGACCTCCAGGGCTCAAATGATCCTTGGATCTCAGCCTCCCAAGTAGCAGAGATTACAGGGATTACCACCATGCCCTGCTAGTTGTTGTTGTTGTTATTATTATTATTATTATTTTGTAGAGACAGTGTCTCTGTTGCCCAGGCTAGTCTGGAACTCCTGGCCTCAAGCAATCCTTCTGTCTCATCAGCCTGCCAAAGTGCTGGGGTTATAGGCATGAGCTGCCACACCAAATCCAATTTACATGTTTTATTTTATTATTTATTTATTTATTTTTGAGACAAGAGTTTCTCTCTTGTTGCCCTAGCTGGAGTGCAATGGCAGGATCTTGGCTCCCCGCAACCTTTGCCTCCAGGGTTCAAGCTATTTTCCTCCCTCAGCCTCCAGAGTAGCTGGGATTACAGGCATGCGCCACCAGGCCTGGCTAATTTTGTTTTTTTAGTAGAGACAGGGTTTCTGCATGTTGGTCAGGCTGGTCTCAGACTTCTGACCTCAGGTGATCCACCCCCACCTTGGCCTCCAAAGTACTGGGATCACAGGCATGAGCCACCTCGCCCGGCCTACATGTTTTAAAAGTAGATTTCTATCCCATTAATTGGAGACATGGCTTCAAGACTAGCCTGGCCAACATGGTAAAACCCTGTCTCTACCAAAAATACAAAAATTAGCAGGGCACTGCGGTGAGCACCTGTAATTCCAGCTACTTGGGAGGCTGAAGCAGGAGAATCCCTTGAACCCGGGAAGCGGATTTTGCAGTGAACTGAGATTGCGCCACTGAACTCCAACTGGAGTGACAGGGAGACTCTGTATCAAACAAAAAACAAAAAATGGAGATATGGAGATAAACTAATTTTTTAAAGAAATAAATGAGTCACCAAGAAAACATCATTTTTAACTTGGATCTTCTGATTGTCAGAACATTAGGGCAATCAGACAAAAAAGAATATTTCAAAGTCTGTAATATTGCCATCTGTTTTCTAGCATCTAGTTTTACCCCCAAGTAGATCTTCATGTAAGCAATACTTATTAAATTTGGTTTTTCATTTATTTCTTCAGAAGACTTACTTATTTATTCAACATATACTAAGTTCAGTACACAGATAAGTAGGTTCCGCTTGATTACTGTTTTGAAATAAATGCTGTAATAAAGAATTAAGCGTAGTTTTGTGGATATAGTTCTGCCTGGAATAGTTGAAGAAAGCTTCCTGGAAAAAGTAACAGCTTGGATGGTACTAAAATCATATGTGAAACTAATAGGCTGGGTTCAGTGGCTCACGCCTGTAATCCCAACACTTTGGGAGGCCAAAGTGGGCAGATCACTTCAGATTGGGGGTTCGAGACCAGGCTGACCAGCATGGTGAAACTCTGTCTCTACTAGGAATACCAAAAAAAATTAGCCAGGCGTGGTGGCCACTTGGGAGGTTGGGGCATGAGAATCATTTCAACTTGGGAGATGAAGGTTGCTGCGAGCTGAGATCACACCACTGCACTCCCGTCTGGGTGACCGAGTAGACTCCATCTCAAAAAAAAAAAAAGAAAAAAACTAATAAAAGGCAATGTATGATACTGTTTTTAAAAAAAAAGTACATGTAGACCAGGCATGGTGGCTCATGCCTGTAATCCCAACACTGGGAGGCCGAGGTGAATGGATCACCTGAGGTCGGGAGTTCAAGACCAGTCTGACCAACATGGAAAAACCCCATCTCTACTGAAAAAACAGAATTAGCTGGGTGTAGTGGCACATGCCTGCAATCCCAGCTACAGGAGGATCGCTTGAATCCAGGAGGTGGAGGTAGCAGTAAGCTGAGATCACACTGTTAACTCCAGCCTGGGCAAGAAGAGTGAAACTCCTATCTCAAGAAAAAAAAGTCCATATAAAAGAATAGAGTTTATACAGAAGAGAGATCAGTTGGTAGAGAGAATTAGAAAAAGCATCTTGGCCAGGTGCAGTGGCTCATGCCTGTAATCCGAGCACTTTGGGAGGCTGAGGTAGGTGTATTGCCCGAGCTCAGGAGTTCGAGGCTAACCTGGCCAACATGGTAAAACTCTATTAAAATAAAAAAAAATTAGCTGGGCATGGTGGTGTGTGCCTGTGGTCCCAGCTATTTGGGAGGCTGAGGCAGGAGAATCACTTGAACCCAGGAGATGGAGGTTGCAGTGAGCCAAGATTGTGCCACTGTACTCTAGCCTGGGCAACAGTGAGACTCCCTCTCAAAAAAAAAAAAAAAAAGGTTAAGAGACCAGACTGGGCAACATAGGAAGACCTAGTCTCTACATAGAAATAAAACGTTAGCCAGCCGTAGTGGTGCTCACCTGTGGTCCCAGATACTCAGGAGGCCTAGGTGGGAGGATCAGTTGAGCCTGGGAGGTCGAGGCTGCTGTGAGCCATGATTGTGCCACTGCAGTCCAGCCTGGGTGGCAGAGCAAGACCCTATTTCAAAAAAATAAAAATTTTAAAACTGAGAGAAAGTGAATGGGGTGTATATTTTGATTTTGAATATTTAAAGATATTGGATAGGAATTGGCAGGCCCATGTTGAGGCATGTGTGAATGGAAAATTGAGGACTTTTAAAATGTTCTATATCTTGCTTATAATTATGTGATTTTTTTACTGCTACTCGTTTTAGGTTGTTTTAGCTCATTAATACACAGCTTGGGCATATGAGGAAATAGGTGCTTTTTATTGTTTTGTGTCCAGTTGAACTATTTGCTTTTTTCCCCCAGGTTCCATATACATCTTTATAATCAAGATAGCCTCATTGCTTGTGTTCTGCCATACCATGAGACAAGAATATTTGTGCGAGTCATACAGCTGCTAAAAATTAATAATTCAAAGCACAAATGGTTCTGGCTGTTGCCAGTTAAGGTATGATTGCTGAATGACACATGTCTGTAAGCATTACAAATCTTGATTAAGGGATTTAATTAGGAAAAAATGAGCCAGCGCTCCTGGGAATGGTCCAGTTATTACCTCCATCATTTTTATTTCCTAACTTGCCAGTGAAACTATTATTAATGTTAATAATATTTAGCTTTTATTTAGTATCTGACATCAGGCTAGGCAATGTGTATTATATTGTCTTGGATTAACCCAAAACTTTGTTTTCACAGATGAGGACAGGCTACTTGCCAAAGTTCGCATAACTATTAAGTGGCAGAGTTGAGATTTGAACCCCAGTCTGATTCCAGACCCTGTGTCTTTCTGTTGTACCATGCTGTTTGGCATTTTAAATTTTGGAACTGAGAGCTTAAAAAAAAAGTTGGAGGTGAAGAAAGGCGGAAAATAATTATAAAAATTAAAAGGATAAGGATAACTTCAGGGCTTAAGAATTAAAGTTGTGAGGAAGATGCTAGAAATTAATTTACAGATGAATATAAGTATACTTGTATAACAGGAAGGGTCTGGGTGAGATCAAACAGCATGCTATTGTACGGGAAACCAGCTGACTAACTATCAGCACTTTGGCAACATGTGGTAGAGCAAAGTAGATGTAGTTAGCAGGAACTTTACCGCATGTTGAGTGTGGTGATCCAGGTTAGGAGGGGAGGCAAATGGGAATGAAAGTAGGCTAACAGATCATGGGGCTGTGCACCTTTGGGTGATGATGGTAGTGAGGTTAGTGTTCAGAATTAGCAAGACAGGAGTAATGAGGACTTTTTAACTGGAAGGAGAATTTAAGAATCTGAATGTAAAGCACTTGAACTGAAGAACATTAGAGAAGGTCAGGCTTTGATAAAGCTGTCAAGCTGCTCTTCCCAACATTCACTCTGCTCATAGCCTCAAAATTATTCTTCCTGTGATCTACCCTTGGACCTTGCAGCTCCCTAGACCCTCTTATTCCAGGAATTCAAACTCCACTCACCTACTAAAGTTCACTTAAAATTCTCCTTTCATTTATTTGGTCAATATTTATTGAGCATCTGTTACATACCATGTATAATGCTGGATGGTGAGAATGGTGGTATAAGTTGCCCAGGTTCCTAGTTCATTTCTGTTCTTAGAATTATTTGAAAGCAATAACAGAAGCATATCATATTGGCTCAGAAACCAAATAGAACCAGTAAAATTTCTAAGAATCTAGAGAAACAGATTTTGATAAGTACCTTTCAAAATGTGCCATATAATAAGAAACATTTTTCACGAACTACTTCTGCCCTCATTGCAAACCTTCTCTTGAATTTCTAAGTTCCCATGATTTTGTGTGTTAATTTCATCACCATCACCAGTTACAAGGAGAGATTATGTTTTTAATTTATGAACTATAGCAGTATGAAGAGATTACTGGGGTAAATACTTTAAGGATTAGTTGATGGATGTTGCTAATAGTTTGTTCTTTTTGTTAATAATAGCAATCCGGAGTGCCCTTAGCTAAAGGAACTTTGATTACCCACTGCTACAAAGACCTTGGATTCATGGATTTCATTTGTAGCTTGGTGACAAAATCTGTGAAGGTGAGCAGTATGTTGTTTCATGAGTATATAATTTTATGAAAAGATTGCTTGCTTTGTATGAAGAAAACACACTAAAGCCTTCCCTAATAAGAGTGGTCCTTTGGATAATTTTATTTTGTTAAATGGTCTGGTGTTTTGAAGCGGGAACAGTTTGAGAATCAGTTTTTTTTGTTTGTTTGTTTTGTTTTGTTTTTTTTCCAAAGGTGTTTTTCTACAAAAATAAATGCCTGTTCCTTGCCAAATTCTAGTTACAGTGACTATTTGAAGAGACTGTCTAGAAATGTCAGGAATACTCAACCTGGGAAAGCTGTTCAAAAAATTTTAAGGCTGGATGCAGTGGCTCATGCCTGTAATCCCAGCACTTTTGGAGAAGCTGAGGCAGGCGGATCACTTGAGGTTGGGAGTTCGAGACAATCCTGACTAACATGCTGAAACGCCATCTCTACTAAAAATATGAAAATAAGCTGGGCATGGTGGCATGTGCTTGTAATCCCAGCTACTCGGGAGGCAGAGGCAGGAGAATAGCTTGAACCTGGGAGGGGGAGGTTGCAGTGAGCCGAGATCAGGTCACTATACTGTAGCCTGGGTGACAGAGCGAGACTGTCTCAAAAAAAAATTGTTTTTTAATTAATATGTTAGGAATATTATTAGTTCATTCTTGTCACATTGCGAATGTATTAAGCATTTCATATGGTAGTTCAGGAGAGCTGTAAATATTTATTTGGCCTTTCACTTTGCTTTTTTTTTTGGAGACATGGTCTTGCTCCGTCGCCCAGGCTAGAGTACAGTGGTGCCATCATGGTTCACTGAAGTCTCAGCCTCAAGCAGTCCTCTCCCTTTCACTGTTCCATGTGTGTGTTTGTGTTCCTTGTTTCAGGTTTTTGCTGAGTACCCGGGCAGCTCAGCTCAGTTGAGGGTGCTCTTGGCTTTCTATGCTTCCACCATTGTGTCGGCGCTGGTAGCTGCGGAAGACGTATCAGACAATATCATCGCCAAATTATTTCCCTATATCCAAAAGGTTGGCACGGCTGATGTGTTAAGTAGATTATTTTGTACTTAAAGGAATTTTCTTGCTCTTGAACTTTTTTTTAGATTTAAGCATTTTTAAATTGACAATGTATTTCAGGTGATTGATGAAATTTAACTTTTAGGTTGAAAATATGACACTTTTTTATTAGAAACTAACCAGAGTGGGACCTTAATTAGGATTCTTAAAAATAAATATTAGCTGTCTGGCCCTGCCACCATCTCCTAGATTGATTTTCGTCGCCGTCTTTGTTCCTTACTGGAAGGAGGATGGAGTAGACTGTCTTTGGGGCAGAAGCAGGCTCTCAGCATTCTTTGTGCACTGGCTCCTACATCTCAGTGTTTTTCTTTCCTGAGTGTCCTGTTGCCTGATGCCTTCCCAGGTGCCCCATGGAGATACTGCTTTTACTTCCCACCGTCGTCTCAACTTGTCTTTCATCAGACCTTTTTCTTCCATCAGTGATCTGATTGGGGTCTCCCTTCCATTAGTAGATTTTTACGAATAAAAGAAGAGCTTACTGGCTCCTGTTAAGACACATGGTAGATATTTTGAGTTGGAAAATTTTCTGAGATCCTTTGTCTCATCCAACAGACTTATCTCATCTCTTTATCCACTCTGAAAAAGGGGTCAACTCCTTTATTGTTTATGTCTGAAGAGTGGTTGACTATGTATTAGGTTGTAGTAATCTCTAATTTATGACTTTTCTAATTTGTCAGATTAACATTTTAAGTAGAAGAAAATAATATGGTTTATCATTTTTCCTTATATTTAAAAAATATTTAGGGATTGAAATCATCTTTACCAGATTACAGAGCTGCAACATATATGATAATATGTCAGATTTCTGTGAAAGTGACAATGGAAGATACCTTTGTGAATTCATTGGCATCACAGATCATCAAAACATTAACCAAGATTCCCTCTTTGATCAAGGATGGATTAAGTTGCTTGATAGTACTCCTGCAGAGACAGAAGCCAGAGAGCCTTGGGAAAAAGTATGTACAATTGAATTGAGGAATGGTGCTAGTTAGAAGTGAATAAAATTATTTTGAATAATTATTTTTGTAAGATAAGTGATTATATATTTTTTTAAATATTGTCACTCATTGTCTGACTTGTAAAGTCAACATGTATGTACTTTTGCTTCTTCAAAGGCCATTCCTTCATTTATGTAATGTTCCTGATCTTATTACAATACTTCATGGGATTTCTGAAACTTACGATGTCAGTCCTCTTCTGCGTTACATGCTTCCCCATCTGGTTGTCTCCATCATTCATCACGTTACAGGTTTGTGGTTTTACATTTTTTGTCCAGAATCGTTCTAAGATTTGATCTTAAGATAGTAACCGTATCCTGGTTAACAGCTTTAAAATATTGGAAATTTCTGTTTTCCAGTTGTTTTTGTGTAACTTGTGTATTAAGTGAGAAACATTTGGGGTGGGGAGCAGGTTGGTTGAAGAGAGATCCTTTTTAATTGAGTGGTTTCTTAGAACAAGTTCTTAAATAGTCGTTACATGAAAAAGACTAGAATAATTTTAAAATTTTTTACCGAGTAAACCTTTGCCTTCTCATTTAGGAATTTAATGAACTTTAGTGATTCATTTGCAATAAATATCCAGTTGCCAAAAAAGTTTTTCTCCCTAGAGTAATTAAAAATATAAGAACAAGAAAATTTTTATGCATAAAAATCCAAATTATGAAACAAAGCAAAAAATAATAATTAGAGGGCTAGTTGGCTCAAACATGTAATCCTAGCACTTTCAGAAACTGAGACGGGCAGATCACTTGAGCTCAGGAGTTCAAGACCAGCTAGGCAACATGGCAAAACGCTGTCTCTACAAAACTATACAAAAATTAACCCGGCATGGTGACATGCACCCATGGTCCCAGCTGCTCAGGAGACTGAGGTGGGAGGATCATCTGAGCCCAGGGAGTTCGAGGCTACAGTGAGCTGTGTTTGCCCCACTGCATTTCAGCCTGGGTGACAGAATGAGTCCGTATCTCATCATCATCATCATCATAATTAGAATGATTGCTGGCGTTACGTCTTTTAATAAATACAAAAAGACTAGGAAGAAACACTTGGTTCTATTCCTACTTGGAGAACACTAAGAAAGACTTCTCTAAACTGTCAGCCTGCTGGAAAATGAGGTTTTCATAACCAAATATTGGTTTAAACATACATTTTAGAAAAATGACTAGCATAAATGAAATGTTTTCTTCCTATTCTAAAGGTAATGAGTGATGTTCCAGTGTTTGAAAGCAAGAGCTAACATCAGATTCTTATGTTTATTATAAATCTGAAATGGATGCCAGCTCTTGGTACAGTAAAGGGGTAGGTACTGAGATGAAAGTTTAGCCTGTTTTCAGAGATAGCTGATTGGGACTATCACAACCAATTTGTAATATGAACTGGTGAAAGACTAATTTTGGACTTTTGTTTTATTATTGTTATAAGAATGATAATACTTGTTAAAAATAGAGAATTCAGTTGAAAAACAAATTAAGGTGATCTATACAAAAAAGCTGTGAAAAATATAAGTGAAATGCACTTCTGGAAATAGATAAAAAGCTGGATATCAGTGTGCGTGCTTTATTCTAAGAAAGATTTTCTGCTATAAATGAAATTTAATAATGTTAGCTTGCAAAATAAATTTTTCCCAACACAATTTTAATTTTTTCCCTATTAAGGAGAAGAAACTGAAGGGATAGATAGTCAAATCTACAAGAACCACTTAGAAGCTATACTTACAAAAATATCACTGAATAACAACTTAGACCATTTGTTGGCTAGGTAAGCTATTATCTTTGATGTGCTTTTGATTTACATTTCTGCGACTCAGTGTAATTTTCAAGATTGGTTAGAAATTTCTCGCTGTTCCTTTTTAATGTATATCTTGCTTTGTCTGTATCATTTCATTAACTATAAGTACTTAATCCAATAACTGGTAGCCTTAAAAGCAAAACTAATTGTTTTTGCATATCTTTAGTGCTTATAGATGAAAATGGAAAGTTAATGGTTAAGCTAAATTTGGGTAATAACTAAACGCAGTTTGGCTGTTTGAAGTTTTCTATTAGTAAACAGACCATAATATTTGAAGTAGTGTATCACAGTCAAAACGCTGTAAATGTCATTTAGAAACTTAATATTGAAGGAGGCATAGAGTAAGGTTTAGTTCTTTTTTTTAATCTTGTTTTTTTTTTGAGATGGAGTCTTGCTCTGTCGCCAGGGTGGAGTGCGGTGGCACGATCTTGGCTCACTGCAACCTCTGCCTCCCAGATTCAAGCGATTCTCCTGCCTCAGCCTCCCGAGTAGCTGGAATTACAGGGGTGCCAACACCACGCCCAGCTAAGTTTTGTATTTTTAGTAGAGACGGGGTTTCAGCATTTTGGCCAGGATGGTCTCTAGCTCCTGACCTCAGGTGTTCCACCCACCTCGGCCTCCCAAAGTGCTGAGATTACAGGCATGAGCCACCATACCTGGCTGGAATATTTCTTTACTGTAAAAATAATTCAGTTTTTTTTTCCTAATGGGCAACTTGATGCGGTGAAAAGAATGCAGGCATTGCAGGCAGACATAGGTGTAAATTCTGCCCTCACCACTTCCAAGTGTATAGTAAGTTCTGGAGGTTAGACTGGATGTGGCCTTGCCAGTTTGTAGCATCAAGAGGGTACCTGTCTATTGGTGTGCTTCATTCATGCCCCTTTGCTCAGAGGTTTGGTTTGTGGATTAAAGGAGAGTAGACACATGAAGTAATGTTGAGAACATAGGCTCTAGTATCAGACTGGGGCTTAAAATGTGAAACCCCATTCTTCATGGCATAAAAGGGCTCACTGAGTGTTGGTTCTCACAAGCAAATTGGAAGACTTTTTATACCCTAGTTTCTTTTCCTTTTTTTTTTTTTTTTTTTTTTTTTTTTTTTTTTTNTTTTTTTTTAACATTTTTAAATAGCAGTGTGGTCTTGCTGTGTTCTCCAGACAGGTCTTGAACTCCTCACCTCAAGCAGTCCTCCCACCCCGGCCTCCAAAAGTGCTGGGATTGTAATGCCAGTGGTGTGAACCACTATACTAGGCCCCTATTTCTTTATCTGTAAAATAAGTATTATACTATACCTTGTATAAGTAGACAATTAGAGATAATATTTCTAAAGCACTTAGAATATAGTAGGTACTCAATAAATAGCAACTCTTATATGTGCTGATATTTCTGGGTTTTTTTTTTTTTTTTTTTACAGCCTTCTATTTGAAGAGTATATTTCATATAATTCACAGGAAGAAATGGATTCGGATAAAGTATCTTTGCTTAATGAACAGTTTCTTCCACTCATTAGGCTTTTAGAAAGCAAGTAAGTTACGTATGTATGTTTATCCTCTTCCAAAGTACTTCCTATTCTATAAAGATATGAGTCACAAGTCACATCTTCATATACTGAATTGTATAGAGACTGTCCTTTTTAAATTTCTTCTTCAAGAAGGGGCCAGTATCATAATCAAAAATATTTGAAATGTAAGAGGAAATAGTGGTTGTGTGGGGGCTATGGAGAGTATAATTTTTTAGCGAGAGACTATTTTGTTATTGGAGTAGTCAGAGTAACAAAGTTGACCAATGACATTAGGTTTTACATATAACGTTTATTAAAATTTAAGTCACATTGTCAGTAATTTTTAAAATGTTATATCTTTATAGACATACGGTTTATGAGATTAATATTAAGAATAATGAATTCACTCTTTAATTGCTTCCAGATACCCCAGAACATTAGATGTTGTGTTAGAGGAACACCTAAAGGAAATTGCAGACCTGAAAAAACAAGAGCTTTTTCACCAGTTTGTTTCCCTTTCTACAAGTGGAGGAAAATATCAGGTATGTTGTTCTCCAAAGGAACGATGACAGTTTGGGGTACATTTGTATGGTTATGTGAAGAGCTTCAGAAGGAAATTTGCCACTTCTTTCTTTTATGTGGAAAATTTCACAGAGATGACCTTATACAGTTTGCCTAGTTGCCTGAAGTACGTCTCTGAGGCAGGAATAGAATAATTGGAGAAAGGTACAATAATTTGTACATAACTATGAATGTGATACTTATTTCAGGAAAAGTATTATTTGGGTATTTTGTATGGGATATTCATTAAGAATTATCAAAGGACAGCCTCACGTAGGTTTCTGGTGTTCTCCGTCTTTTCCTTAGGTCCATGCTTTCCTGTGTACCAGCCACATAGGGCTATCTATATTATTGATTAGCAAGGGGGAGATTGGTTCTATTTCATGACCATGTTAAAACTTCAGAAATTTTCTGGTGATTCAAACATAAAGCTTTATATAGAGGTTAGACATTTAAGCAGAAGTTCTTGTAATTAGCCTTAAAAACAGATAATTATGAAGAGAAATATGATTGCTTTAGTATTTCTTTTCCATAATTAGACTTTGATTTTTAATAGTGGTGCTTTTCCAAATCTTAGGTTGATAGACTTGCTTTTTAGTCAAATTGTGTAAGTGAACTAAGTTGTCACTAATTTGAATGTCAGTGTTTGTTACATCTTTTAGATGAGTTGCATTCTGTCTTCCAGGAGGTGTTAAAACAGTGATTCATCTTAGGTACTCTTTACTTTGGAATCAGATGTGCATAAAAAATACAGAATTACTTTGTAGAATTACTTTACTAAATTAAACCTACACATAGGCACAAGTATTCATCTACTGCAATTCATATAATGTTCTAGAAACAAATATTTTGCCTTTTTTTGTTTCTGTGGTGAGAAGGTTTTTACTGAAACGTTGGACAATTTGGGGTGGCTATCTCTGGGTTTTGTTCTTGATTATAGACTGTTCAGATTAAGTGAAATCATTTGATAATTATGTTGAATGAACCCTATAGTTTTTAGCAGATTCGGATACTTCTTTGATGCTCAGTCTGAATCATCCACTTGTTCCTGTGAGACTTCTGGCCATTAATCATTTGAAGAATATCATGAAAACATCAAAGGTTTGTTTTGGATAGCTTTCATGTATGATTTTTTTTTCTTATGATGAGGAGTGTAGTTCTGAGTAAGAAATTAAAGTTACTACCTAGAATTGTTAGTGTATAATTATATAGATGAGCTGTATAAAGCTCATGAGATTACTTTAGACTAATATTTAGGACTGCATATGCCTGTAGTCCCCATTTTAACAGTAACCGAATAACAATGGCTGTTATGTTTCCACATTGAAAATTATTTATCTTTAGTGTTTTTCAAACTGGAAATTGTAGATTAATTCACATAGGTTCATTAATTATCTGTGAATTCTTTTAGTTTTGAAATTGGATTTTGGGCTCATCACAGCAGCTCATGCCTGTAATCCCAGTACTTTCGGAGAAGTATCACTTGAGCCCAAAAGTTTGAGACCAGCCTGAGCAACATAGGGGGACCCCCTTCTCTATAAAAAATTTAAAAAAGGAAAACTTAGCCTAGTTTGGTGGTACACGCTTGTGGTCCCAGCTACTTGAGAGGCTGAGGTAGGAGGATCTCTTGGGCCTGGGAGGTTGAGGGTGCAGCAAGCCGTGATCACGCCGCTGCTCTCCAACCTGGGTGACAGGGCAAGACCCTGTTTCAAAAATAAATAAATAAATACATAAATAAAATTTGATTTTGATAGTCTTAATTTTGGGACATTTGAATGACAACTTTTGAACACTTCCATGATTTTGGTGCCTGCAGTTTCAGTTGTCTTTAAAATTTTAGTGGCTTCAAATAAGTATTGAGGCTGATTTTATTTGTAAATAATTTGGTGTAATTTGCATCTATACCAAAAGGCATTGGTATGAAGATTTGACAATAATTCAAATAGAATAGTAGTTTCCAAATTTTAGTCACTCAAGCAGTACCTGTACAATTTTTGGTAAATTATAAATTACCACTGATAGTATTATTTTCTCAAAATTTTTCTTCGTTTCAGATAGACTCATTATTTTTTTACATAGCCTTCAGATTGTGGTTGTGAAGTGCTAATTGTATATATATTTTACTGTAGTTACTATAATTAAAATAGGAATGCTCCATCTGTGTAATACCAGGATTTGCATATTTGAGAAATTTCTGGAATAGAGAAAAGTGGTAACAGAGTTTAGTTTCCTTGCAGCACATGGCAGTATAAAAACATGTCAAACTCTAAAACTTGTGTCGTCGCAATTAGAACCAGATTCATATTACAAGTAAATTCATATGATCAGTAAAATTTAATTTCAGCTAATTACCATTAATCACACTAAATTCGTCTTCATTTGAATTTTATTGGTTTTATAGAGTTTGTAGTATTTCCCTTGTAGGTTAAAAAAATTTGTTTTTATATTATATATTTGTTTTTATATTTTATATTTGTTTCTATATTTTAAGGAGTTATATTTAATTTTGAATTCGTATATAAACAAACAATTTAAATAACATTTAGATCTTTGAGAATATTTCTTTAAAAGTGGCCGATGTAATATTCAGGTTTGAGAAATGTTGCTTTATTTGATCTGGTGTGAGTTCTGCGTTCATAAACTGCCAGTAGGTTTATTTTGTTGATGTGTTAAATAAATTCATTGAATAATACTCTTCATTGTGATAGGAAGATTTCAGTGAGAGGAAATTATTCTAGAATAAAAGGGAGCCCTGGACTCTTCTGTTTCTGAAGCTGTTCTCATCCTTTTGCTCTTACTGCCTTTCTCACTTGTTGTCTGGGTTTGGTTAGTGTTTCAGTGAAGGGCCCTGTATATGTTCAGCTTACAGGATTGAGTATTGTAATTGTCGTTCATGCCTTCCTTTGTCTACCAGGTTTCATTTTCTCTTCTCTATCGATGACAAGTCATAGGTTTTATTCTAAATTCCAGGTTCAGATATCTAGCTACTTACAGCTCTTGAGGATTTTTTTAAATGATGGTGTCTTGCTGTGTTATCCAGGCTGACCTCAAGCTCCTGGGCGTAAGCAGTCCTCCCACCTCAGCCTCTAGAGTAGCTGGGATTATAGGCGCCTACCACTGTGCCTAACTAACTAAATTTTTGTGAATTCTAAGAATTTTCATTTTTCTCCCAATAGAGTGACCTATATTTTTTATATTATTTAGTTGCTTTTTTTCCTGCCACATAGGGATAGGGATATATTCATGTTGATTAGCAGTCTTATTTTTCCTTTTCTGTGAATGAATGTATACTCTTTAATTTGTTATATTTAAAAAATGACCTCTAGTTTTGGCAGACTGGCTTTGTAGTACATATCCTTATCCCTTGCAAAATTTAGATAATACTAGCTAGCTTTTTTTTTTAATAGTACTTATGTGTAAAGCACTGTGCTACAGACTGACATGTATTTTTTAATCTTCTAACAACCCTTTGAGGGTAGGTGTTATTATTAGCAAAGCTGTTTTATAGGTGAGAATAGTGAGATCCAGAAAGGTTAAGTAACTTGACCAAAGTCACACAGCTAATAAGTGGTAGAGCTGGGATTTAAATGAGAGACATTCTTGTTCTTTAGTCTATGCACTGTCAATATCTGGGCTCTCACTTTAATAAGATGAACTCCTTAATTGCAAAAACTCTATTTGGAGTATACATATTTACTATATTTTCAGTGAAAACTTGAAAAAGCTTTGTACCAATTATTAATCTCAAAAGGCCCTTTAGAGATTATCTAGTTCTAGTGTATTTGAATTCTCATCCAGAGCAGAGCCTGTGTTAGACTGTTATTCTGGAGTGTTTTTCACACAACCATGCTTCCTTTCTACTGCAAAGCCTTAAGAGGTTTTTTAGCAACAGATAAATTAATTTTTCTTTTTATTGTTTAGGAGGGTGTTGATGAGTCTTTCATAAAAGAAGCTGTTTTAGCCCGATTAGGTGATGATAATATAGATGTTGTTTTGGCGGCAATAAGTGCTTTTGAGGTAAGTGAATTTGTCATTCGTTGAGCTATACAATTTTATAAATTTTCTTGCCCTTCTCACTTGATTCTCTGCTTGAGATTAGAATATTTTTGGAAATTTCCATGGGAAATTTGTTCTCTTGAGAGTAAAGACTTAAGTGTAGTTAGGAGGAACTCATAGGAATTTACAATTTGATATATTAAGTATATGCATTTAACACAGGAAAAATGCTTTGTGACTTTTTGTATTGCTTTTAACATATTTTTATCAATAGCAAATACCTTGGAACCAATGAAAATTATCTTATGAATGCCACTTTTGAGAAATAGATCTTAAAACTTCTAAGTTGTGCTAGGATTCTTGGGAGAAGTTCCTTATAATTCATTCTTTTTAAAATTTGCGTTTAAAAAGCACCATACATGTTTGAAGCAAGTACAAGTCTACTCATGGATACTTTTTTCCCTTTAGATTTTCAAAGAACACTTCAGTTCAGAAGTGACGATTTCAAATCTTCTGAATCTCTTTCAAAGAGCAGAACTTTCAAAGAATAGAGAATGGTATGTATTCATTTCTTCTCCTATTTTGAATTGATGAAGTTCTTGTGTCAAATTCTTTCTGGTCACATGATCCTTTTGTTGTGGTAGAAGAACAGATCTTAATGTAATACTCTTTCATTATATAGTTAATTAATTTGAATGTGTGTGTGTTCATTATACTATTCTCTATGTTTGGAATTTCCCTTAATAAAGTGCAAAAGGAAGTATATAATATATGATACTGAATTCTGGGAAGTAAGATGGGAAGTACTTTCTAATTTTCTACTTTATATAATTTAATATAATTTTTACTTTATAATTAAAAACAAACACCAATATATTAAACAAATTAAAAAATAAATTCAGAGACACATGATTCCATCTGTGGTAAGTATTTAATAAGCTCTAGCTGTTTCCTTTTTGGCATCAAAGCTTTTTGCAAGTAAAAGCAGGTAAGCTCCATAGAGGATGAGAGTGTGTCTTTCATGTTTTTGTATCCATCATATAGGTAGATATATATCATGTAGGTTGTGCTTGGTTCATTTTTTTTAATCTAATTCCTGAGTGAATCTGATTTCCAGTGGAGTTGAGATAGCTAGTGTGATATGTTTTATGTTATGGTTAACCTCTAGTGATTTCTCTAAGAATTTTTTTTTTTTTTAAGATTAGACAGGATGAGCAGATTAAAAGTATTTTTGGCCAGGCAGCATGGATCATGCCTATGATCCCAGCACTTGTACAAAAAAATAATAAATGTATTGTCACAGATAACTCTGTTATTGTCATGGATTTTAAGTGGTATCTCAGTGTGTCTGAATAATATTTTTGATCAGAAGACCAGGATATTGTCAGCTAAGCTGTAATAGTGTGATGATTCATTTGTGTCTTTCAACTAAATGTGCTTGCCTGTCTTTTAGGTACGAGGTACTTAAGATAGCAGCTGACATATTAATTAAAGAAGAGATACTGAGTGAAAATTATCAGTTGTCAAATCAGGTGGTTACACATTTATTACCATTTATGGTCATCAATAATGATGATATGGAATCTGCCGAGATGAAAATTGCTATATATTTATCAAAATCAGGAATCTGCTCCCTGCACCCTCTATTAAGAGGCTGGGAAGAAGGTAAGAAATTTGGTTGTTTTTAGAAAAAGTGAACAGATAACATGAAAGAAACCAAAAAAAATGTAAAATTTATTGTTTGTCCTGTTATATGCCAGTAAGGTCTTTTAAAATTTTTACCAAAATAAAAAATATACAATGAAAAGGAAGCCAACTCACTGATAGACAGATTCAGAATTGGATACAAGGAAAAATAAAAAGCAAACCTTCATAAACAGTTGTAAAATGTTTGCCTGAATTCTTCATATGATTCTTTGAGTGTTGGTGACATAAAAGCTCTCGGTATTCAATTTTGCTTTACAGCTCTCGAAAATGTGATTAGAAACAGAAAGCCAGGAAAACTAATTGGTGTAGCGAATCAGAAGATGATTGAGTTATTGGCTGATAATATAAATTCAGGAGATCCGTCTTCAATGTTAAATGTGGTAAGTATGCCGTGAAAGTACTCCCCTGGATTTCTTTCTCATACTCTTATAAATTCTCAGCATTTGCTTCACTAGATTTTTCTTTTAAAAAAATTTTTTTTCATTCTTGAGTACTTGGTTTTACTTTAAACATTACAGTGTTGTTTAATATATTTTGTGCAATATTTGACATCTTTAACATTTTATATATTTTTTCAATGTGGATCCATATCACAGCCATAAGAATAATATACCCTTTTTACCGCCATTTTCTCCCATTCCCATTTAAGATATTAGTCTTAGTTTTTTTTCTTGTTAAAATAGCAAAATACAATCCAAAAGAGGAGAAAATTATTTTTGCCTTACTAAATAAACGTTTGTAAAGGTATTAGATGTGTGCTTTAAATACATTAACCAGTTGGCAAGTGCAAATATGTTCATTACAATTTCTGAAGCTATTCTTATAATTACTTAGAAATCAGTGCTTAATACTTTATAAAGGCTTTATAGGTGTCGTCTCACTTTAAGTATAAAACACATCATACCTAGATAGACCTGAGTTGAAAAAATTGTTTTATGAAAATGAAGAGCAACAGTAATAGAGTGTGTTTATTTTTCCAGGTGGAGGATTTAATAAGCATGGGTGACAAGGAGTCCTTTAACCTGAAGCAGAAAGTGACATGTCACGTGATCATGTCTGTGCTCGTCTCTTGCTGTTCATCTTTGAAGGAAACCCACTTTCCATTTGCGATAAGAGTCTTCAGTTTGTTGCAGAAAAAAATAAAGAAACTTGAAAGTGTCATTACTGCAGTGGTAAGAAAAGCAGAGTCTCCAGAAAGTGGGATGTTGAATAAAGCAACAGCCTGGCCTGTTAGTCACAGCAAAACGGAAAGTCAGAGGCGAGATGTTGAGTCTGTGGCTACTAGCTGGATGAAATGTGAAGCAGTCCTGGGTAGCAGTGGGATAGTCAATTAGGCACTCCCTTGCTTTTTACAGAAAATTTAGTTGAATTATAAAATTTCAAGGTTGCAGTATTTTGTATCTAATGCCTGACTCCTTCTTGTTATCTTTATTGGATAATTAGCCAAGCTACACCTACCTACCTGTAGTGATGAAGAATTCACTTGATGTGTTAGTGCTTGAACAAAATACTATTTCATTCAATTGTTTACTAAAAATAGATCTTTTCAGCTTTATAAAATTTTAATATTACATAGATTTGTATCCCTCCATCATACTACTGTCATTGATAGTATTACTAGGGACTTGTTTCAGCTGTTTGCATTTTTACTTCATGATACATCTTGAGGTAGCAAGACTATTTTTTTAATATCTGCTATATGTAATAGGATTTTGTTTTTATTTGTCCCCGAAATTTTAGAGGGCTTCTCATTATAGGATTCACTAAATGAATTATATCTTTTTCTTTTTCTTTTTTTTTTTTTTTTTT
>NW_016107357.1:16913160-16957970 GCF_001604975.1 Cebus imitator | reverse complement strand
GTTGACCAGGATGGTCTCGATCTCTTGACCTCGTGATCCACCCGCCTCGGCCTCCCAAAGTGCTGGGATTACAGGTGTGAGCCACCGCGCCCGGTGAATTATATCTTTTTCACATTTACATGTACCCCCAGGATTTTATAAGTTCTGATCATGACCATTGTTAGCTAAAATCTCTAAGCTTTGAAAAGAGTTATCTTCATATTTTGAAAAATAGCCCAGATAGACCCTTCTTAACTTCTAATTTCTTTGTGCCTTTTGTGAAATGTGATGACCTGAACTATACTGGTTCTCTGTGTTAAAAGTTTGGACAAATTGACTGTTTTATTATAAGTATTTAGATATGTATAATATTTAGATTATTTTATATTGCTATACTTTTTATAAATACCCTTTCTTGAGGTCATGAGCATATTTTCGCCTGTAGTAGCGCATTGAGTTAATTAAATCCCTCACTGGAGACATTACATTATAAATCTGGCTTTGGATTGTTTTCCTTCTAAGTTATTACTCTACTGGTTGTATGGAGTCACATTTGTCATTTTCTTATAGCTGTTCTTCTGCATTCTTTTGGCATTTGCAGTATAATTTCTAAACACCTAACATTTTACTGCTTGTTTAAAATCATCTGCAGGTTTGGAAATTTTACCGTGTACCTTATTCAGATTAGTGCTAAAACCATGAAATGAAAGAAGTCCCTTTAACGATGTCTTGGGAATCCAACTCTTTTATCTTCTTGTTTTGAAATATGCCTATTTTGGCCAAGCGCAGTAGCGTACACCTTTGTAATCCCAGCATTTTGGGAGGCCAAGGCAGGTGGATCACCTGATTCGAGACCAACCTGGCCAACATGGTGAAACCCTGTCTCTACTAAAGATACAAAAATTAGCCTGGCATGATGGCACACGCCTATATTCCTAGCTACTCGTAAGGCTGAGGCAGGAGAATCGATTGAACCTGGGAGGCAGAAATTGCAATGACCTGAGATTGTGCCACTGCACTCCAGCCTGGGTGACAGAACAAGACTCCATCTCAAAAAAAAAAAGAAAGAAAGAAAGATGTCTACTTATTCCTACCCTTTATTTGATAGACAGTTTATATGAATAAAGTTTGTTTTTAGAAGTAGTGTTTTAAGGTAAGACATAGAGAAAATTTAACTTTATCTTTCCTTGGGAATAGTGATAGTTAGACCTCTTTAAAAATCTGACGAAAGCAGTTCTGTTACTCCTTTCCCCACCAAAATGAGCACATAAACAAAAGTTTTGCATATTACTCAGAGGAATTCATGTATCCATTGCAGTTTACCCATATAACCCATGTTCAGAACCCTTCATTTATACCTGTTTTTGTTTCCCTTCACATTTCAGGAAATCCCCTCAGAATGGCACATTGAACTGATGCTAGACAGAGGGATACCAGTGGAGGTGTGGGCACATTATGTGGAAGAGCTCAACACTACCCAGAGGGTGGCCGTGGAGGACTCTGTTTTACTTGTATTTTCCCTGAAAAATTTTATGTATACACTGAAAGCTCCTAAGTCTTTTCCTAAAGGTAAGACACAAGCTGTGAATCTTTTAAATGTGATACTCTACAAAACTGAATGATTGACTCCACAGCGATTGTTTGTCTTGAATAAAAAGCTTCTGGCCTGTTCATGTAGGGTTGTGTGTCCTTTCTCTTTCCATGTCCATGTAGGTGACATATGGTGGAATCCTGAGCAACTGAAAGAAGACAGCAGGGACTATCTGCACCTGCTTATGGGACTCTTTGAGATGATGCTCAGTGGTGCCGACGCTGTTCATTTCAGGGTTCTGATGAAACTTTTCATAAAGGTATAAGGCTCATCCTTTCCAGGCGTACCGTACTCTTAAAGAAGATATGACTGGCTGAGTGCAGTGGCTCATGCCTGTAATCCCAGCAATTTGGGAGGCCGAGACGGGTGGATCACTTGAGGTCAGGATTTTGAGACCAGCCTGGCCAACATGGTAAAACCCCGTCTCTACTAAAAAATACAAAAATTAGTTGGGCGTGGTGGCAGTCACCTGTAATCGCAGCTACTCGGTAGGCTGAGGCAGCAGAGTCACTTGAACTCGGGAGGTGGAGGCTGCAGTGAGCCAAGATTGCACCACTGCACTCCAGCCTGGGTGACAGAGTAAGACTCTGTCTCAAAATAAAAAAAGAAGATACTGTGGGTTGAGTTTGGACAGTTTATAATGAAAACGAAAGTAGACTTGTAAACAATGAAGCGTATATAATAGTAAGCACGGGCCCTGTAAAAGAGTGCTACATTACAGTGTTCATCGGCAGGTTGAACAGAAACTAACATTGCTACACTCCTACTAACATGTTAGGCCCATTACTATGTTTAAAAATCACAACAGTCCAGTCTTTTTGATTGGTTAATATCATTTAAAAATGAATACTGATGTTCAGAGAGGTTATTTAGCACATGTGAAGTTACTCAGGAAATTTCAGCCCCAGTACCAGTGACCTCCATGTTGCTGGGCCCAGTGATCAGTTGCTGTTCTTGTCTGACTTGTTCTCTCGACAGCATTTGACATTGAGTTAGCATTGTTCACCACATTGTTGAAGTATTTTCTTAATTAGGCATCCCAGATACCACTCTTGTCTTGGTTCTCAGTGTTTTCAAGTGCAAGGTTAAGAGTCAAGCTTTGGAATATCAGTCTTCATTGACATTTTTGCCAGTTGTTTAAAACATGAAATATAGAATAATTTGAAATAATTAGACAGAGCAAAACATTGCATTACATTATTTGTTTCTTTCTAATTGTACACTAGTCAAAAGAGGGTTTGGAACCAACTTATTTGAGTAAGAATTAAAACTTTACTATCTTTTTTTTGTAATTAGGTACATCTACAAGATATTTTTCAGTTATTCAAGTTTTTTTCTGTTTTATGGACCTATGGTTCTAGCCTTTCAAATCCACTTAACTGCAATGTGAAAACAGCGCTGCAGACTCAAGCTCTTTATGTGGGCTGTGCAATGCTCTCTTCTCAGAAGACACAGTGTAAACACCAACTGGCATCCATATCTTCTCCAGGTACTAAAAGTAGCATTGTTATGTTTTGTCATGACCAACTGTTCATGCTTTCTCTGTATGATTTATGTAGTTTAGAAAATTATAACTTAAAAAGAAAATAGCAGAGGCCAGGCGAGGTGGATCACAAGGCCAGGATATTGAGACCATTCTGGTAAACATAGTACAACCCGGTCTCTGTTAAAAATGTAAAAATTAGCTGGGCCTGGTGGCGTGTGCCTGTAATCCCAGCTACTCCAGGAGGCTCAGGCAGGAGAATCACTTGAACCAGAGAGTTGAAGGTTGCCGTGAGCTGGGATTGCGCCACTGCACTCCAGCCTGCCAACAGAGTAAGATTCTGTCTCAAAAAATATATGTATATGTAACTATATAGGCCAGACTAGATGGCTCATACCAATAGTCTCAGCACTTTGGGAGGCTAAGGCAGGAAGATCACTTCAGGCCAAGAGTTTGAGACTAGCTTGGACAATGTGATGAGATCCTGCCTCTACAATAAATACAAAATTTAGCTGGGCGTGGTAGCTACTCAGGTGCCTGAGGTAGAAAAATGGCTTGAGCCCGGGAGGTCAAAGCTGCAGTGAGCTGTGATCATACCACTGCACTCCAAACTGGGCAACAGAGCGAGAGACCCTGTCTCAATTAAAAAAACAAAACAAAACAAAAAAAGCTGTACGTCTATACATATTTCTGTTTACTTCTAAGTATTGCATGGCACTCACAAAAGCTCACCAAACTCAAAAGTTTAATAATAGAAATATCTTTAATTATATGAGTTCTTAATAATCAGCTATTCATTTTCTGAGCTATAGCAGCAATAGGGTTAGATATGGAAGCCAGATCTTCATAATACAATTTAATAATGAAATAACAAAAAAACCCTCCTGCATTTATCTCTTTTATCAGGCATAAGTCATATTCAGGTTCAGCGTTCTCTAATGAAATATCTGAAAGTTGAATTTTTTATAATGTGGAATTGCAAATTTTGCAAAAGATGCAGAATTTCAAGAAACAATGCGATGTTGAAAAGTGGGTTGACTTACAGAGCTATTGACATGGGGGGATGTGGCAGAATTAGATCAGAGAAGAATGGTTGAAGATAAAAAAATTGATTTGAATAAGGGACATGACTGATGCTTCAAACTGGAGTGGTATTAACAGCAGAGGGATAAGAGTGGCCCTTGGGAAATTTGAAGATGTCCTTGTTTTTTTTCTTTTTTTAAATTCCAAAATTGTTCTTTGTAAATGTTCTGTGAAAGCAAGGTAAATGATTGTATACTTTTCCCTGAACAATTTTGCAGTATTAATTCTTTATTAGTTTTTTGAAAGAGCACATAATTACATGTGTAACCAAATTTTGTTGCATATAAAGTAAAGTAGATATGTAATTTCAAGTTTTATTTCTCAAATAAAATTCCATAAAAGTAATTTTTTATCCACTTACAAAATTTCGGTCTTTATTTTAGGTGAGTTTATTGTTAAGGTTTTGCTAGTTATATTTGGATAAGAACAACTCCCTATACATTTTTTAACTTTTATTTTTTAATTAATGTGTTATGGATATCTTTCCATATTAATAAATGTAAAAATTTATCTTTTTACAACTGCCTGCAGAGTGTTCCATTGTATGGAGATAGCAATTTATTAAAATAGTTATTTTCTGCTAAACTTGTGAGTTTTCCAAAAGGTACATATGTATTACTTAGAGATAACTTTCAGTTTTCCAATTTGGTATTAAATGTTTACTGTCCTTTGACAGTGACCTCTGAGTAATTATGTCATTTTGACTATAAATAGCAAGATGGAAGAACTTCACTTTTCCACCGGTATTGCTGCTGGACAGGCTCCCTGCCTGCCCCTGCTGCCTCGTCATCCATCTCCTCCTGCCTTCCTAATGTGCTTTGCATTTACGCTGTGTAGACCTGTTGCAGTACCCCTGAACACAGGAGAGATGCACCTTGTTCTACATGGTGGTTCAAAGAGCAGACCCTAGAGTTGCAGAGGGCCTCAAGTGGAAGGCTGCTTACTGCACTTGCTCTAAGGGCTCCTACCTGAGGTCTGCAGTGAGCTGCTAGCCCTACCTTGTCTGTGAGCAGTCTAGGAATTATTGCTTGGCATCTGTTTGAATATATTTACAAAAATGTCATGTTCAAAATTAAAATAGGATGTCATGTAATATAGTATTAATCATATATAAATATGTTATAATTAATTATATTTATTAAATTTTTGTGTTCAAAAGTAGAAGGTAATACAATGTTATATTACAATTATATAACATGACATGGTAATATAATATAATATTATATGAGTTTCTGTCAGTGGCTTGGGAATCTAACCACCATTTATTACTTTCTATGCAGGTATATATTATAAAAAGTCTGAGTTAAATGAATAAATACAATCTATTCTAGAACTTTTGTTTTTTGTTTTTTCCTTTTTTTGCATGATGTAGTCTCACTTAGTCATCTAGGCTGGAGTGCAGTGGTGCCATCTTGGGTCACTGCAACCTCCACCTCCTGGGTTCAAGCAATTCTCCTGCCTCACCCTCCCAAGTAGCTGGGATTACAGGCATGCACCACCACACCGGCTAATTTTTGTATTTTTAGTAGAGATGGGGTTTCACCGTGTTGGCTGGGCTGGTTTTGAACTCCTGAGCTCAGGTGACCCACTCACCTCACCCAGCCTCCCAAAGTGCTGGGATTAAAGGCATAAGCTACTGCATTCGGCCAGTACACATCTATTCTACCTATCATTTGTGAGATAGGGGCTACCTTTCGTTTATTTTGTATGCTCAATCAATGTATTAAGTCTGTTTTTATGTTTAAAAGCAAACCTCAAGTATTTTTCAATTTTTATGTAAAAACATGCTATTGTAAATCTAAATAAAATCAGTTGAAAGAATGAAATCACATAGATTTTTAAATGAAAGGATGAAAATTCTAGGCTGGGCATGGTGGCTCACTCCTGTAATCCCAGCACTTTGGGAGGCTGAGGTGGGCGGATCACCTGAGGTCAGGAGTTCAAGACCAGCCTGGCCAATATGGTGAAACCCCATCTCTACTAAAAATCCAAAAATTAGCCAGGCGTGGTGGCGCACGCCTGTAATCCCAGCTACTGGGAAGGCTGAGGCGGGCAAATTGCTTGAACTCAAGAGGCGTAGGTTGTAGTGAGCCGAGATCATGCCGCTGCACTCCAGCCTGGATGACAGAATGAGACTCCACCTCCAAAAAAGTAAAAAAATTCCAAAAGCTGATCATTTAAGTAAGTGGCTGTGATTTAATGTTGGATTCCAGTATCTTAATTGAACATGATAACTTTGGTTGTTGGTACTTTGAATTTGTCTTTGAATTTTGGTATTTTAGAAGCTTTCCTCCCCACTCTTCAGGGAATATTACCAAACAGATGTTTTGGCCCAAGGCTGCCCCTTGTGTGAATTCAACTTTCCATCTGTTTGTTCCTGACTTTGTTTTATAAATTATCCATATGAAAACCAGAAAGGATTTCCAGTTTTCACAGATTATACAGGTTGAGTGTCCCTTATCCAACATCATGCTTGGGACCAAAAGTGCTTGGGGCTTCAGATTTTTTCAGATTTTGGAAAGTTTGCATCTGTGTAATGTAATATCTTGGATTGGAACCTAGGTCTGAACACCATATATGTTTTATATACGCCTTTTGAACGTCGCCTGAAGGTAATTTTATCTAATTTTTTACATTTTATTTTAGGAGACAGTTTCTCACTTTGCTGCCCAGGGTATAGCGCAGTGACACAATGTTGGCTCACTGCAACCTCTCCCCACCCTTCTCCTTCTCTGCCACCATGCCCAGCTGTATATATATTTTTTTAAAGACAGAATCTCGATCGGTCGCTGTCGCCAAGCTGGAGTGCAGTGGCGCGATCTCGGCTCACTGCAACCTCTGCCTCCTGGGTTCAAGTGATTCTTCTGCCTCAGCCTCCTGAGTAGCTGGGACTACAGGCGCACGTCACCATGCCCAACTAGTTTTTGTATTTTTAGTAGAGACAGGGTTTTGCCATATTGCCCAAGCTGGTCTCCTGACCTCAAGTGATCCACCTGCCTCGGCTTCCCAAAGTGCCGGGATTATAGGTGTGAGCCACCATACCCAGCCCTGTTTTAGTTTTTAATTGCAGCCTCGAACTCCTGGCCTCAAGCTATCCTCCCATCTCAGCCTCCCTCATAGCTAGGAGCAAAGCCCTGTGCCACTATGCCTTACTAATTTTTTTGTTAAATGTGTAGAGACAGGGTCTTGGTGATGTTGTCCAGACTAGTCTTGAACTCCTGGCCTTAAGTGATTCTCCTCCCTCAGCCTCCCAAAGTGCTGGGGTGACAGGCATGAGCCTCTGTGTCCATCCAGTTTTATACACTATTTTCAATAATTTTGTGCTTGGAACAATGGTTGGGGACATTGAACCATTTATCCTTTGTGGGCATCTTGTGTGGAGGAATTTTGGCTTTTGAAAAAGATATATTGCAGTTGCAGGGAGCTGGGAGGCTCTTTTTTCCCGTAGGGATACTGAATAAACAGTTGTATGCCTGCATTTTCACTGCAGCTCATCACATGAGGTTAGGTGTGGAATTTTCCATTTGCATCATATTGGCACTCCAAAAATTTGAGGTTTTGGATTTTTGGATAAAGGTTACTCAGCCTGTATGCACTTCTTAGACAGGTTTGAAAGCTTGTCAAGCTTTATCTTAGTGTTTCAGAAGTGGAAAGTATACTGGATAATTTCTAGCAAAATATAAATGACCGAGTTTGCTGCAGTAGATAGCAGGAAACGAAGCTTAAATAACTAATTACTGTAAAAGGAATTTAGGTATCTCTTTGTTCCAAATACATCTTTTTAAAAACCCTAGTGCAGTTGGTCTCACAGATGCATTCTTACTAGATCTCTGAGGCAGCTTTTTTCAATGTTGTTGAACTGGGCAGGGCATAGAGAAGGGAAGCTTCCAGATTCTTTGTCTAAAACTGGCATAACACTGAAAATTGAGAAACTCTCCAGACAAAAAACTATAATCCATGTTGCTTTGAAGAATATTATGTAAAAATCCCAAATATTTGCAAATAGGATCTAACAGCATATTTAAACAAATAATCATTTACCCAGCTAGAGTTCACACCCAGAATATAAAATTGGTTCAGTAAAAGTAAGTACGTTAATATAATTGACTATATCAGTGTTGAAGGGCAAAACCCATAAAATGTCCGAAGATCTGAAAAGATAATTAGCCAAAAATCAGTGGTTATTCCTAATTGAAAGCAAAATAGGAGTAACATGATCCAAAAATTCCTCAAATCAAAACTAGCATTTTCGCTTCATAATTGGGAAAACAAAGGCATTCCTATTAAAATCACCACTATCATTGAACATGATTCTAGAAGTACTAGCTGGCAGAAATAGGCAAGTTTCAAGTCTTTATGGAATGTATCAGTATAATAAAGCTGAAATCAAAGATCTGTAATACGGTTATGTGGATTGTTAAATGGGACATCTGGCTATCCATTTGGAAACATTAGAAAGTTTGACTCCAACCTCATTCTTTATATAAAAATTTCATGTGAACTAAAGATTTAACATCAACTTAGCTCTGGCATTAGAAGAAAGCCTGAAGTACATATGATCTCTCTCTAAATATAGAGAGAGATACTTTCTAAATTCACTTAGAGTGGGGAGGGCCTTTCTAAGCAACAGAAAAAAACTAGAAGAAAAATTTAACCATAGCGATTCTCTGTCAAAAAGTGAAATCACACACACCAGTCTGAGACCAAATATTGCCAAAGTATGATGCACAAATGGATAATTCCCTGTGCACACTTGTACAAGGCTGTATGTACAGGGGTGTTTGTTGCAGCATTGTAATGATGACGAAGGAATAGAAACAACTTGAACGTCACCAGTAAGGTACTGGTTTTAAGAATATGGAAAATACATTAAAGTATACTTTACAATTAAAAAGAATGATTTAATTAGGATATAGGTGTACTTATGGAAAACACTCCACAGAGTTGAGATGGGTCTGTAATCCCAGCACTTTGGGAGGCCAGGGTAGGTGAATCATTTGAGATCAGGAGTTCGAGACCAGCCTGGCCAACATGGTAAAACGCCATCTCTACTAACAATACAAAAATTAGGCAGGTGTGGTGATGCGCACCTATAATCCCAGCTACCCGAGAGGCTGAGGCAGGAGAATTGCTTGAATCCAGGAGGCGGAGGTTACAGTGAGCTGAGACGACGCCACTACACAACATCCCATTCAGATGTGGTAGTAGTTGGTGTAGAAAAGGGTTTATACTATGCTCTTATTTCTGTATTTTCAAAAGAATGCGCCAGATAACATATACCTATCATTTCTCTGGAATATTAAATACTTAAACAGTGAACAGTCTCTGGAGAGGGAGTCTGAATTTGAAGGGAAACTTTTTATCAAGTACCTTTGGAACAATGTAAATTTTGTAATGTTTCAGTTTTTAAAATTGTTTTTTAAATCTTTTTCCCTTTTGGTTTTAGTGGTGACATCTTTACTCATTAACCTGGGAAGCCCCATAAAAGAAGTTCGTAGGGCTGCCGTTCAGTGTCTCCAGGCCCTCAGTGGAGTGGTGTCCCCGCTTCATCTGATAATAGATGATCTGATTTCTAAAGCAGAGGAGATCACTTCAGATGCTACGTATGTTATTCAGGTAAGCTCGTTAGCAAAGATTCAGTGTGTTCATGCCTGTGCATACACGTGAGCAGTTTTCTCCATTCTTGATGTTTTACTGTGTAGGGATTTTGATGAACTAAGTCCTTGAATTTAGGAACTGATATGTCAGTATCTGTACATCTGTCTCCCCCTACTTTTTAAAAGATAGCAATGTCATATTTCAGTTTATTTCTTTTCATTGGATAAAGGACTAGTGTATAGCTTTTCATAGTAAGCCAACTATGTATTATAAATAACTTTTCTTATTAAGGTTTTAAGGGGAAATAGAAAATTGTAAACAATGTCACATCATTTGGGTAAGAATCTTCCATAATTAATATATTTAGCCTTTATAGTTTCTTAACCCTTTTTTAATCCAGTTTTCTTTTTGGTGTCTTAGGATTTGGCTACTTTGTTTGAGGAACTACAGAGAGAAAAGAAACTGAAATCTCATCAGAAGTTGTCTGAAACTTTGAAAAACTTACTTAGTTGTGTATATAGTTGCCCATCTTATATAGCAAAAGATTTGATGAAAGTACTTCAGGGAGTCAACAGTGAGGTATGTGCCATTTAAGTGGGTTGTAGGTTCCTGTGATGTTACTAAAGAATTGTAACTGGCCGGGCGTGGTGGCTCAAGCCTGTAATCCCAGCACTGTGGGAGGCCGAGACGGGTGGATCACGAGGTCAAGAGATCGAGACCATCCTGGTCAACACGGTGAAACCCCGTCTCTAATAAAACTACAAAAAATTAGCTGGGCATGGTGGCGCGTGCCTGTAATCCCAGCTACTCAGGAGGCTGAGGCAGGAGAATTGCCTGAACCCAGGAGGCGGAGGTGGCAGTGAGCCGAGATCGCGCCATTGCACTCCAGCCTGGGTAACAAGAGCGAAACTCCGTCTCAAAAAAAAAAAAAAAAAAAAAGAATTGTAACTGCTTGTGGATGAGGAAGACAATTGCAAGAGTGGCATGTATGCACTCAGGAGAGATAACTGTAATATTAATTTGGGAGGAGGATGGGTCGAGGTAGAGAAAAAAAGATACAAGGTACAAAACAAGCACTGGTGAGTTTCTTTTTATTTTAAAATTAAATGTGTTGTCCGTGTCTAATCATTAAGTTTATTTTAAATGAACTTAACTGTCCGGTGTCTGTCTCGTGGGGCTGCACTTCGGTGTATCTGTTTTTCAAGTGAAAATTTTATACAAAGCAATATATTTGGACATGCGTCTGTGAAAATTCCAAAATCATTTGCTTGTTTATTAGATATATTTAGAGCTTTCATTATGTTCTCAAGGAAGCTTGTGTTAGAAAAGAAAGCAGTTGTGAAACACTTGTTTATGTGATGGCATGTGCTGACCAGCAGAGAAAAGGTTTCTTTACCCCAGTGTTCCAAAAACACCTGTGCACTTCATCAGCCTTAGACTGACTATAGACTTAGAAAACTAAAATGAGTAAAACGGACTGAAGACCATTTGATTACATTTTTTTTGGTAGGAACAAACAGGTTGCGTTCAACTCTTAGTTGTCCCTGGTATAGTTTAAATTAGGAACTGACAAATTGTGTAAAAGACCGGATAGAAAAGATCTTATGCATTCCAGACCACACAGTCTCTGTTACAGCTGCTCAGCTCTGCTGTTTTATCAGGAAAGCAGCCACAGACAGCGTATAAACAAATATGCATGGCTGTGTTTCAGTACATACAATTTACAAAAACAGGTGGTCTATTGAATTTGGCCTTCAAGCCACAATTTGCTGGCCCCTGGTTTAGTAGTTAAAGATTCACATACATAATTTGAATTAATATTTATTATACCAAGTTGGAAACATTGAGGGATGCATACAGTGTTTTAGGGAATGTTAAGCTTTAGTTTTATACACTAAAGTTTTAGTTTGTGACTTCTGTTCTTAAGTCTTGAAGGATGCTCACGGATTATCTTTCTACTCATCTTTTAAGGGTTTAGCGCTTTTGAGCATTACACATGAACTATCAGAAAGGACCTGAGTGCCTTGGTGTGAATTAATAGCTGTCTCCGTATCTAAGAAGTTATCGTTACTGGGTTTTTTTCCTCCGGGCTACACTCCCATCATCCAACAGGATATCTTTGGGTGTCTCTGTAGAGTGAGCAAAAACATACCAGTGTAGGTAACTATTTACTAATAAGTCTTTCAATCTTTAGATGGTGCTTTCTCAGCTATTGCCTATGGCTGAACAACTGCTAGAAAAGATTCAGAAGGAGCCCACAGCTGTCTTGAAAGATGAGGCCATTGTTTTGCATCTCACTCTGGGAAAGTATAATGAATTTTCATCTTCCCTTTTAAATAAGGATCCGAAGAGTCTAGATATATTTATAAAAGCTGTGCACACAACAAATGAACTTTACGCAGGAATGCCAACCATTCAGATTACAGCCCTTGAAAAGGTCAGTGATTTCTTTCAGAAACTAAGGCATGGCAAGTTCAAGCATTTAAGGGTGAAGGCAACAGGAACAGAGTAAAAGAAAAACGTAGTATTTTATTTGGAGAAGATAGTTATAGGTGAACTTGACATGTTTTAAAGGAATGTAATATATTTGACCCATTTTGCAAAAGTGAATGTTGTACATGGGTCATTAAACAGAATTGGCGTTTTCACTGACATATTTAAATGGGAAACAATTTTATATTTCCAGAGACGGTGATAAAAACTTTATTTCTGGAGTTTAAACTTATTCACTGAACTCATTTGCCTTTTTTCTACCCCCTCTAGATTACAAAACCATTTTTCGCAGCCATATCAGATGAAAAAGTTCAGCAGAAGCTTTTAAGAATGTTGTTTGATTTATTGGTGAACTGTAAAAACTCACGTTGTGCTCAGACTGTCAGCAGTGTTTTTAAAGGGGTAAGCTGCAAACTTCGTGCAGGTTTTTTTATTAATGTTTAGTCTCTTCCAAGGGACACCATGTTTAAGAGTCCAGCATTTTATAGTGCTTCTAAGAGGTCAGATGTTACCATTAACAAGAATCATGGAAAAGTAAATCATAGAGAGGCATAAAATAAAAATTATAAGTCTTTACCGTTATTTTATTTTATGAAATATTTATTGATAGTTTGAACCAGATAGGGTGTGTAGGAATTTGTATGTGTGTGCTCTTACTGGTACTAGGTGGAATCTACCTATTCCTTTATGCAGGGAATGGGAATGAGTGAGTGGCTCAGTGTTGAACTAGGTAGCTTCATTCTACTTCATTTAAACAGTTGTTTAATGACATATAATGGAATTGAAATTCTGCTTGTTAGTTTCATATGTATATTGAAACCTAGCTATTGTCTGACTAGCTACCTGGTTATTCTGTTTTATTGAATATAGAATAATATGAAGTTCTAGTATCTAGATTCAGCAGTTCTCAGAATTTTAACATATTTAGTTAATCTTTTTCCTTGTCTTTGCTGAAGTATTTTAAAGTAAGTCTCAAAATGTCGTGCATTTTCATCCCTCTGTACTTCAGTGTGCATCTTTTGCAAAGTGGATACAACTACAATGCCATTAGAAGTAAAAAAAATTAATAATCAAATTATTCCTCGATATTATCTAATACCTAGTTCATAATCATATTCCCATGGTTATCTCAAAGGTATTTTTTATAGTTGTTTTCTTTGAGTCAGAATCCAAAGATTTGTTAGAACCTTATAAAAAGAGTTATCTGGATCCCATCCCATATCTAAAGAATCTCTGGAGGTATGAATCTGTTTTTGTGGGTGTGTGTATATGTCTTATTCCTTCCTGGCTGATAAGAATATACATACCTGATTCTACACTTGGAACCAATTGGTATGGATGATTCTATATTGTGTTACTAGTTTTCCACTCTAAGGGGTGAACATGAAATGACTGGACTGGAGAAGTGGTACCATATCATAATCAAGCCAAGTGCAGGGCTATAACTTGAGACTTCTAAGACAAACCATATAGAAAGCAAGTGCATGGTAGTAGGAGATCTCAGTTAAAATGAAAATCTGAAGTTGAATTTATGTTAGCTAGTGCTTTTTGTTTATACCCTCCTCTACTTTGCCTTCTTCTCATTCTGGTTTTTCAAGAGTTCTGTAACAAGGCAGTAGCAGCAAATGCTGGGGGGATGTAGGCATATCCAGTAAGTCATTCTTCCCTCTTAATTGAATAAATCCTTCCCAGGGGTTAATGTCTGATTTTGGTCTTAATATTTTTAAAGAAATGTGGGAAAAAAATTAGAATCACAAGAAGCACATTTTTAGCAGGCCTTAAGTATAGTACTAATGAAGTGCTGATTGATGAGCTAAGATCTAGTCCAAATGAGAACATCTTAAAGCATTTAAAGGGTTATTAGAAGGAAAGTGCTAATCCAGATTCCTCCCTCTTCTATTTGACAGTGGGCTAGAGAGTATATGAGATACTTGCTAGTCATGCCATATCAGCCAGAGACAAGATTGGCCTTAAATGTCAGGCCAGGTCTACTTTGACAACAAAAATTATTTTGATGACTGAAATACACTCGATTATGTGAAGCACTCTCTTATGCTTTGTGACAATATATACCATATGATAAATTAAGTGTATACTGATGAGAGCGGGTATCCAAGGTACACTAAGTGAAACATACCAGGGTACAGAGCAATGTGCATGGTATGTTTCTATTTATGTTTTTTAATAGCATATACAGCCATTGGTATGTGGAAAGTTTCTTAAAGGAAGCATAGGAAATTGTCAGTGATGTTTGCATTTGGTGATTGGCCTGGGCTATAAAGTGGTATAAAGACATAAAAATGGATGTAAATGCTTTCATTGTATGTCCTAATCTAACATTTATTGCTCTAATTTTATCCCAATGGATTATATCATCAACTGTTCTTCCTTCAATATTTCAGATTTCCATTAACGCTGAACAAGTCAGAATAGAACTGGAGCCACCAGATAAAGCTAAATCCTTGGGCACAGTTCAGCAAAAAAGAAGGCAAAAAATGCAGCAGAAGTAAGAGCTACAGATGTGTTGAGTACATGCTGTTGTTCCCCTGTCTTTGAATGTTAGGAAGCCATTGGGACTTTTTGACACGCATCAATTTGCCATAATCAGGCACAATGGTTTTTACTTAGCACATGATAGTGTTCGCTTTTCCAACTTTTTGTCTTCTCTGTTTTCCAGAAAATCACAAGATCTAGAATCTGTTCAGGAAGTTGGAGGTTCCTACTGGCAAAGAGTAACTCTCATCCTGGAATTACTGCAGCACAAAAAGAAGCTCAAAAGTCCTCAGATATTGGTGCCAACTCTTTTTAACTTGCTCTCAAGGTAATTGATCTGTGAGAGAGCAGGACTCTTAATTCTTGCCCATCTTACCTAACCTTCTCTTTTCAACATACTCTTTTGTTTAAGTAGTCTGTAAAATAAAGCAAGAACTATAGGTGAAATTGAAAGATGGGTTTTAGGTATCCATTGCCAGTGCCCCAAACTCACCTTAGTGCCCTGTGTCATATAGTAAATGACCACTCGCTTTACAGCCTATTTTCCTTCTGAACTTTTCAGTAACATGCCTGGGGCATCCTTAATTGTATTTCAAGATATAGTGTTGAATTTGTGTGTGTGTGTGTGTGTGTGCGTGTGTGTGTATAGTGTTTGCTGTCTATATATATTTTTACATATAGATGTATATAGATATGGATAGATACATTTCTTTGGTGTAAATTGTTAGACAGCTATAGAGTATGAATTGTGGAATGTGCTTTCATGTGAAAGGCAAAGTAATTCAGGAGGTGTCCTGTAATATTCCAAACAGATTAATGAAAAGTGCAGTAGAGAAGAAAGGGAATTTGACATAGCACCTGTCTATATGAGAGGAAATTAGAGTTGGAAATCTTACATCTTATTTATAGATTTCATGTTTAATGATAGTACTTTAGTTATTGAATATGAGTTCTGGACGGTGGTCATTAATGCAACAGTGAATTTACAACTTTCACATTTCCCATCGTTTCTCCTTTGGGTGTCCTGAAGGTGTTTAGAACCCTTGCCGCAAGAGCAGGGAAATATGGAGTACACCAAACAATTAATTCTTAGTTGTCTGCTCAGCATCTGCCAAAAACTCTCTCCAGATGGTGGCAAAATACCCAAAGGTATGTACTTTTTGGAAGGAAAGGTTAGAAAATTGTCTACTTTGAGTGTGAATGTACCTGCCACTTAGGGTTTTTGTCTTTCTCAACACTGTAGATATTTTAGATGAGGAGAAGTTCAATGTGGAGTTGATTGTTCATTGCATCCGCCTTTCGGAGATGCCTCAGACCCATCACCATGCCCTTTTACTTTTGGGTACTGTTGCTGGAATATTTCCGGTAAGTGTTAGTGATTTAAGATTTCAGCAGATATTTCAGATATTTTCCTTCCACAGAAATGCATCGGCACCTACTGATTTAAATTAATTAGGCTTTGGAGTCTTCCAGCACTGGTGGGACTCTCAGCCCTGACTCTTCATAGCTGGGACAGTATGAGCCAGTTGGTCTTGCTAAGCTTTGGCTTCCCTTTTTATCAAGTGGGAATAATAACCTTCTTCACTGGATTGTTGGGGGAATTCAGTTGGATAATTTGTGATTAGTACATAGCACAGTACCTGGCACACTAAATGTCTAATAAAACAGTGGGTATTAGTGTTATTTGGGTAAAGTTAATAACTCATTTATCCTCAAGTAATCCTCAAAATAACCTTTAACTAGCGACTTGAGAAAATTAATTTGATCATAAACGGTGTCATTTAAAGAAGTCATGTCCCTTTTATGAAAAACATCATTTAAAAAATTTGTAAAGAGGTTGAAACTATTTTCATATTGGGGCTTTAGGTCAGAGGTTCTTAACCTGGGGTTCTCCATGAGCTTTAGGGGGTCTTAATCTACTGAAATTATATGCAAGGTTTTATGTATATGGGATTTTTTTTTTTTCTTGTAAGAGAATCTATGCTTCTCAAAGGGGTTGATAAACTAGAAACAGGTAAGAATCATTAATATTTTTTTTTATTGAAATGTAGTTCAGATGCCATAAGATTCACCCATTTAAAGTATACAATTAAGTGGTTTTAGTATATTCACAAGGTTTGTGTAATCACCACCACAGTCTACTTAAAGAGCATTTTCATCACGTCAGAAAAGAAACTCCACACCCGTTAACAGTCACTCTATCTCCCGCTGCTCCCTACCACCACCACCCTTCTCCTGGCCACCACTAAGGTATTTTCTGTCTCTATCAGTCTGCCTATGCTGGGCATGTCATATAAATTAAGTCATACAATATGTGGCCCTCTGTGTCTGACTTCTTTTGCTTAGCATACTGTTTTTGAGGTTCATTCATGTTGAAGCTTGAATCAGTATTCCTTTTATGACTGAGTAATATTGTTGTATGTGTATGCCACATTTTGTTTATCCGTTCATCAGTTGATGGACATTTGGGTTGTTTCTACTTTGGGGCTATTATAAATTATGTTGCTGTGAATATTCTAGACAAGGTTTGTGTGGCCATGTTTTCGTTTCTCCTGGGTATGTATACCTAGGAGTGGAATTGCTGGGTCATGCGGAACTTTATGTTTAACTTCGGCGTAACTTGTGAGACTGTTTTCCATAGTTCCACACCATTTTTCTCCCACCAGCAGGCTGTAAAGGTCCCAGTTTCTTCACATTCTTGCCAGGACTTGTTACTGTCTTTTTTACCACCATCCTAGTGGGTATGAAGTAGTATTTATGCTTATATGCTTTTCATATGAATTTATGCTTATATGCTGTTCGAATGAATTTTTTTTTTTTTGGAGAAATGCCGTTTCAAATCCTTTGCCTATTTTTTAATCAGGTTATTTCTCTTTTTATTGGTGAGTTGTAATCAATCATTGATATTTGATGTGTTTGAAATAGAGAATGTTAGCCTGAGGCAGACACATCACTTGTGGCCAGGAGTTCAAGACCAGCCTGAGTAACAGTGAAAACCCCATCCTTACAAAAAAAGAAAAAGAACAAAAATTAGCTGGGCATGGTGGTGTGTACCTGTAGTCCTAGCAACTCAGAAGGCTTAGGATGGGAGGAGGATTGCTTGAGCTTAGGAGTTTAAGGTTACAGTGAACTGTGATCACATAACTGCACCCTAGCTTGAATGACAGAGTATGACCCTATCTCTTATATAAATTAATAAATATAGAAAATGTTGATAGTTACGTTTTCTTTCAGGATAAAGTTCTACACAATATCATGTCTATTTTTACATTTATGGGAGCCAATGTCATGCGCCTAGATGATACTTACAGTTTTCAAGTCATTAACAAGACAGTGAAAATGGTTATTCCCGCACTTATTCAGGTAAGCTGTCTTTTTGCCATCTTGGGGTTTCTTTTTTCAATTTAAAATTTTGCATATGAATAACATTAAAAGCCTTTTTTTTTTTTTTTTTTAAATATTCTCAGCAATTGTGCTGTATAAAGAAAGGCCTTTCTGAAATACTCAAGTACATTGCCCTTCGGTTTTAGGATGTTGAAGCTAAGAAGCAGTCTTGGCAAAGTCTTTTCCAATAATATAAACAAACATGTTATAGCCGGTTCTGCTGTGCTGTGAGCGTGTGACTATACGTGTCTTAACATCATTCTGATGGGGTGAATTTACATCCACTGTCTATTTCGGGCATTGCATCAGTTTGATAATACCTTCTTATATGTTGACGAGGATGGGAACTTTTAGAGCTACAGTGACAAATTTGCTAACGTGCAGTTTAGCAAATGTTTACCAAGCATTCTCTAAAAGCTAAACTCAGAGAGAGAGGCGAGATGTTCTCTCTCCCAGTAAGAAATGAATAATTCAAGAGATAAAAGTAGCCTCAAGAGTGAAAGAGCTTGGTCATCTACTTGAGTTTTCCATTTACCCTCACATGTTAATTAATGTCTTTTCTCATGCTATTGGCCATCCCAGGGATGACCATATTCAGCACCTTTTTTTAACCTTAGTATTAGATTGGTGTTCTCAGTGTCCGCCAAGTGGGCAAGCAGAGGATAGATACATAAATAGAAAAATAACAGTATGCATTCATATGATCAGTGCCAATTGAATAAGTAAATGCTGAAAAGGTCGGAATGGGAAAGTCCACATGGGCCAGGATGACCACAAAGTTTCATAAGAAATAGAATTTGAACTGGTGCGAAAGAAGGATAGGATTTGTTCAGTGATGGGAGAGCCAACGGTGTGAGAAAAGGCATGATCTAGGAATGTGCACATTGTGTTTGAAGAATGTAGTATAGATCGATTGATGGAGAGCAGAGGGTTGAGACAGGTAGACATGGGTTTATCCATTCATTCCAGTGTTTTTTGTCATTCCTTCTGTCATTTATTCAACAACTGTATTTTGATCACCAATACCCCAGAGTAAAATGGTTCAAACTTTATTGTGAAAACAGCAGGAAGTTGTTGGCTTTTTCTGTGCTCTGCTTACCTTCATTCTTCTTGAGGCACAACCCAAATCCTGCGTGATTTGTGCAGCCTTCCCAGGCAGCCTAAACAGACTTGCTGTCAGTGTCACATGTTTGGCATCTGCTGTTACTGCCTCCTGTTACCTTTTCACATATGTATCCTGTTTCTTTTGTTTGTTTGTTTTTCGAGACGGAGTTTTGCTCTTGTTTCCCAGGCTAGAGTGCGATGGCACGATCTCGGCTCACTACAACCTCAGCTTCCTCCTTTCAAGCGATTTTCCTGCCTCATCCTCCTGAGTAGCTGGGACTACAGGCATGCACTACCACACCCATCAAATTTTGTATTTTTAGTAGAGACAGGGTTTCACCATGTTGGCCAGGCTGGTCTTGAACTCCTCACCTCAGGTGATCTGCCCACCTCGGCCTCGCAAAGTGCTGGGATTACAGGCGTGAGCCACCATACCTGGCCATGTATCCTGTTTCATACAGAAAATAAATCTCCTTTGGACAGGGCTCACATTGTACACTTTGTATTCCCCTCGGGGCTAAATAGTGACCTGGACATGATAGGTACTTACTGAATATTTATTGTTAGGCCTTTGATGATTAAAACTCTTCTGGCTGAGTGTGGTGGCATGCACCTGTAACACCAGCACTTTGGGAGGTTGAGGTGGGATTATTTGAGGCCAGGAGTTTGAGACCAGCCTGGTCAACATAGCAAAAGCCCATCTCTACAAAATTTTTAAAAAGTAGTGGGAGATGCTAGGATGTCACAGCTTTTTGGGAGCCTGAGGCAGGAGGATCGCTTTGAACTCAGGAGATCCAGGCTGCAGTAAGATATGATCACGCCACCGCACCTGAGACTGGGCCGCAGAGAAAGACCCTGTTTTTTTATACATATAAATATAAATTCATTTATTCTTCCAGTAACTTCTTGGGGCACATCAAAGCCTTATCTTATCCACCTAAAGCTTGTTTTGTGGAGAATTACTTGCACCTACTCGTTGTCTCTGCTTGCTGTTTTGCAGTCTGATAGTGGAGATTCTATAGAAGTTACAAGAAACGTTGAAGAGATTGTGGTAAAAATCATTAATGTGTTTGTGGATGCGTTGCCACATGTCCCGGAGCACAGGCGCCTGCCCATCCTCGTTCAACTTGTTGATACGCTGAGTGCAGAAAAATTCCTCTGGGTTCTCCTCATCTTGCTTTTTGAACAGTATGTCACAAAAACAGTGCTGGCAGCTGCCTATGGAGAAAAGGTCAGAACCTAGGGTGGGAAGATAAGGAAAATGGTGATTTCTCACAAAGATTTTATGATACTGTCCAGTTTAAACATGGGACTGATGATGCTTAATGTGTGTTATTTAGAACCTTTTTGCTCAGAACCTTTTTCAGAAAGGCTTTTGGCGTTTTAAAAAATTGCATTCAGAGTCCATAGCACTCTGAATATCCTCAGTTGTAGCAAAATGTCTTCTGAGGCCAAGTTAACTTTTCTGAGAAACAGGACTGGTGCCATACACGTGGTTCTATTTTAAGCCCAGCAGAGTATGGCTAAAGAGAATGAAACAGTGTCTCTTGAAAGTGATTTTGAAGGCAGTGTGGGGGAAATGGAAGAGCGCCCCTGTCCCTGCAGTCAGTAAGACACAGACACGGGTGATTGTTTAGAAAAGCCCGGTTTGGATAAGTCAAGGAACGTTTTCAAATGACTTCTTAGATATGGGATCTGGGAGTAGATTTTGACCTACTCTAAATAAAGTAATATACTCTGTTCTGCTAGAAATCAAAATGCATGTTGTCCTGAAATTATGCCTTTGCAATTCCGTAAGTACAGATTTGTTACATTTTTCTTTCTGCACAGGATGCTATTTTAGAAGCAGACACTGAATTTTGGTTTTCAGTCTGTTGTGAATTTAGTGTCCAGCATCAGATACAAAGCTTGATGAAAATTCTCCAGTACTTACTAAAGCTGCCAGAGGAAAAAGAAGGTAAGCGTAGATCGAGGGTCACTGACCGTTCAATCTGAAAGCTAAAGCGAAGCAGAAGATAACTCACGTTGTACTTAGTACATTTTCAGAAGGATTTTTAAAGTAAGTCAATCATTTTAATTTGATGGTGTACTTTCTTGAATCCTTATGGAAAATAGTCAGTAGGAATTCCACTTGCCATTCCTCACACATTGTCTTTTATACCTCTGTGCCCTGCGCTGATGTCTTAGCTTTGGAATGTGACCAATATCCAGGATGAGTTAGGTTCAAATGACTGTAAATGATCAGGACTTCGTTAGCCGTCCCTCAGCTTCTCTTTAAAATATCTGGAGATATTCACATGAAAAGAAAAAATAGATACCAAAGGAGTGGTAGTGAAATACTGAAATTGTACCATACAGCAGAGCCTTGAAGAAAATCTCACTAATTGCAGCACCACTGAGGCTAGCTTAGAAAGGTTGATGAAACCAGGTGTGATGGTGTTGGCCTGTGGTCTCAGCTACTCAGAAGAGTGAGATGGAAGGATCACTTGAGTCCAGGAGTTCAAGACCAGCCTGAGCAACCTAGTAAGACCCCATCCCTAAAAAAAAAAATTTTTTTTTTTTTTTTTTTTTCATTAAGAAAGCGTTGACGTGTTGAAAGTTCTTAGTTCTCTACCCTTCGAAGCAGAACAACAAGGCACGTTAGAAAGAAGGTACTAAGAGCATCGCAGAGATAATTTTCTGCATGGCCAGCCATTAGCCCTGTCATCCCTTTTTGGCCAGGCAGTAACTTGTCCCATCCTGTAGTTAGCTCAGGTTTGGCAGGGACAGACTAGAGAGGTCCCTGGAGAGCTATATGTGGTGATGTGGGTAAGGAAGTGTCTTCGCAGTAAGTCATTCTCTAGGATAGTGGTTTTTAAGGGGACCACCACAGGCGTCACTCCAGACACTGCACTGCCAACCCTGTTTACATTGGATGCATTGAATAAAAAAATCTACACCTGCAGTCGGAAGTTCAGAGACTCCTTCTGTTGATTGTCCTGTTTCCCTGTTTTCTTTTGTTTTTTGCCTTAAACACCCACTTCTCAGGGCTGTTGGGTACTTTCTTGGCAAATAAATACACTCACATTTTTCACTAATTTAGAAAAGGAGAAACTGGAGGTAATAGAATGACAAATTTCTCTGTGAAAATGTTATCCCGGTAACCATCCTGTATTTCAAAGGTCATATCTATTAATGTATCTGTACCAAGGATTCAGGTGAAAATGAGTGAGGTCACTTACTTTGTTGCTGTTTCAGAAACCATTCCCAAAGCAGTGTCTAATAAGAGTGAATCACAAGAAGAAACGCTACAGATTTTTAACGTGGAGAAGCACACCAGCAAGCAGCTGCGGCATTTTAAGTTTTTGTCAGTGTCCTTCATGTCTCAGCTCCTGTCTTCCGATAATTTTCTGAAAAAGGTAATGTGTTCTTCAAATGTTTATAGTAAAGTGATTTTGCTGTTTCCAAGGGAAGTATGTTTTAAACTAGTGAAAGTAGTTTGGTAAGTGGCTCATGAAAATGTGAGGCATGCCTTTAAAGATAATAGGGGAAGAAAGTACATTTCACCATGGAAAACTGTCATGATCCACTGAGATTGAACATAATGTAAACTCCATGACTCTGTGGTTTAATTCTCAAGTATTGTGTATCCACCAGAAGTGTATGAACATGTACACCAAAAAAGTCTTCAAGAATGTTTATAATATTAATAACATTCTTCATGGCAGCCCAAAACTGGTAACAACCCAAGTGTCTACCAGGAGAGTAAATTGCCTACATTTTATTTTGTTTTCTGAGACAGGTCTCACTGTGTGTACCAGGCTAAAGCGCAATGGAGTGATCCTGGCTCACTGCAACCTGGAACTCTTGGGCTCAAACAATCCTCTTGCCTCAGTTTCCCAAGTAGTGGGACTACAGGCGTGTGCCACCTACGTCTGGCTAATTTTAAAACTTTAATTTTTAGAGATGGGGTCTCGCTATATTGCCCAGGCTGATGTCAAACTGCTGGCCTCAAGCGATCCTCCCACCTCGAGCTCCCAAAGTACTGGGATAACAGGCATGAGCCACCATGCCCAGCCTTTCTTACCTGGATATAGTGAGTTCTGCATGCATGATTTGTGTACGTTTCTGTTTGTGTATTAAACTTGCTTGAACGATGAGAGAAAAGGAAGAAAGGAATATCATGACCAGGAATACAAAGTGGTTTGACATTAGAGTACTATAAAGTACATTAGTACCATAATGCATAACAGATGAAGAGGGGAAACCACATGACCGTTGTACTTTTTACAGAGAAATAATGCAGCAGATTCAATACTCATTCACACTTTAAGAAAAAATATCCTGTCAGCAGTACAGGATAGATGGGAATTACTTGACCTCATAAAGGTGACAATCAGAAGCTTGTGATTTATATCATACCTGATGATGAACTATTAATGGTGTGCCCGCTAAAGTTAGGGAAAGAATGCCCTCTGTCATTGTTTCTATTCAGGAAAAGAGATGAAGTGTAAGAATCCGGAAACAAGAGAATCAGCCATTAGAACTAATAATTGAGTTCAGTGAGCTTGCTTGAGAGAGAGCAGGGTAGACACTATCTAGAGATCGGTGTAGGTTGTGATCTATATCAAGCAAGCTGGCTGAACTCATTAGTCTCACACACTGTTACATAATGTTATTATTCCTCAAATTAGAAAACAGTCAAAAAAAGATTTCCTGTATAATAAAAACATAAAAATAAAAAAAAGACTTGTAAAGCACCAACAATAAACCTGACAAAAATATGTGCACGAATATTATGGGGGAATGTCCAAGATATTAAGGGACACAGATGAAAACTTGGAAGAAATGGAGAGACCCTGTGTTCACGCATCAGAAGCCTCGCTCTTTAAAGATGCCAGATCTGCCCAGATTAGTCTAGAAACTTAATGTACTTTTTCAATTATATCATTTTAAGAAATCATATTGTTACATCGATACCAAACTGTAAGGGGCAAAGGACAGTGTTGCAGGGTTAGTCAGAGGGATCATGCCACTGAACAGTAAGCCCAGAAGCACACCCAGGTGGAGGTAAGAAGTGCAGCAGATACTTTTACAAAGCAATGGGGGAAGAGAACGGTCCAAGTACTGGCCCTGCCATGATTTGCTTTCCACTTGAGGAAAAGTCTGATGTCACGCCTTATACAAAAGACAACAGTAGGCAGAGTAAAGCTTTACTGGAAAAAACAACAGTTCAAATGTATAGAAGTAAATCAAGGAGAACATTATTGTGACCAGAGGATAGAAAAGAATTTCTTTAAAATTTGATTGAATAGAAAGGCACCGTAAACAAGGTGAAAAGAAAGTCACAGCCTAAGAGAAGATTATTGCTCTTTATAAATCAAAAGGCATCAATTTCCATTAGAACAACTGACAAAGAATACTAATTCACTGAAGAGGAATCACGAATGGCCAATTAAAATATACACGTCATTTAGCCTCTCCAGTAAACAGGAAATGTGATTAAGTGTGATACCCATCAAATTGGCAAAACTGTTTTTAAAAAAGTTGTTAATAGCAGGGAGTGGGTACGTAGTGGCAGACAATGCGAGTTGTTCCAACCGCTTTAGAAAGCAGTTGGCAGGATCCCATGAGGCTGAAGGCTCTAGTCATTCCTGTGATCTAGTCGTTCCCTTTCTTAGGCATATATGCTATAAAAACTTGCCAAGATGCTCAAAGGAAATAAAGATGTTCTTCTGTAGCATTATTAGTAAATGGGGGGAGAATGGACATAAACTTAACATCTAGCAACAGAGGCAAATGGATAGATGAGTTGTATTTAGAGAGGAATATCATATGCAGTTAAAATGAATGAACTAGAACGTTGTCACCATGCATAGATCTCAAATACATATTTTTAAGAAAACACGTTTTTCCATGATATGTACTGTTTGAAAAGGTAGCAGATTTGGAATGATGGTTGTCTTTGTGGGGCTTGGGGTAGTGGGAGAATAGGACCAAGGAGCAGTACTTGGGGGACTGCAGCTGAATCTGTAATGTTTAGCTTCTTAACAAATGATACATGAGCTCAGCAGATCAGCATGTCATAGAATTAGGTAGTGGGTCATTGAGTGTTGGTTGCTGTATTTTTCTGAACCTTTGTAGTAGTTTTCAGATAACTGCCAGTAAAATGTAATTAAAACAAATTATTATAATGGGGATGATATGAACCTGCTTAAATTGTAATAATGTCAGAAGATGGTGCTGTGGGAAGTCTGAGTGAATGACCTGTGTTTCACTGAGCTGACTGAAATGACTTTTATTATTGACCTTCATACTGTTCTAATGACATCTTCTTTAAATATTAGGTGGTTGAGAGTGGTGGTCCTGAGATTTTAAAAGGCCTTGAAGAGAGGTGTGTTTACTTTTCTTTTTTTACTTTTTATTTGGAAAGGACTCAAACTTACAGAAAAACTGGAGAAATAGTACAGAAAACTCATGTAGCCTACAGCCAGGTTCACCGCTTGGTAATACTTTTCTGCCACATTTGCTTCAGCATTCTCCCTACGTAGGGTTTTTTCTCTGAGCCATTTGAAAGTAAGTCATATACATTATGTCTCTAAGAATAAGAGAGGTTCTTATAAAACCACATTACATTGATCAAATTCAGATAATTTAACATTGATACAACACAGTGATCGAATCTACAGTTCATATTCCAGTCTCCCTAGTGATCCCAGGGTGTCCTTTACACCACGTTTGTTTCTGCCTCACGACCCATTTCAAGTTTGCGTATTGTATTTAGTTGCCATATCTTTTTAGGATCTTTTAATCTGGCCCTGATTTCTATGGGCTCATGAATTCTTTCTTCTATGGATTATAATCCATATGCTGCCATTATATATTTGGGTGCAGGAATTTTCCTTTCACTCCCATGTCCTCAGGGAGTGCCTCCTGGCCTTGCTGTGTACCCCCTGGATGCTTGGCATTCCCAGGGCCACCATCCTGCCCCATCCACCGCAAAGTGCCTGCCCTATAGGCAGGATTGTAAGCTGCTGAGCTCCAGTCCTGTGGGCCAACTTTCAGAGTTACGTGTAGGACTTTCCTTTTCCAGAGCTGATTTTGTCTGAGCCCTCTTCTCCCCTCCTCTGCTGTGCAGTGGCAGCCTATGTCCCCACTCTCCCCTCTAGCTCCCCACTCAGGCTGGCAGCAGTAGGGGGAGCTCCAGTGGTGGTTGTGTTGGAATTTTGTGTGTGTTTTTCTAATTACAGGTTATTTGAAGTTTGTAGTCTTTTTATGTCTCCTAGCAATGTGGAAGATGTGGGTTATATGTTCATTTGTATTAATATTTCTCTTTAAATGGTGTATTGTGTGTGTGCCTGTATGTTGTGTGCTTGCATGTATGTGTGCACACATGCGCACACACACACATCTGCCATTAACCTAGGGCCATAACTCCCTGAACACCCCACTTGGACAGCACAGTCAGGCCCACTGAGCATGAGATAGATATGCGTGAGCTCTTGAAACGCCTTCAGCATCTGTTGCCTATTCACAGAGTCTGAGCAAGGGCAACACTTTTGCACAGAAGTGCCTGTTTACTTCCAGGTGATCTCTCTCTATGACAGTAATCCCTCGCTTCCTTTCTTTCCAAGTAGTTTTTGAAATAATTTAGTACAGAATTATTTAATTTCTCCTTAAAACATTTAGCATGAGATAGACATGAGTGAGTTCTTTGAGTGCCTTCAGCCGCTGTTTGCTGAGCGACGCTCCGTGTTCCAGGTTGCTGGAGACCGTTCTCGGCTATATCAACGCTGTCGCACAGTCCGTGGAAAAGAACGCAGACAAACTCACCGCGAAGTTCTGGCGCGCGCTCCTTAGTAAAGCTTACGACCTCTTAGACAAGGTGGGTTTTCATTTCTCCCCAGAATTACTGTTTCGTTGCTGTTTATATTATTGTGAAATTATTTAAAGCTTTTAAAAATAAACTTGGCAGTTCCATTTATGAATATAATGAAGCTCAGATTTTTCTTAGAAAATAATATCTTGATGACTAGAAATAAATTTGTCTGGAAAAATTCTTTCCCTACCAGTTATGAGAACACGTTCGTCATATATTTTAATAACTCAGCCATGTAATATATAATGTACTACTTTATTCAAGTGCAATAAAATTAAAATATTAAGTATGTTACCTGCATATCACTGGCCTTGAAATTAGGATTGCTGTTCAAATCTAGCTAAATGATTTAGCTTCATGGCGTTGACATTTCCCCCTAATGTCGAGTTTTTGTTTTGCTTGAAAGTGTGTGGTTAGCACTGCCTACCTGAAAGGTTATTCTAAGAATTAATAAGAAAATGTGTGGGAAGGTGCCTTGTACCTGGTGGTGTGCAATGGATATCAGTCTGTCTTAATTGAAGTTCATCTTTTTCTTTTCATGTTTTTTTTCTTTTCATGTTAAATATAAAACTTCTCTTTAGGTCAATGCCCTGCTGCCCACAGAGACATTCATTCCTGTCATCAGAGGGCTGGTGGGCAATCCCCTGCCATCTGTTCGCCGGAAAGCACTGGACCTTTTGAATAACAAGCTACAGCAGAATATATCCTGGAAGAAGACAGTAGTGAGTGAAGACCCGGGACATACCTATTTTCTAGACTTCACTTTATCAAAGAGCTGCATTTGACTCCCTTCAATTTCTCCAGTGTTACAGTTTAAAATTGAAGTATATTATTGTTATCTGAATGTAATACCATGACGTGTTTTACAATGTGATGTTAATTGTAACGGGAGTTATTTGTGTTATAAGAGTGCTTCAAATGGAATTTCAGCCTAGTGGAATTCTTACTTACTATGGAGCTTACGTGGCCTTGGCCTTAGCATAATTCTAAGTCCCTTTTACTCCAAATCAGTAGGTTCTTTGTGTAAGTGAAAAGCTAGTTAGAACATGCATTTTGCTTAACGTGACTATGGCTTAGGACCCCCTAGTCTGATTTCCATTTAGACAATCTCAAGCCATGACAATGGGAAAATAGACAAGCTTTTTTTGCAGCTTTAATGATTGGGGGATTGTGGCTGTCCCCTTCAGGTTAACCGTTTCCTGAAACTGGTTCCAGACCTTTTGGCCATTGTGCAGCATAAGAAAAAGGAAGGGGAAGAAGAACAAGCCATCAACAGACAGACGGCGTTGTATGCCTTAAAGCTTTTATGCAAGAATTTTGGTGCAGAAAATCCAGATCCCTTTGTCCCAGTGCTGAGCACTGCCGTGACACTTATTGCTCCAGAGAGAAAGGAGGAGAAGAATGTCTTGGGAAGTGCACTGCTATGCATAGCAGAGGTGGCCTCCACCCTGGAAGCACTGGCCATCCCTCAGCTTCCCAGGTATGTGGCTGGAGACTTGGAACAGGAGCTGTTACTGTCTGGAACACATTGAAAAATGACACCTTGGGGTCTTTTTTCTTTTTCCTCTGAGCAGAAGTTGCATACAATTGGATTTGTTAAAGAATTGATCCTGCAGGGTGTGGTGGCTTACGGCTGTGATCCCAGCACTTTGGGAGGCCGAGGCAGGGGGATTGTTTGAGCTCAGGAGTTCGAGGCTGCAGTGAGCTATGATTGCACCACTGCACTGTAGCCTGGGCAACAGAGCGAGACCCTGTCTCTTAAAAAAAATAATATTTGAATGGAAAGGCACAGCCTTCCTTTTTATCTTCAGATGCACTGCTTTGTGATGTTAATTGTCCCCCATTCTTCCTTTTGTCTAGTACAGTCAAAAAGCAGTGGGTGAAGGTCCTTGGTAGAGGGGCCCATCCAGGTGGACAAGGCCAAAGCTGCTGTCTGCTGCCAAATACGGAAGTTCGAAGCTCCTGGCTGTGGTTGTTCCTTCCCACGCAGCCAGTAGGTTCCTTAACCTGTTAGAGCTTTGCTGCTTGTAAAAGAGAGAGAGTGTCTACCTCAAAGGATTTCTGTAGGGCAGTGCTTGCAAGGAGTTTTGTGTAGTGCCTGACACATAGTAAGTGTTCAATTAATGAAAGACATTATTTTTTAAATTACTGTTGTGTCCGCACTGTTGGCACCGGGAGATTTCTTGTGCTTAGTCACATGAAATGTGTAGACGGCACTTTTTAGGCTATGAGGCATATAGTGATGTAATAAACATAGTTTGTTGTTTTTTTTTTCCTAATGCCCTTCATTCCCTAGTCTCCATTTCTGCTTGAAGTTCCTCTGGTTTAGCTCTTACTCTGTTTCTAGCCTGATGCCATCGTTGCTGACAACAATGAAGAACACCAGTGACCTGGTCTCCAGCGAGGTCTATCTGCTCAGTGCCTTGGCTGCCCTGCAGAAGGTGGTAGAGACTCTCCCGCACTTCATCAGCCCCTACCTGGAAGGTATTCTCTCCCAGGTGAGCCATGGTGACCATGACATGCTACGTGGGGTGACTGGGGAAAGTCAAAGATAACGAATTCAGTGGTTTTGTTTTTTAAGTATTAGCTTGTGTTCGCCTGAAAGGAGTCTTATTTCTGAAAAAATGTGCTCGCTTTTATTAAATGTGTACTTTTTCTCTTCCGTCATCCTTGCCACTTAATCTTGAAATCAATATGGGGTCACTTTTTAGTGAGGTGCTTCACTTCTTTAATTGTGCAGAATGTATTCTGGATTTTTTTTTCTTCTGTGAGACTTCTGGAGTTGGGCTGGTAGAGCTGCCTTTTATTACTTGTGGAAATTAGTGTGCCCTGTTTCTAATGTGAGAGGTTTAATCCTAAGGCATCTTGCAAGGCAGAATTTTTATATTTCTGGTCAGCAATTTCCTGTCAACACGGTAGGTGCCAGTGGTGTTTCTGATCGAAAATGTTCAAGAATGTTGAGCCCTGGCTATTTCATTGTGTTGATCATTTGCCATTTACAAGATTAGAGGCCTTCATTACAATGGGCAGACGATTAAACCGGTTCACATATGCCACAGCCAGGGCTTCAAAGTAGCCTTCTCACAGAAAGAAGCCTGTGCTCTCAGGAGCTTTCTCGGTTTTTTAGCAAGGAAGAACGTGACTCTTGCTGTGTTCCCTTGCATTCCTCTCCTCCAAGAAAATCATCCGTCTGGGTGCTTCTGCATCTGCCATTGGTCTTCGTCCCTGATTGCAAGTTGGGCAAGAGGTATCTGCCCAGTTTTATCCACTGATATTTAGGGTTGACTTTAGAAGGGATTCCGTGTGTAGTTAAAAGCTGCTAAGCATTTCCCAAACACTAGCACGTCATCATGAAGGCTTTCTGTAAGTGTGTGTTTGTCAGTGAGGATCTGCAGTGGCCCTGATCACTGTTTTTTAAATATTCCTGCAGGTGATTCATTTGGAGAAAATCACTAGCGAAATGGGTTCCGCCTCACAGGCCAATATCCGCCTCACATCTCTTAAAAAGACACTGGCTACCACACTTGCACCCCGAGTCCTGTTGCCCGCCGTCAAAAAAACTTACAAGCAGATTGAGAAGAGCTGGAAGGTTAGATTCATACTGAGTATTAAGACTTTGGAGAAGGGAGAGGTGGTACTGAAATGTGTAAACTTTCACTTAGAGAAGAATATGGTTATTTAATTTTTTAAAACACACATTGCCGAACTCTAGGAGTAATTTGAAAATGGCACATCTCTTTACTGTGTTATTGGTAGAATCACATGGGTCCATTTATGAGCATCTTGCAAGAGCATATTGGGGTGATGAAGAAGGAAGAGCTCACCTCCCATCAGTCTCAGCTAACCACATTTTTCCTGGAGGCCCTGGACTTCCGAGCACAGCACTCTGAGGTGAGCTTAGGTTCAGTCCTCCAAATCCTAAAGTTGTTATCTCCCTATTTAAGAGTCCGAGAATTATCTAGCTGTGTAAACAGTTGTACTTGCCAAAATAATTTACAGTTAGATAGCAGTACTCTTAATAGATGGACTCTTCTGTTTTCAGGACGATCTGGAGGAAATTGGAAAAACAGAAAATTGTATCATCGACTGTCTAGTAGCCATGGTTGTGAAACTTTCCGAGGTCACATTCAGACCCCTGTTCTTCAAGGTGAGGCTTTCTTCCTCTTGCTCTCTTTTGTGCTCAGATTTCAGTGACAAGATGTCGAAGAAACTAATATTCCTATCTTACCCTTTCAGCTGTTTGATTGGGCTAAAACTGAAGATGCCCCAAAGGACAGGCTGCTGACATTTTACAACTTGGCAGATTGCATTGCTGAAAAGCTGAAAGGGCTTTTTACTCTGTTTGCCGGCCACTTGGTGAAGCCTTTTGCTGACACCTTGAACCAGGTGAACATCTCCAAAACAGGTGGGTAGTTGCTTCAGTTAAGTTGTCACTTTTTGCTCTGTGTACCTTATACAAGATACCAGTAAGATACAACCTAGTGCTCAGAGACAAGATTTTAAAGGTTCTTACGTTCTAAGCAAGGAGGGTGAATTTTTTACTTCATTGTTGTCAGACAGTGAAGTGTTATTTTAGCATGATGAAAAAATGTTGTAAGTCGACTCACTCGGGAGAAAGAATAAAGTAAATGGGCATTACTGTCAGTTACTGGGAGTGACTTTAAAACCTAAAAATCAAGATTATTCTCTACTGCTAATACATGACCCACTTGACTTTGGAAGGAATTTAACTTGCCAAACTGAGTGTTAGAATCTTAACTCTAAAAGAAGGAATCATTTTTCAAGAGGCCACCCATTTTGTGTTCTACCTTCATCCTGATTAGGATTTCTAGATTATTTAGACTCATGATTATAGTTATTGTAATAGTGATTTCAGTGTAGACATTGGAGATTAAATCAATTCAGTGTTTTTCATTTTGCGTTTCCCACATCTACAGATGAAGCATTTTTTGACTCTGAAAAAGACCCTGAAAAGTGCTGCTTGCTGTTGCAGTTTGTTTTGAACTGTTTATACAAAATCTTCCTTTTTGATACCCAGCATTTTATAAGTAAAGAGAGAGCAGAAGCCTTGATGATGCCTCTGGTGGATCAGGTAACGAAACAGAATCATCTTTTATTACTGAGGAAGCCATCACTGTTTGATCTTGGCAGGTTTTATATCTGCTCAAAATGATAGCTTTCTAGGCTTTTTTCTTTGTAAGGTTTTTTTATTTTTTGCTCTTTTAAATGAAATTTTTTATTTGAAAATTGTTTTTTCAAAGATACAACTTCATTGTGGAATTTGAGTTTTTTTGTTTTGTTTTTTTTGAGACAGGGCCTTGCTCTGTTGCCCAGGCTGGAGTACCGTGGCACGATCTCCGCTCACTGCAACCTCCACCCCCCAGGTTCAAGCAGTTCTTGTGCCTCAGCCTCCCAAATAGCTGGGATTACAGCCTACCTCCACACGTAGCCATTTTTTGTATTTTTAGTAGGGATGGGGTTTTGCCGTGTTGGCCAGGCTGGTCTCGAGCTCCTGACCTCAAGTGATCCGCCCACCTTAGCCTCCCAAAGTGCTGGGATTACAGGCATGAGCCACCGTGCCTGGTCTTGAGTTGTTGTTTTTTTGTTTTGTTTTCTTCTTTAACTGCTCAAAAGAAAGACATGGTATAAGGTGTCATGGTTTACTTATTAATTTGTTTTAACTGGGCCTCATTGCCTCAGAGCATGGCTGCCCTCTGGAGGAAAGAAACCCTCCAAGATGTTCTGCTGGAGAAAACGGGGTGATGGTAAAGGGCATGAGATTCCGTTTGAGTTCCAGAAGGCAATAAATTGGCCCTAGAAAGTATTAGAATAATGCCTGGGTTTTGAACCTGCTAATGCCATGAAAGATAGTAAAATACTTATATGTTGGGTATTTTTTCAAACAGAAGAAAAGAAAAATGAGACCTGTTGTTCAAAGTCTTTGTCTTATTCTTCATAGCTGGAAAACAGGCTTGGGGGAGACGAGAAATTCCAGGAACGGGTGACAAAGCACCTGATCCCTTGCATCGCACAGTTTTCAGTGGCCATGGCGGATGACTCTCTTTGGAAACCACTGAACTACCAGATTCTGCTAAAGACGAGAGACTCCTCGCCTAAGGTTAGAAACTGGGTCACAAGTATGGAAACTGCACGTTTTCATTGCATAGCCTAAACAGCCTGCAGGTGGTCATGGATGTAGGCCCCTGGTAAACTGGCAGGGAAGAACATTGCTATTTGTCGTCCAGCACTAGAGGTCCAGTCTTTTGTATCAGGCAGAAGTTTGAGCCTGAGAAAATTTTGGATTTTACTTAGAGGCTATTTGTAAAGAATAGCAGTGCCCTGTTCCCACCCCAATGGTGCTTGGATACAAGTACTAAAATACCTTCTAAATACTTAAAGTAACAATTTGAAGTAATTCCTTGTTTTAAAAGTGCCATTGAAATGTCATTGTGCTCCAGAGATAAATGCATTGAATTTGTCCACAGAATAATAATAGTCTTTTGAGTTAGAGCAGTATATTCTCTTGTTTGTAAATACGGGGCCTGTGATCTTGTTGAATTAGTGGTAGCAGCAGAAATGAAACATGGGTAGGTTGAGTGGAAATCAAAATTCCACACCCAGGTGTCACAAATTTCAAACTGTTGTAGCAATGATTTGCCATTTCTCAAACTAATGATTATGTTAGAACCTTACTGGATATAACAGACCAAGGCAGAATTTCATTAGTAGGATTTATTAGTTCAAATTCTTTATTAGGATATGCTAACAATGAGACTATTTTGATGAACCCCCACATCGTAAACCATAGGTTTTTATACAAGTAGCAGCGTCGAATTTATTGTAATATTTTACTTTGATTGCACAAATCAAGGAAATCCTGATCGAATCTAGGTAGTTACAAATGGTTTTTGAATCATTCACTTGGTACTATCCAGACAGTCTTTAATGAAAATATCCAAAATTAGAAAGAAGACCAGTCGGGCTTTTGTTTCAAAAGCTAACAATACCCAGCTATTGCTTGCTGTCCTTATCACAGACAAGGCATGTGAGAAACACTGACTTCTTTAATGCCCAAAACTAGGATTTTGTGACATAGAATGTGTTTTCATCAGTGCCGAGATGGGAGCTTACCCCAAGCGAGTGTCCTGGCCTCTCATACAACTATAGTGGTGACCAGTCAGGGGCTGTGGGTAGGGAAACCTGCCAGAGGTGGCTGGAGGTACTTCATTGCCAGCTTGGTGGGCTGGTGAGCTCCAGTGAAGTAAAATTTGGTGACACGCTTGAGTTTGCCTGTGGCATTTTATTTTGTTTTATTTTATTTTATTCTAAAGGAAGAGGTTATAAAAAGACATTTCACATCAAAGATTTGCAGTGGTGGGACACAGTTTGGAAAACACTGATTTAAATAAACTGGTATCCTAAGATGAAAGGTGAATGAACATAATGAACAGAATAAACGCATGTGAACTAACGTTTAGTTTAAAAACTTAGAGCTTATCTCAAGTCAGTACAGCTCTTAAAATAATAAATATACTAACACTGCTTTCTCATTCTTTACTCCTTTATCCCTTTCAGGTTCGATTTGCTGCTCTGATTACTGTGTTAGCACTGGCTGAAAAACTAAAGGAGAATTACATCGTCTTGCTGCCGGAGTCCATTCCTTTCTTAGCAGAGTTGATGGAAGGTAATTCCCAAACTATTAAACAATTAAGGAATAAATCAGAAAACTTATGTGAAAATGTGCCCAGTGATAATGCAGATTTAGATACAACGTGACTAGCAGTTGCTCCCATCCTCCTACAGGCGGCTCCACTCTCAAAAACAGGCAGGCTGGAGCTCCTGTTTTGAGTTGGGTGGAGGGAGTGAGTTGAGACGTGACCACCTCGTGATCATTTGAGTCTGTTTGCAGTGTAATCTTCACTATCTTTACTTTTGTGGTGTTTTGTGATCATACAAGCAGATTACAATAGTGTTTTTAATTAACTTCATACATTTATATGATTGAAGTTTTGGTCCCCAGATGGGAGGTTATTGTATGGAAATACCTAGTGGCATTAAGGGTGCAGTAGGATGTCCACTTCTAGTAACAACCAACGTTCATTCACTACTCCATGATAGGTGCTTTACATGGATTATTTCACTTAAAAATCACAACATTTTGTCTCTGTTTTACAAAGGAAGAAACTAGAGGCTTAAAAGGTTTCAATGATTTGACAAAGATAACAAGCTAGTGAGTGTGACACGGGGAGCTATGACAGTTCTGGAACATAGTCTTAGGCCCAGGAAAGAACATGGCAGGGGCGGTGGAGCAAGTAGATCAGTGCTTCACTGATTCATCGCTTAGCTAGGCCAAAAAAGTGCATTCTCCTTTGTTTCTTAGCTCCTGGAGGGGGGAAGTGTGAGCTACTAAAGGGGTGGTATCCCTAGGAAGTTTGAGTTTTTGGGGTTCTTATTCAGCTTCCAGTGCAAGTCTCTGAGAATGAAATGAAGGTGGAAGGAACAGTGTAGAGGGAGGTGGTCTGCGGCGCTTCCTGCTTTGTTAATGTGCCTCATCTGTGTTTGAATGATTGCCAGAGAATGCCAGACATTAAGAATTAAACTAATGAGAAATGAGGCAGGTGAACTGACTTGATTTCAATTTTGATTTTTTTTTAGATGAATGTGAAGAAGTAGAACATCAGTGCCAAAAGACTATTCAACAGCTGGAAACTGTGCTGGGGGAGCCGCTCCAGAGCTACTTCTAAGACTGTGGTGTTTCATACTCTACTCAGAGTTCAGATTTATTTTTCATATTTTTATTTTTGGGTGTTGGGGTGCCCTATTACTTTTGGTGCCTTAATACACCTACTTGGACTACTTAAAATATTTTATTGTATCTTTACAAAATTCCCACCTGGGTTGTGCCACCAGGTGGCACATAAGCCTCTCCTGCCAACTGTACAGAGCTGCCCAAAGAGTAAACGACACGTGGTCTTTTTATACAGACTGCTGTTTCACATTTATTCTCTTCCTGATTGATGTTAATAATATTAGACCTGTTTACTTTTAGTACCCAAAGCTGACGGCTCATTTGCACTGTAAGCCTTAACTCTTCTGTATAGCAGTGTCTTATATACATGGTATCTGTGTTGCAGATTTCACTCAAGAGTTGCTCTCTAATTCCAGAAAATGACAGTAATTTAGCAATCAACAAATACTTTTCACTGTAAAGCCTACTTTTCATTTTGGGTAGGCGAACTTCAGCCTTAATTTCTTTGTGTGTGCCTATGGAGAAGTGGTTCTGGAATGCTTTTTAACCCAGGAGTGTGATTGTCACCTTTATCTTTTACTCTGAGGAAACGGGAGAGATGGAGGCAATATGCTGCTTCCAAAAGAGCTCACAACTGGCTGCTCACAGACAGGGCCCAGAAACACTAGGCATGAGGAAGCTCCTCCAGGATTAAGAATGGCCCCAGTTCCATTGGTGGTTAACTGAGAATTACTTGTCTAAGAAAGGAAGTATCGCTAGATTTTTTGCAATGCTTTGAAGTGCCCTAGTCTCTAGTACTGGGTCATGGTAAAGTTGGAAAGTGAAGGCTGAGATACAATTAGATCTTCCCCTTTTTTAAAGGGCATCTAAGAACAATCCTGTAGAATGTTTGCATTGAGTTTAAAAGCCTTTGGAACTAATATAGAAGTTTAATGCAGAATTGTGACAAGCAAAAGGCTTAGTTTAGGGATAGAGCTTTCTAGTATAGAAGTGCATATTTCTAAGAAATGTCTCATTAAAATGCATTAATAAATACCACTTTTTAAATTTTTTTTACTCCACATAAAATTAAAATGAACTTAAGATTTACAAGGAATGATGTGAGTGGGCTATTTTTTTCCTAAATGTCTCACAGTCTCCAACAGCTCAGTCAAGCACTCTGATGTTCTTTATGAAGAAAAAGAACTCCTGGGGCATTCTGGAGCCTTCTTGCCTTCTACAGCTTTCCCTATGGCTCCCTCCACCCCCAACCAGTGTCTTTGAGCTTGGTGAGAGTCTGCATAAATAACATGAAAAGCTGGAAAAGAATTAAGGGCTAGCATTTTCTACACTGAGTACTTTTTTAAAAATAAGACTGACGATGGTATTCTTTTCAATATTTGGATAGAAATAGTATCTAACTAAAATCTGTTCTGAAAAGATTCCTAAGTCCTGGCAGAGTTCCGCCCCACAGTTTAATGTGATAAAATGATCCTCACTGACTGAGCTTTTTTCCCTCCCCACTTCCAAACCTTTGAAATTTCCTGTAACAAGATCTGACCTGTAAAGATCCCATATACATGGAACTTCTGCCAAGTCGCCTCAAATAATAGAAAAATTACAGAAATGCAACAATTTAACTTGATACAGGTTTGACTTTAATCACTTAAAGCAGAAGAGTGCTTTGATCTCAGGTGCTAATGCTGGACTAATCTTTAGAAGAACGGAGGCCTGAGTGGTGATTTACATGGGAACAAAACAGATTTTTGTATTACCTCTGCCTGCTGTGTGGGTCTGTTAGTTGGTGTACACTTTCGATAGTGCCTGCCTTATGAATCCCTCAAGTCTAATTCTGACCTTACTTTACTATCCATGACTATCTTTCAAATTGAATGCATCTTGCCTCTTCCTTAAACTTCCTATAGGAGTCTGTGTAGACTCTGATTCACCCTAAGTTCAGATACAAAGAAATCAGCTGCCTTGGGTTTGACATCAATGGTTAATTTCAGCACCATTTATTTTTTTTGTTTTGCTTTGGGTTTTTTGCCTTAATTTCCATGCTGTGTTCAGATGTCATATTATTTGGTAAAGCTTGCAGCTAATAGAGCTAAATGTTTATTATGCTAAACAAAACGAATCGATGTAAGTCAACATCAGTCCTCGCAGTTACGGGGTATGCTGGAGCACTGCTTATGAGTGAGCACTAGGGAAGGGGTAGTGTCTTCTATAAATTAGTGTCTTCAGGTGATTTAACAGCTGCATCACTAATCCCAGAGGGCCCCTTAGGAGTTGATGCAATACCTGTAGAAGCAGTGCACAGCGGTAAAGCATGGAAGAGTCGAAGCTCAAGACAACAGGGAACATACTGGTTTGTTTCACCACCAATTATTAATCCCATCTCCTTGCACAGTTTTAACCAATAAATCTGTGCTCAATACATGTTAGCTACTGTATTATAGTAAGTACTCCATACATACTTGTTGAATGTGATTCTTAGAGTCAAAGTAGGAGAGAGGGTAGAGTGGCTTTAACTGGCTATCAATGCTACTGCCCCCAATTTCCCCATTCAGTGCAAGACACTGCCATACTTCATGGCAAGGACTGAGAACACCCAGCAGGACCTAACGGTACACAAGCTTATTTTAACAATATAAACAATAGAGTGACTGAGATGCGTTTTGACAAGGCCAGTATCACAGAAGCCATTCTGTATTTCAGTTTTTGTAGCATTCTGTATTTTGTGTAGGTAGGCTACCAGCTCCTTACTTCCAGTAAGTGGATGTCTCCATTAATCTCCAGTGTGTCAATACTGCTAAGCTCTTTAAATCTGTGTTTGTACTCCAGGCTGTGTACACCATTTACTGCAACCTTGAATTCTTTAACATCACAATAAATTATCATCTGAAAGGAAAGGAAACAAGCCATTAGTGGTTCCCCTTAGTTTAAAATGTTGTGTTTGTTGCACACTAATAGGGTGTCAGAGTAAACTATTTGATTTGCTTTATACATAGAAAAGTTCTAGCCTGCTGCTGCTGACTTCCCTTCTGTGACTCTTAAGACCCTAATCTAACTAAAGTATCCCTGGTGGTGGTACTGTCTGCCTCATCCCACCCAGGGAAGTTACTCGGACATGTTTGGAGCCTCACATGTCCCCAGGGCTTTTGGCCCTCCTTTCCTCAGGACAGGCCCTGCTTCCTGAGCCAGGATATCTTGTCCCTTGCTCCTGGAAAGGTGGAGTGCTGCCCCTCCTCACCGATGCTGGGGACTCTCCTAAAGTGGGAAAACTTACACTGTCACTCTAGTTCACTAAGATGCTGATTCCAGCTAGTAGACTGGAACCAAGGGACATGGATCCTGACTCTTCTGCCTCAAACTCTAGGACCGTGAACAAACCAGACAATTAATATGAAATTTCAGCAGCTTAAGGCACTTGCTAGGGTTTTTACAGGTGCTTGGTAACCCTGATTCCATCCCAGCTCAGCACATCTTGGCCTCAGTGTGTTTCCCCAAAGTCCTCAAAGCCGGGTACCCTGAGTCAGCAGGGATGCACATTCTGGCAGAGGCAGTTCAAATTCATCACTAGTCTTTGCCCTTGACAGTTATCTGTGCCCAAAACTCAAACAATGAAAACTCAGAAAACCTACTAGCCTTTTACATCATCTTTATACCTAAACTTCATACTTCTGGTGCACACTGCCACTGCCAGGCTGGGTTTCCACCCACAATGAGGACGACACCGGGAAGTCCTGCACTGAGCTCTCCCTGTGCTCCTCGCCCACATGAAGGCTTCAGAAGAAAGAGGGGAAGCTCAACCTTGCTGCTAACCTGGCCCCACTCCAGAGGCCAGACTGAAGCACAAAACCTGAATCTGCAAAGCAGCAAGTTGAGGTCTTCATTCTTTTGATAGGAGCAGTGGAAAGGGCTGTCAAGGAAAATGAGGAAGAGAAGGAAATTTCAGTTGAGTCCTGCACTCTGATAACAGAGCTGGCCAAAACGAAGCTTCTATGGCTACAGAGGATTGGGGAAGTATGTGTAACCTGAGATTCTATCCCCACAAGAATGGTGGGAATCCCAGTTCTAACCAGGTAGAAGGGACTTGGAAATATTTCACAAAATCTCAGGAAAACACAAAACACACAGCCTCATGCTGTAGCTCAGAAGGAAAACCAAGTTGGCAGCAGAGGGAGTCAAAGCCTGGACTACATCAGAGCAAGTGCAGAGCCAATGGGTTACAACCAAGTGGCAAGGAAATGACATGCCTCTGGGTGAGCAGACTACTGCAAATGGAAAGAAAGCACATCATTTGCAAGACCCCCAGCCTAGAGGAAAACAGAAAACAGAATCCCTCACAACCATCTGATGCTGTCGAACAGCTGGGGAGAACATGGATTTCATCCAGAAGAGCCCACAGATGAAATGACAACAATGAATGAGATTAAAAAAAAAAAAAAAAAAAAAAATAAAAAACCCACAAAAAAAAAAAAAAAAAAAAAAAAAAAAAAAAAAAAAAAAAAAAAAAAAAAAAAAAAAAAAAAACACTGTAGATACAACTAAAGTGTGTTTGAAACAGCAAGAAGATTTAAAATGAAAGTAATGGCATAATGGAAAGCCCTGAGATAATCTCAGTGCAAGCATATTGGAAAAGCAAGAGATGGAAGCCCCTGGAAAGGACCTGTCAGTATAGAACGTTGTCAACAGTGATCAACATGAGGAAATTAACAAACGGAGAAGACAATGGTTCAGAAGCATGCAATATCCATCTATTCATTACTTCGGCCAGCCATCCTTCTCACGCTCTCTCTACAAAAGCATATTTGGAATGTGCTTCATCTAATCCTAATGGTGTGATTTGAATTATGAAGTTGGAGATATTTTCATCTTAGTTTTTTTCAGCATTACTTGAATGTATCATTATTGTCCTTTTTTATATTAATTGGTAGATCCAAACTTAGGGCCCAGATAGGTCAAAAACAAGTTTCATCATTAGTTTCCTGTCACCAAACACAGGGCTCAACTTCCTTCTGGAACACTCACCTCTATTTCCCTCCAGTGAACCCCAAGTCACCCTTTATGCCTTAACTCTTGCCAAGCCAACAACCTCGTGCTGCCCTTCCCACCTCTAAGGACTTGTTCACATCATGTCCTAAATCTAGAAAAGCAACCTTTAGTCCCCCACACCTTCCCAGCTTTCTGAATTCCAAACCAATATCCATAACTTCCAGAGAACCTTCCGTGCTTAGCCCACATCTGTCTACACTCCACATAACAGGGCACTGCATTAGACTGGAACTTAGGAATAAATATGAATGTCACATTGCCATCTATTCCACCTGATATTCATGCGATTAGTAATGGGTTTTGATGAGTCCTTAAGAACCCAAATGGTCCAGAGGATGTGGCAGTTTGAAATGCTGTAGAATTATAACCTAAGCAATGACCCTAAGTGACTGTGTGAGGCAGTGGCACCTGAGCTAGTGAGTGAGGCTGGCCAACCACCCAGTATCCACATCACAAGGAGGCTATTCTCTGTTCAGCATCCCAGAATCATATTTTGGGAAAGGTATGTTACAATAGTCACCTATCTGGGGACTCAGGACTAAATGCCTTTTAGTTCCAAGGGACTGATGCATTTTTCCTTGAATACATACAAACGGGACTAACTCCTTAGGAGAAAGGACTGCCACCTGAAACCATCTACTATGATGGGAGATGATGCCCAGTGCAAGCAGTTTTAGGGTCTTCATGTCCTCATGTCCACTTATACAATTAAATATGTGACTCCAGTCCTGAAACAAGGTTCCTGGTTAAATTCTTATTATCAATATGGGACTACACAGGAATTTTAACATGGTGACAAATGTCAATTTCAATGCATATAATGTGACACTCTGCTGGCTTTGCCATTTATACCAACTGACCACATTATAAAAGGGAGCAAGTTTCAATCTCCAAGTAAACAAAAAACATACACAACCTCCACACATTAGGTTAGGACTTGATTTAAAGGACCATTTATCCTACCCCTGCTCCCTGGATTCTTGTTCCTGTCCCATTTTCAAAAACTATAACCTCACCTCAAAGTACATCCCAGGACTAAATGGGAAACTGGTTATATTTCTTTCTTCTTCTCCCCAGGACTCCTGAAGAAAAGAATTTCTTACAAATGCTTTAATATTCAGGCGTGGGTTCAAGTGAAGAGCAATATCCTTTGATTTTCCTGCTAGTAGGTCAACATTAAAGCTTTTGAGAAAGAAAAAAAAAAAACACCTTAATTAACCAATTAGGGACAGAGTGGTGGCAGTTTCAGCAGAGTTAATGACCACACTTGAACTATGATTCCAACTCTATGAAACATATGTATCCACATGGACATGGAAACGCAGATGAAGTTAAAATTTTAAACTCCACTAATTCATTACTTGCAAAAAAAAAAAAAAAAAAAAAAAAAAAAAAAAAAAAAAAGAAAACAAAACAAACAAAAAAAAAAACCTTTAAAATCAGCATTGAGGCTGAGATGTGGTTGGACAGAAACTGAAGGCTTGACACTAGTTAACCCGAATGACGACTTCAGGCTGCAGGAGCCTGGGATCCTTCCAAGCAGGTATTCTCTTTCCATCATTTACACGTGTTCCTTCCTTCTTGGAAGTATGATACTTTCTAGGAAATAGCTCTAATTTCAAGCTTTCAGAAGTCTGGACATCACTGGACAAAGTTCTTAAGGCAGAAATTTTCTGAATCACATGACAAGAGGGGTCCCAAAAAATGTCTGGGCCGGGCACGGTGGCTCACTCCTGTAATCCCAGCACTTTGGGAGGCCGAGCTGGGCAGATCACTTGAGGTCAGGAGTTCGAGACTAGCCTGGCCAACATGGTAAAACCCCATCTCTACTAAAAATACAAACAAACATTCAGAAATTAGCTGGGTGTGGTGGCGTGCCTGTAATCCCAGCTACTCCAGAGGCTGAGACAGGAGAATCACTTGAACACTCAGGAGGTGGAAGTGGCAGTGAGCCAGGATTGTGCCACTGCCCTCCAGCCTGGGTGACAGAGTGAGACACTCCATCTCAAACAACAACAACAACAACAACAAAATGTTGCCTGATCTTAAGGGGCTGCCCTGGAGTTCTACAAGGCAGGGGTGGGCCTCGTGGACAAAAATTTTCCTCTCTTTTCTGGCCAAAAAAAGCCAAAGTCAGAACACTGGGCTTCAGTCTTGGCTCTGCCACCAACCAGCTGTTAGCAATCTAACCTCCTCCTGCTTGAACCACCTCACCTTGGAATTGAAGGTTCTGACACTAGCCCTGCTTCTAGCTCACAGGACTGTTACCGGGTGAAAGGTGCCAACAGGCATGGAAGCACTTGCACTGTTCCTGGTAACCCAAGGATACTGACCCTTTGGCATTGGTATTCACTTCTCCCTTAACGACGACAGTTCTTCCAGGGCCCATGGGGGTGTTCAACCTTGCAGTGAATGGCAGGCTCTGAAAAGAAGGCACGGTCAGGACCAAGAGGCCTGCAGAAAGGGCCCTCCAGGGAAAACTCGTGTCTAAAGAACACTAGACAGTGTTTAAGAGCCATGACCATGTAAATCCCACGAGGGGAGAGACAGTGTGCCTTGGTCCCAGCTGGGTCCCCTGCAGCAGCACCGTGCCTGGCTCACGGCAAACACTCGCTGACTACATTTTAGACGATGAAATGAGTGACAGGGTGGGACCCGATGCCCTCTGCATGAGTGGAACACCCCAAGAAGGCCCCTGTGCCTGGGGTCTGAGGCAGCACTTGTTCTGCTTGAAGGGGAAGCAGCCAGGCTGGGCGGCATGTAGGAAATACACAGGAATGGCTCAGAGGCATGCCTGGTTGACTCTTGAATCTGTCCAGGGGACAGCACACAGATGCAGAGGGGCTGCTTTGGGCTTCTACTGTGGGTTGGGGTTATTCGTAACAGCTAATTACAACTGAAGTTTTATATAGAGTTAAGAAAATGTGGGGTGCTTCAAACCTTTGACAAATAGTTCATAGGTGGTATTTTGGTGCAAGTCAAAGTGTGATTGACAGTCGAATCTTTGCTCTTGGTGTAGACAGTTCTGGGTGCGATTTTAGAAATGTCTCCTTCTCTATTACTAGGCTGCAGGGAAACAGTTCTACAATAAGGAATGGAATGAATGAAGCTGCCTTCCAAGGTTTAAACTGTTCATTTTCTATGCAATTTAATAAAATGTTCCGCATGAAATAACCCAGGCAAAAATACTCACATACTGGGGCATGCCAGACCTTGGTACCTATTGGAAAAGAAAGAAAACACAAGAATGTTAGAAGGGGAAGAATGATAGTTTCTAGTGTGAAGTCTTGGTTGTGCTGAGCTGAGCCCAGCTGGAGCCTGGGACATTCCTGCTCCACTCTGGTGTGACCTCCAGGCAGCTGGTGCTTTATGACGGGATGGTATGGAGTTGTGAAGGGCTACACGGGTGGAGAATAGAGTCTGATATCCCTGTTCATCTGAGTCTTTTATCCTTCACCATAAACTAACATTTTTTTATAGAACTCTATGAACTTTTTTTTAAGAGACAGGGTCTTACTCTGTCACCGACACGGGTGCAGTGGCTCAATCGTGGCTCACCGCAGCCTCAACCTCCTGGGCTCAAGTGATCCTCCTACCTCAGCCTCCCAAAGCTGGGATCACAGGCATGTGCCACCATGCCTGGCTAATTTTTTAATTTTTAGTAGAGATGGGGGTCTCCCTATGTTGCCCAGGCTGGTCTCAAACTCCTAGGCTCAAGAAATCCTCCCACCTCAGCTTCCCAAAGTGCTAGGATTCCAGGCCTGAGCCACCACGTTCACCCAGGACTAGATGAACTTCAAACATGTCTTAGTTGTCCTTTCCAGGGTGCCCCCAGAATACTGAGATTCCCTTCTATCTGTGAGGTGTGAATGTGCCAGTCGGTAAGACCTCACTTCCTCCATTAAGAACAGCTCTCCTCCATTAAGAACAGCTCTTTTTTTTTTTTTTTTTTTTTTTT